>NC_091977.1:542618438-542947396 GCF_044704955.1 Pristiophorus japonicus
CTCCCCCCCATGCCCTCCCCCTTCTCTCCCCCCATCCCTCCCCCTTCTCCCCCCCATCCCTCCCCTTCTCTCCCTCCCCCTTCCCTCCCCCCTTCTCCCCCCATCCCTCCCCCTTCTCCCCCCATCCCTCCCCTTCTCCCCCCCTCCCTCCCCCTCTCCTCCCCCATCCCTCCCCCTTCTCCTCCCCTCCTCCCCCTTCTCCCCCCCCCATCCCCCCCCATCCCCCCACCCCCCCCATCCCTCGCCCTTCTCTCCCCCCCCTTCTCTCCCCCCCTTCTCTCCCCCCCCTTCTCTGCCCCCCCCTTCTCCCCCCCCTTCTCCCCCCCTTCTCTCCCCCCCTTCTCTCCCCCCCTTCTCTCCCCCCCTTCTCTCCCCCCCTTCTCTCCCCCCCTTCTCTCCCCCCCTTCTCTCCCCCCCTTCTCTCCCCCCCTTCTCTCCCCCCCTTCTCTCCCCCCCTTCTCCCTCCCCATTCTCCCCCCCCCATCCCTCCCCCTTCTCCCCCCCCCATCCCTCCCCCTTCTCCCCCCCCATCCCTCCCCCTTCTCCCCCCCCATCCCTCCCCCTTCTCCCCCCCCATCCCTCCCCCTTCTCCCCCCCCATCCCTCCCCCTTCTCCCCCCCATCCCTCCCCCTTCTCCCCCTCCCCCATCCCTCCCCTTCTCCCCCCCCATCCCCCCCCATCCCTCCCCCTTCTCCCCCCCCATCCCTCCCCCTTCTCCCCCCCCCATCCCTCCCCCTTCTCCCCCCCCCATCCCTCCCCCTTCTCCCCCCCCCCATCCCTCCCCCTTCTCCCCCCCCCCCCCCCCCATCCCTCCCCCTTCCCTCGCTGTCAGAAACACAGACACTGACAGACAGAGAATAAGAGACACACAGACAGAGAGATAGGGACACTGACAGAGACACACTGTTGGAGGGCTCCCGGTGCTGCAGTCGGTAAGTAGAAAATGTTTTATTTATTGATTGTTTAAAAAAAACATTATTTCTTACTAATTTTTTTTGATTGATTTATTGGTTGATTAATTGATGTATTTATCATTTATTATTGATGATGGCTCTTTATTTGTAAAACTGAAATGTTTAATGTTTGTAAACTTCCCTTTAAACCCCCCCCCCATTCCCTACGCCTGATTTGTAACCTACGCCTGATTTTCTAAAGTGTAGACAAGGTTTTTTCGAGCGTACAAAAATCTTCACTTACTCCATTCTAAGTTAGTTTGGAGTAAGTTTTCACTGACGAAACTTTGAAAACAGGCGTAAGTGGCCGGACACGCCCCCTTTTGAAAAGAAAATTCTGTTCCAAAGTGAAACTGTTCTAACTGACTAGAACTGGAGCAAACTAAATGACGAGAATTCCGATTTCTAAGATACTCCGTTCTACACCAGTTGCTCCTAAAAATCAGGAGCAAATCATGTGGAAACTTGGGGCCCATATTACAAAATGAATAGGGAGGCACTGGAGAAGGTGCAAACACATATTTACAAGGATGATATAAGAACTGAGAGGTTATAACTATCACAAAAGACTGAACAGTTGAGAAGGAATTTCTTCTCCCAGAGGGTTGTGAATCTGTGGAATTCTCTGCCCAAGGAAGCAGTTGAGGCTAGCTCATTGAATGTATTCAAATTACAGATAGATAGATTTTTAATCAATAAGGGAATTAAGGGTTATGGGGAGTGAGCGGGTGAGTGGAGCTGAGTCCACGGCCAGATCAGCCATGATCTTGTTGAATGACGGAGCAGGCTCGAGGGGCTAGATGGCCTACTCCTGTTCCTAATTCTTATGTTCTAACAGGCTGGGGCCCTTTTCTCTAGAAAAGAGAAGGCTGAGAGGTGACCTGATAGAGGTCTTTACAATTATGATAGGGTAGACGTAGAGAAGATGTTTCCACTTGTGGGGAAACCAAAACTCGGGGCCATCAATATAAGACAGTCACTAATAAATCCAGTAAGGAATTCAGGAGAAACCTCTTTACCCAGAGAGTGGTGAGAATGTGGAACTCGCTGCCACAGGGAGGGGTTAAGGTGAATAGCATAGATGCATTTAAGGGGAAGGGAGATAAGTACACGAGGGAGAAAGGAATAGAAGGAGCATACAGGTTTAAGATAATTGGCAAAAGGGATGAGGAGAATTATTTTTGCGCAGCGAGTTATTGTGATCTGGAATGCACTGCCTGAAAGAGTAGTAGAAGCAGATTCAACTTTCGAAAGGGAATTGGATACTTGAAAAAGATAAATTTGCAAGGCTGTGTGGGACAGGGGAGTGGGGAGAAGAGTTGGACCAATTGGATAGCTCTTTCTAAGAGCTGATACAGACAGGATGGGCCGAATGGCATCGTTCTGTGCTGTATGATCTAAGGATATGCTGATTGGGTGAGATGAAGTAGGGTGGGAGGAAGCTCGTGTGGAGCATAAACACCGACACGGACCAGTTGGGTTGAATAGCCTGTTTCTGTGCTGTAAACTGTAATGTCACTCCATATAGTTACGTCAACCCAGGTAAGGGCTAGCTGGATCCCATCCTTTAAAGACATTAGTGACCCAATCAGATTTTTTTAACAATGGTCATTTTTCTGGTGCTGGCTCACAAATTGAATTCAATTTCACAACTTGCGAAAGTGGGATTGATCGGCCTCTGCAGGGAGTGAGACTGGACATGAGCGGAGATGCAAATGAGTCGGAATCGCATCTGCTGCCTGTTATAAAACACGCCCAATATTCATTTCTGTTGAAGTCAATGGAACTGGATATTGTTAAAAAAATCTAACTGCTCAAAAAGGTGGCCCATTGGCACCTTCTAAGAGCAACTCAAGAAAGAAAGACTTGCATTTATACAGTGCCTTTCACAATCCCTGTATTACAGCCAATTAAGTACCTTTGAAGTGTAGCCACTGTTGTAATGTAGGAAACTCGGCAGCCAATTTGTGCACAGCAAGCTCCCATAAACAGTAATGTCATACTGACCAAATAATCTGTTTTAGTGGTGTTGGTTGAGGGATAAATATTGTCCAGGACATCGGGAGAACTCCCCTGCTCTTCTTCGATATAGTGTCCGTGACATCTTTTACATCCACCTGAGAGAACAAACAGGGCTTCGGTTTAACGTCTCATCCGAAAGAAGGACCCTCCGACAGTGTAGCACTCCCTCAGTGCTCAATTTATGGGGTCAAGTCTCTGGAGCGGGACTTGAACACACAACCTTCTGACTCTGAGGCGAGAATGCTGCCACACTGTCAGTGGGTAATTAATGCACTCTTACCCCACATTCTAAAAACAAAACTGTTGCGGTAAAAAGAAGACTTCTCTTCTTCAAGGTGGATCTCCTTAAATAAGGGATCGACACCCGCCCGTATCCCCGCCCGTACAGCGACCACGGAATCACTCAGACGAAACCTTGGTTCAACCAATCTTTATTCACGCATATGCAGGGGAAGATTTCCGATAAACCCCTTACAATACTTTACCCCCTTACAAAAACATTCAAATTTGATTACTAAGAAAAACCCACCACATGGTTTTCTCAGTAATCAATTAACAACAGGATTCTACATTTAATTAATTATTACCAGATGGACTAACTTTTCAAGATAAACCTCGTTAAGTTAATGGCAATGTTTCATGTTGCACACAAATAAGTAGTTAAGATCCATATTATTGATTGCTTAAAATGGGCAAAGAATTGGCAGCTATTCTCTGAATGAATAATGTTTTATGTTACATATTAATAGTCTCTCACATTTAGGGAACTATTTTTTTATTGATCAAGAAAGCTGAAAATGATCAACTGTGGTTGTGGGTTCAAATCCCACTCCAGACAAATGAACACAAAATCTAGCCTTACACTCCAGTGCAGTGCTGAGGGAGTGCTGCACGGTCTTTGGAATGAGACGAGACCTTGTCTGCATTCTCGGGTGGACGTAAAAAATCCCACAGCACTATTCGAAGAGCAGGGGAGTTCTCCCCTGACTAACTTTTATCCCTCAACCAGCATCACTAGAACAAATTATCTGGTCATTATCACATTGCTGATTGTTGGACTTGCTGTGTGTAAATTGAGTGCCTCCTTCCCACGTTAAAACAGTGACTACATTTCAGAAGTGCTTCATTGTTTGTAAAGCGCTTTGGAACACCCTGCGGTCGTGAAAGCCACTATATAAATGCAAGAATTTATTTCAGTTGTTACAAGGGACTAAAGGGGAGAAACAAAATTAAAACAGAAGAATACATTGTTTTGGGAAAGTAAGTTTTATTTGTTCAATGTTTATTAAACAAAAATGACAATAGATTTGAGTGCAATATTTCTGGTTTCTTATAAACCCAAAAGGGTAGGTTTTACAAACTGCCTTTGAGAAGAGCCTCCTTCTTGACAACTGAGTGGCCATTTCAGAGGGCAGTTGAGAGTCAACCACATTGCTGTGTGTCTGGACTCACATATAGGCCCCGACCAGGTAAGGACATTAGTGAACCAGATGGTTTTTTTATGACTATTCTGTAGTTTCATGATCACCATTACTGACACAAGGCCCTGTACAACTGCAGTAAGACCTCCCTGCTCCTATACTCAAATCCCCTCGCTATGAAGGCCAACATAGCATTTGCCTTCTTCATCGCCTGCTGTACCTGCATGCCAACTTTCAATGACTGATGAACCATGACACCCAGGTCTCGTTGCACCTCCCCTTTTCCTAATCTGTCACCATTCAAATAATATTCTGCCTTGTGTTGGGGAAATTGATGGGATTGAAGGCCGATAAATCCCCAGGGCCTGATGGACTGCATCCCAGAGTACTTAAGGAGGTGGCCTTGGAAATAGCGGATGCATTGACAGTCATTTTCCAACATTCCATTGACTCTGGATCAGTTCCTATGGAGTGGAGGGTAGCCAATGTAACCCCACTTTTTAAAAAAGGAGGGAGAGAGAAAACAGCCTGACCTCAGTAGTGGGTAAAATGATGGAATCAATTATTAAGGATGTCATAGCAGTGCATCTGGAAAATGGTGACATGATAGGTCCAAGTCAGCATGGATTTGTGAAAGGGAAATCATGCTTGACAAATCTTCTGGAATTTTTTGAGGATGTTTCCAGTAAAGTGGACAAAGGAGAACCAGTTGATGTGGTATATTTGGACTTTCAGAAGGCTTTCGACAAGGTCCCACACAAGAGATTAATGTGCAAAGTTAAAGCACATGGGATTGGGGGTAGTGTGCTGACGTGGATTGAGAACTGGTTGTCAGACACGAAGTAAAGAGTAGGAGTAAATGGGTACTTTTCAGAATGGCAGGCAGTGACTAGTGGGGTGCCGCAAGGTTCTGTGCTGGGGCCCCAGCTGTTTACATTGTACATTAATGATTTAGACGAGGGGATTAAATGCAGTATCTCCAAATTTGCGGATGACACTAAGTTGGGTGGCAGTGTGAGCTGCGAGGAGGATGCTATGAGGCTGCAGAGTGACTTGGATAGGTTAGGTGAGTGGGCAAATGCATGGCAGATGAAGTATAATGTGGATAAATGTGAGGTTATCCACTTTGGTGGTAAAAACAGAGAGACAGACTATTATCTGAATGGTGACAGATTAGGAAAAAGGGAGGTGCAACGAGACTTGGATGTCATGGTACATCAGTCATTGAAGGTTAGCATGCAGGTACAGCAGGCGGTTAAGAAAGCAAATGGCATGTTGGCCTTCATAGCAAGGGGATTTGAATACAGGGGCAGGGAGGTGTTGCTACAGTTGTACAGGGCCTTGGTGAGGCCACACCTGGAGTATTGTGTACAGTTTTGGTCTCCTAACTTGAGGAAGGACATTCTTGCTATTGAGGGAGTGCAGCGAAGGTTCACCAGACTGATTCCCGGGATGGCGGGACTGACCTATCAAGAAAGACTGGATCAACTGGGCTTGTATTCACTGGAGTTCAGAAGAATGAGAGGGGACCTCATAGAAACGTTTAAAATTCTGACGGGTTTAGACAGGTTAGATGCAGGAAGAATGTTCCCAATGTTGGGGAAGTCCAGAACCAGGGGTCACAGTCTGAGGATAAGGGGTAAGCCATTTAGGACCGAGATGAGGAGAAACTTCTTCACCCAGAGAGTGGTGAACCTGTGGAATTCTCTACCACAGAAAGTAGTTGAGGCCAATTCACTAAATATATTCAAAAGGGAGTTAGATGAAGTCCTTACTACTCGGGGGATCAAGGGTTATGGCGAGAAAGCAGGAAGGGGGTACTGAAGTTTCATGTTCAGCCATGAACTCATTGAATGGCGGTGCAGGCTAGAAGGGCTGAATGGCCTGCTCCTGCACCTATTTTCTATGTTTCTATGCCTTCCTGTTTTTGCCCCCAAAGTGGATAACCTCACATTTATACACATTGTACTGCATCTGCCATACATTTGCCCACTCACCTAACCTGTCCAAGTCACCCTGCAGCCTCTTGGTGTCCCCCTCACAGCTCACACCGCCACCCAGCTTAGTGTCATCTGCAAACTTGGAGATATTACACTCAATTCCTTCATCTAAATCATTAATGTATATTGTAAATAGCTGGGGTCCCAGCACTGAGCCCTGCGGCACCCCACTAGTCACTGCCTGCCATTCTGAAAAGGACCCGTTTATCCCGACTCTCTGCTTCCTGTCTGCCAACCAGTTCTCTATCCACGTCAGTATATTACCCCCAATACCATGTGCTTTAATTTTGCACACCAATCTCTTGTGTGGAACCTTGTCAAAAACCTTTTGAAAGTCCAAATACATCACATCCACTGGTTCTCCCTTGTCCACTCTACTAGTTCCATCCTCAAAAAATTCCAGAAGATTTGTTAAGCATGATTTCCCTTTCATTAATCCATCTGACTTGGACCAATCCTGTCACTGATTTCCATTTTTCGGCCGACCTAAGAGTCGACCGGCCAACAAAGATGGCGGCCCAGGGCGCTGCAGGCCTTCCGTTTAAACAGCGCCCTGGGAGCGGATATCTGTTAACTAAGGCTGAAGCCCATGAAATTGGCTGAGCGGCAGAAAGTAGGGATAATGGACAGGCACTCTAAATGGCAGGGTGTGATTAGTGATGTCCCGCAGGAATTTGTGTTGTGGCCTCAACCATTCACCGCATTTATTAACAACTTAGATGATGGGATAGAAATTTGCCGATGACACAAAGATAGGTGGCATTGTAGGCAGTGTAATTGAAAGCATAAAATTACACAGGGTTACTGATAGATTAAGTAAATGGGAAAAACCGTGGCAAATGGATTCCAATGTCGGCAAATGTGAGGTCATCCACTTTGGACCTAAAAGGATAGAACACGGCACTTTCTAAATGGTGAAAAGCTAAAACGGTGGAGGTCCAGAGAGACTTGGGGGTGCAGGTACATCGATCATTAAAATATCATGAACAGGTACAGAAAATAATCAAAAAGGTTAATGGAATGCTGGCCTTTATAGCTAGAGGACAAGAGTACAAGTGGGTAGAAGTTATGCTGCAGCTGTACAGCTGGAGTACTTTGAGCCGTTCTGGGCACCACGCCTTTGGAAGGATGTATTGGCCTTGGAGAGAGCGCAGCGTAGGTTTACCAGAATTATACCCAGACTCCAAGGGTTAAATTACGAGGGGGGATTACACAAATTGGGGTTGTATTTCCATGTCCATCAGAGTCCTGACATTCCACATCCCGAACTTCATTTTGAAGGGTGGAAAATGCCTGTGCGTGAGTTCTTTTTTTTGTGGGGTGGCCCTTGCACACTGGCTATCACACGGGCTTAGCAGAGCAAGGTCTTGGTCCAGTGGCAAGGGGTTCCAAGACGACTGGAGACCGGGCTCTACTGTATGGCCTAGTTGCCTATGGTGGGATGCGAGCCGTAAGCTCAGTGCTGAGCATCGCCCTTCGGTAAGATGGTGAGAGATCCGAGGCCTGGATAGCGGGGGTGGAGAGCGGAGGTTTGAGGTAATGCTTCCCTCTTCCAGGTATTGGCTCCTGGCTGAGGGAAGGCATTGGGATGGCCAGAGGTCCAACACTGCCTCCAGTGTGCCAGCGCAGCCTTCGGAAGAGAGTGTTTGAAGATCAGGACCTCAAATCTGCCACCAAGCTCATGGTCTACAGGGCAGTAGTGATACCCACCCTCCTATATGGCTCAGAGATGTGGACTATATACAGTAGACACCTCAAAGCGCTGGAGAAGTACCACCAGCGCTGCCTCCGCAAGATCCTGCAAATCCACTGGGAGGACAGACGCACCGATGTCAGTGTTCTCGCTCAGGCCAACAACCCCAGCTTCGAAGCACTGACCACACTCGATCAGCTCCGTTGGGCAGGCCATGACGTCCGCATGCCCGACACGAGACTCCCTAAGCAAGCGCTCTACTCGGAACTCCTACACGGCAAGCAAGCCCCAGGTGGGCAGAGGAAACGTTTCAAGGACACCCTCAAAGCCTCCCTGATAAAGTGCAACATCCCCACTGACACCTGGGAGTCCCTGGCCAAAGTGGAGGAAGTGCATCCGGGAGGGCACTGAGCACCTCGAGTCTCGTCGCCGAGAGCATGCAGAAACCAAGCGCAGGCAGCGGAAGGAGCGTGCGGCAAACCAGACTCCCCACCCACCCGTTCCTCCAACCACTGTCTGCTCCACCTGTGACAGAGACTGTAATTCCCATATTGGACTGTATAATTACTTGAGAACTCACTTTTAGAGTGGAAGCAAGTCTTCCTCAGTTCTGAGGGACTGCCTATGATGATGATGATGGTATTCCCTAGAATTTAGAAGATTAAGGGGTGATCTGATCGAAGTTTTCAAGATATTAAGGGGAACCGATCGGGTAGAGAGAAACTAGTTCCGCTGGTTGGGGAGTCTAGGACTAAGGGGCATAGTGTAAAAATTAGGGCCAGACATTGCAGCTGTGAAATTAGGAAACTTCTACCGACAAAGGATGGTAGAAGTTTGGAACTCTCTTCCGCAAAGACAATTGATGCTAGATCAATTAATTTGAAGTCAGAAATTGGTAGCTTTTTGTTAACCAAAGGTATTAAGGGATATGGCCAAAGGCGGGTATATAGAGTTAGGTCGCAGATCAGCCATGATCTCACTGAATGGTGGAACAGGCTCGAGGGGTTAAATGGTCTACTCCTGTCCTATGTATTGCCCTCTGAGAACGCTACGCTCCTCCAATTCTGTCGTCTTGTGCATTCCCGATTTCCTTCGCCCAACCATTGGCATCTATGCCTTCAGCTGCCTGGACACTAAGCTGTGGAATTCCCTCCTTAACTCTCCCCACCTCTCTACCCTTCTCCCCTCCTTAAAACCTACCTCTTTGACCAAGCTTTTGGTCACCTGCCCTAATAGCTTTTTCTGTAGCTCAGTGTCAAATTTTGTCTGATAACGCTCCTGTGAAGCACAGTGGGATGTTTTACTACGTTAAAGGTGATATATAAATGCAAGTCTGTAACACTGCCTGAGCTCATCCGTGCCTTTACCTCCAGAGTTGACTACTCCAATGCACTCCTGGCTAGCCTCCCACAATCTACCCTATGCAAACTTGAGGTCATCCAAAACTCGGCAGCCCGTGTCCTACCTCGCATGCACCGAATCCCGCTCACCCATCACCCCCTGTGCTCACTGCCCCGTGTCCTAACTCGCACCCAGTCCCGCTCACCCATCACCCCCTGTGCTCACTGCCCCGTGTCCTAACTCGCACCCAGTCCCACTCACCCATCACCCCCTGTGCTCACTGCCCCGTGTCCTAACTCGCACCCAGTCCCACTCACCCATCACCCCCTGTGCTCACTGACCCGTGTCCTAACTCACACCCAGTCCCACTCACCCATCACCCCCTGTGCTCACTGCCCTGTGTCCTAACTCGCACCGAGTCCCACTCACCCATCACCCCCTGTGCTCACTGACCCGTGTCCTAACTCACACCCAGTCCCACTCACCCATCACCCCCTGTGCTCACTGCCCCGTGTCCTAACTCGCACCCAGTCCCACTCACCCATCACCCCCTGTGCTCACTGCCCCGTGTCCTAACTCGCACCCAGTCCCGCTCACCCATCACCCCCTGTGCTCGCTGACCTACATTGACTCCCGGTTAAGCAACGCCTCGATTTCAAAATTCTCATCCTTGTTTACAAATCCCTCCATGGCCCTCGCCCCCTCCCTATCTCTGTAATCTCCTCCAGCCCCACAACCCCCCGAGATGTCTGCGTTTCTCAAATTCTGCCCTCTTGAGCATCCCTGATTATAATCGCTCAACCATTGATGGCCTCGGCCCCAAGCTCTGGAACTCCCTCCATAAACCTCTCTGCCTCTCCTCCTTTAAGACGCTTCTGAAAACCTACCTCTTTGACCAAGCTTTTGGTCATCTGCCGTAATTTCTTCTCATGTGGCTCAGTGTCAAATTTATTTGTTTTGTCTTAAAACACTCTTGTGAAGCGCCTTGGGACATTTTACTACGTTAAAGGTGCTATATAAATACTTGTTGTTGTTGTTACCTTGCATTACTAAAGTAACGAGAGTATGTTCATTGATCGCTGTAGAAAATATTGGTGGTGAAATTGCTTCCTTCACTAATTTTATCAAAAATTTTTTTACCATGAATACAAACTGGTGAAATTCTACTTTTTTAACACGTTTCTACTTTTTGTTAAAATTTGTGGACTCTCTTACTTTCAAAACCAGTTAGTCTTAAACTATTTCTCTGAAGAACACTGCGATGGAGACCAGATTCTTTTCTTTGTTTCAGGATGGTGCTACCTCACTTTTTCTGGCAGCACAAGGAGGCCACCTTAATGTGGTTAACCTGCTACTGTCATCAGGGGCAAAGACTGACCAGCAAAGACAGGTATATATTCTGCTTTATAATTGAAGAAATATGTGAATTAACTAACTCTTAACTCATACAACGTGATTGGTTCATTGTATCGTTACCTCGGTATTGAAAATCAAAGGGGTCAAAAATGCAACTTTGATCAACTGAAGCACCGCATATTCAGCCCATCGTGCTCGTGCCGGCTCTTTGAAAGAGCTATGCAATTAGTCCCACTCACCTGCTCTTTCCCCATAGCCCTGCAAAGTTTTCCTCTTCAAAAGTGTGACTTTGGCAGAAAAAAAAAATCAAAGAGCAAGTTATTATTTAAATGAAGAAAGATTACAAAGTGCTGCAGTACAGCGGGACCTGGGGGTACTTGTGCACGAAACACAAAAGGTTAGTATGCAGGTACAGCAAGTGATCAGGAAGGCCAATGGAATCTTGGCCTTTATTGCAAAGGAGATGGAGTAAAAAAGCAGGGAAGTCTTGCTACAGTTATACAGGGTATTGGTGAGGCCACACCTGGAATACTGCGTGCAGTTTTGGTTTCCATATTTACGAAAGGATACACTTGCTTTGGAGGCAGTTCAGAGAAGGTTCACTAGGTTGATTCCGGGGATGAGGGGGTTGGCTTATGAGGAAAGGTTGAGTAGGTTGGGCCTCTACTCATTGGAATTCAGAAGAATGAGAGGTGATCTTATCGAAACGTATAAGATTATGAGGGGGCTCGACAAGGTGGATGCAGAGAGGATGTTTCCACTGATGGGGGAGACTAGAACTAGGGGGCATGATCTTAGAATAAGGGACCGCCCATTTAAAGCAGAGATGAGGAGAAATTTCTTCTCTGAGGGTTGTAAATCTGTGGAATTCGCTGCCTCAGAGAGCTGTGGAAGCTGGGTCATTAAATAAATTTAAGACAGAAATAGACAGTTTCTTAAACAGTAAGGGATTAAGGGGTTATGAGGAGCAGGCAGGGAAGTGGACCCGAGTCCATGATCGGATCAGCCATGATATTGAATGGTGGAGCAGGCTCGAGGGGGCCGTATGGCCTACTCCTGCTCCTATTTATGTTCTTATTAAATATATATTCAATTCCGTTTGAAAGTTACTATTGAGGCTAATCTTGCTAATCTCCTCCCTGTCCAACTCCTCCCCTGCACCCCCCCCCCCCCCCCCCCAGCGCTGACCCTGTGGATGCAGGTCGTGGGGCAGCCATCACTGACCCTTTCCCCATCTCCCTCCAGAACATCCGTTCGCTTGCAAACAAGGCCCTTCCCATCTATGAGCTTACTGTGGATGATGGCATCGTCCATGGCTCTGATGGAAACGTGGTTGAGGGGTGATGACCTCCACCTTCCACCGCCCTGCTCAGACCGCCATGGTGTCGATGTGGCTCTCATCAGCAAATCACACCATGGTCTGTCCCCCTATTCTGGCACCTTCTCCTCCTTTGAGCATCTCACCGTGTTCCACTGCTCTCATTTAAAATTCTCGTTCACTGCAGCCCACTCAACTACCATAAAAATGTTATTTCTTCACTACTTTCCTCCCTCTGCACCGAACGACTTCTCATCCTCAGTGATTTCAACCTCCATCTCAATTCATCGTGCTCTCTCCTCATCATCATCATCATAGGCAGTCCCTCGTATCGAGGATGACTTGCTTCTACGTCAAAAGAGAAGAGTTCACAGGCGTTTCAATGAAGGACCTAATATTCCAGGTCCCGAACTACATCTTGAAGGGTGGAAGATGCCTGTGCGTGGATTTTTTTAACGTATGGTGGCCGTTGCACACCAGCTATCCTCTGAGTTCACAAGCCTCCTATCCTCCCTTAATTTCTCCCTCCACGTAAACTTCCCAACCCATATTCACGGCCACCCCATCGACCTTGCCATCTCTCGTAGCCTCGCTACTCCCATCGTGTCAATCGCAGATAAGGCCATCTCTGGCCACTTCCTCATATCGCTCTCCACCCACATCCCCCTCCCAAACCTTCTGTGTCTGCCCCTGGAAGAAACTGTCTCCTGACTCTCTTACAACTGCACTTATCAACTCCCAACTGTCCAGCCCTTGGCCCTCCATTCACCAGGACATTCCTGCAGCCACCAATCTGCTCAATCACACCCTCACCACTACCTTTGATGCCCTAGTCCCTGTGAAAACAATTACGTTCTCTCACCCTGGCCGTTCCCCCTGGTACAGCCCTGATCTTCGCTCCCTTAAGTCCAAGGAACGCAGACTTGAACGGATATGGCGGACAACTGGTTTAGCCATTCACCGCCAGATCTGGTTAGACCACATAAAGCATTATTGGGTCCCGCTCTCATCTATCAACTCGCTCACTATTCCAGGATCATTCTGGAATGTAAAGATAAACCCCGGCTTCTATTCTCTCCCCAGTCTCCATCCTCACCTCCGACAATAAATGCGAGGAGCTCATGGACTTCTTTGTCTCTAAGATTGAGACCATCTGTTCGGCTGCCTCTGCCTCTTCCTTCCCCTAGCCCACCAGGCCAAGCTCCCTCGAAGGAAGCCCTAGCCCTGACCTCACATCTTTCTCCTGTTTCTCTCCAATCTCCCTCATGACCTTTCCGAGCTCATCCTGTCCGTGAGACCCACTTCCTGCTCCCGTGACCCTATTCCCACCAAACTGCTGAACACCCAACTTCCTTTTCTGGCTCCCATGTTAGCTGACATTGTTAACGCTTCTCTCTCCTCAGGAACAGTCCCCCTCCCTGAAATCTGCCGTCATCACCCCTCTCCTCAAAAAAACAACCCACGACCCCTCTGTCCTTGTAAATTACCGCCCATCTCCAACTTCTCTTTCCTCTCCAAAGTCCTTCAACATGTTATCGCCTCCCAATCCGTGCCCATCTTTCCCGCAATTCCTTGTTTGAATCCCTCCAATCCGGTTTCTGCACCTGCCACAGTATCGAAACGACTCTCATCAAAGTCACAAATGCGATCCTTTGTGAGTGTGACAAAGGCAAACTATCCCTCCTTATCCTTCTGGACCACTCTATCCTCCTCCAACACCTCTCCACTGTCGTCCAGCTGGGTGGGACTGCATTCGCCTGCTCCCATTCTTATCTATCTCATCGTAGACAGAGAATCTCCTGCAACGGCTTCTCTTCCTTCCTCCGCATGGTGTCCTCCAAGGATCTATCCTTGGCCCCTCCTATTTCTCATTTACATGTTGCCCCTTGGTGACATCATCTGAAAGCACAGCGTTAGTTTCCACGTGTACGCTGATGACACCCAGCTCTACCTCACGACTACTTCTCTCGACCCTTCCACGGTCTCGAAATTGTCTGACTGCTTGTCCCACATCTGGATGAGCAGAAATGTTCTCCAATTGAATATTGGGAAGACCGAAGCCATTGTTTTCGGTCCCGCCACAAACTGCGTTCCCTAGCGACTGACTCCATCCCTCTCCCCAACTTCTGCCTGAGGCTGAACCAGACTGTTCGCAACCTGGGTGTCATATTTGACCCTGAAATAAGCTTTCAACCACATATCCGCAGTATAACTAAAACCGCCTGTTTCCATCTCCGTAACATCGCCCGTCTCTGCCCTTGCCTCAGCTCATCCGCTTCAGAAGCCCTCATCCATGCCTTTGTTACCTCTAGACTGGACTATTCCAATGCACTCCTGGCTGGCCTCCCACATTCTACCCGACGTAAACTAGAGGTGATCCAAAACCCGTATCCTAACTTGCACCAACGACCAGCTCCCGCTCACCCATCACGCCTCTGCTCGTTGACCTACTTTAGCTTCCGGTTATGCATTGTTTCGATTTCAAAATTCTCATCCTTATTTTCAAATCCCTCCATGGCTTCGCCCCTCCCTATCTCTGTAATCACCTCCAGCTCACCCCCGCCCCCCGAGATGTCTGCGCTCCTCTCATTCTGCCCTCTTGAGCATCCCTGATTATAATCGCTCCACCATCGGTGGCCGTGCCTTCTGTTGCCTGGGCCCCAAGCTCTGGAACTACCTCCCTAAACCTCTCTTTCCTCCTTCAAGACGCTCCTCTAAACCCAACTCTTTGACCAAGGTTTTGGCCATGTGCGCTAATTTCTATTTATGCAGCTTGGTGTCAAATGTTTTATCTCATAATACTTTTGCTACGTTATGGGTGCTATATCAATACAAGTTGTTGTTGCTTCTACCTCCCCTTCAGGCAGCGCATTCCAGATCACAACAAATTGGTGTGTACAAAAATATTCTCCTCGTCTGCCCTTTTGCCAATCACCATAAATATGTCTTCTCTGGTTACCGACCCACATGCCACTGGAAACAGTTTCTCCTTATTTACTTTATCAAAATCCTCACCCCACCACCCCCTGGCAGCAGTTCCCTCTGAGTGGTTCCCCCTGGGAGCAGATCCATCCTTCCTGCTCCCCGGAGCGGTTCCCCCCCGGGCCGTTCCCCCTGGGAGCGCTCCTCTTGGAGCGGTTTCCTTGGAACGTCCCCTTGGACCAGTTCCCCTCAAAGCTATCCCCTCATAGCAGTCACTTCGGAGCGGTGCCCTCGGCCTGCCAACTTGGCTCTCTAGAAACACTCCGAGAATGGTTACAGCACAAAAGGAGGCCATTCGAGCCCCTGCCAGCTCCCTGCAAGAGCAGTGCAGCTAGTCCCACTCACCCACCCTTTCCCTGTAGCCCTGCACTTCTTTTTCCTTCAGGTACTTATCCAACTCCCTCTTGAAAGCCACGATTGAATCAGCCTCCACCACCCTCTCAGGCAGTTCATTGCGGATCCTAACCACTCGGGGCCTGATGGACTGCATCCCAGAGTACTTAAGGAGGTGGCCTTGGAAATAGCATTGACAGTCATTTTCCAACATTCTATAGACTCTGGATCAGTTCCTATGGAGTGGAGGATAGCCAATGTAACCCCACTTTTTAAAAAAGGAGGGAGAGAAAAAACAGGGAATTATAGACCGGTCAGCCTGACATCGGTAGTGGGTAAAATGATGGAATCAATTATTAAGGATGTCATAGCAGTGCATTTGGAAAGAGGTGATATGATAGGTCCAAGTCAGCATGGATTTGTGACAGGGAAATCATGCTTGACAAATCTTCTGGAATTTTTTGAGGATGTTTCCAGTAGAGTGGACAAGGGAGAACCAGTTGATGTGGTGTATTTGGACTTTCAGAAGGCTTTCGACAAGGTCCCACACAAGAGATTAATGTGCAAAGTTAAAGCACATGGGATTGGGGGTAGTGTGCTGACATGGATTGAGAACTGGTTGTCAGACAGGAAGCAAAGAGTAGAAGTAAATGGGTACTTTTCAGAATGGCAGGCAGTGACTAGTGGGGTACCGCAAGGTTCTGTGCTGGGGCCCCAGCTGTTAACATTGTACATTAATGATTTAGACGAGGGGATTAAATGTAGTATCTCCAAATTTGCGGATGACACTAAGTTGGGTGGCAGTGTGAGCTGCGAGGAGGATGTTATGAGGCTGCAGAGTGACTTGGATAGATTAGGTGAGTGGGCAAATGCATGGCAGATGAAGTATAATGTGGATAAATGTGAGGTTATCCACTTTGGTGGTAAAAACAGAGACACAGACTATTATCTGAATGGTGACAGATTAGGAAAAGGGGAGGTGCAACGAGACCTGGGTGTCATGGTACATCAGTCATTGAAGGTTGGCATGCAGGTACAGCAGGCAGTGAAGAAAGCAAATGGCATGTTGGCCTTCATAGCGAGAAGATTTGAGTACAGGGGCAGGGAGGTGTTACTACAGTTGTGCAGGGCCTTGGTGAGGCCACACCTGGAGTATTGTGTACAGTTTTGGTCTCCTAACTTGAGGAAGGACATTCTTGCTATTGAGGGAGTGCAGTGAAGGTTCACCAGACTGATTCCTGGGATGGCGGGACTGACATATCAAGAAAGACTGGATCAATTGGGCTTGTATTCACTGGAGGTCAGAAGAATGAGAGGGGATCTCATCGAAATGTTTAAAATTCTGACGGGTTTAGACAGGTTAGATGCAGGAAGAATGTTCCCAATGTTGGGGAAGTCCAGAACCAGGGGTCACAGTCTCAAGGATAAAGGTTAAGCCATTTAGGACCGAGATGAGGAGAAACTTCTTCACCCAGAGAGTGGTGAACCTGTAGAATTCTCTACCACAGGAAGTTGTTGAGACCAATTCACTAAATATATTCAAAAAGGAGTTAGATGTCGTCCTTACTACTAGGGGGATCAAGGGGTATGGCGAGAAAGCAGGAATGGGGTACTGAGGTTGCATGTTCAGCCATGAACTCATTGAATGGCGGTGCAGGCTCGAAGGGCCGAATGGCCTACTCCTGCACCTATTTTCTATGTTTTCTATGTCTATGTTTTTCAATGCGTAAAAACGTATTGTAAAAACCTGTTGCCTTTGGTTCTTCTGCCAATCACCTTAAATCTGTGTCCTCTGGTTCTTGACCCTTCCGCCAATGGGAACAGTTTCTCTCTATTTACTCTGTCCAGACCCCTCATGATTTGGAACACCTCTATAAAATCTCCTCTCAATCTTCTCTGTTCTAAGGAGAACAACCCCAGCTTCTCCAGTGTATCCACGTAACTGAAGTCCCTCATCCCTGGAACTATTCTCGTAAATCTTTTCTGCACCCTCTCTAAGGCCTTCACATCCTTCCTAAAGTGTGGTGCCCAGAATTAGATATAATACTACAGTTGAGGCCGAACCGTTTTATACATGTTCATCATAATTTACACGCTTTTGTACTCTATTGATGAAGCCCAGGATCCCGTAAGCGTTTTTAACTGCTTTCTCGGCCTGCCCTGCCACCTTCAACGATTTGTGTATATAACCCCAGGTGTCTCTGATCGTGCACCCCCTTGAGAATTGTACCCTTTAGTTTATATTGTCTCTCCTCGTTCTTCCGAGCTAAATGTATCACTTGGCACTTTTCTATGTTAAATTTTATCTGCCACTTGACCGGCCATTCCACCAGCCTGTCTATGTTGTCTTAAAGTCGATCATTCTGCTCCTCATGACTCACTATACTTTTTTGTCAACTGCAGATTTTGAAATTGTGCCCTGTATACCCAAGTCCAAGTCATTAATATATATTAAGAAAAGCAGTGGTCCCAGTACCGACCCCTGGGGAGCACCTCTGTATACCTTCCTCCAGTCCGAAAAATAACCGTTCACCACTACTCTCTGTTTCCTGTCACTGAGCCAATCCCGTATCCATGCTGCTGTCCCTTTTATTCCATGGGTTTGAACTTTGCGGACACTTTTCTATTATGTGGCACTTTATCAATCGACTTTTGGAAGTCCATGTACACTACGTCAAACTGCATTGCCCTCATCAACCCTCTCTGCTACCCTATCAAAAAACTCAGTCAAGTAAGTTAAACACAATTTGCCTTTAACAATTCTGTGTTGGCTTTCCTTTAAAGTTTTAAAAAATGTGGGGAGAACTGTAGCTGAGCGTCTAAAATGGAGCGACGCCACTTCCTGCTCTGTTGCTGTGGAATTTGGATTTTAGCACCACTGATTTGTGGCAGATGAGTTGCCTGCCGGACTCAGATGGGTACCTCATAAATTAATGCAAATTGGGATTACATGCCATGACATCATTGAGACCCCAATTGAGTTTTAACCTGAGCCTGAGTGAGGAAGTCGCTGTGAGGAATACGAAGAGGCCCCTTCATGATAAGCATCAATCTTTACCTTGTGGGGCAGTAGAAGCAGGAGTGAGCTTGCCCTCTGCCCAGGACGTTTCCCCCCTGAGACCTCCCGAAACCCATTCCCTGCGCTTTTCCTGCTTTCCGGCAAGCCTTTCTTTTCTGCCGGCTGATGAGTCCCAAACTTCTGCTTCTGCCTTCTGACCAGCTTCTGCTTTCGGCCTGATATGTCCTTACTATACAGTATCAATGCACACGAGGCCCATACTTGAGAGAAGGTCACTCTGTGACCAGTTACTTTTATTACCAAGACCTCAAGAGGCAGACGGTGGTTGGAGCTTCCCCTTTTATACCGGAAAGTCCAGGTTAGGAGTGTCTCCCACAAGTTCGCCCCCTGTGGTCAATGTTCTCACGGTGTACAACTTAGGTCAGCTTATACATGGGTTACAATGATAATTGAATACATGACATCACCTCCCCCCCAAAGTCTTATTGGGATCACAGGTTGAGTCTCTCTGGTGGTTTACGCTCCCTTGTAGAGCGCCTGAGTTGGGGCTCCGGTTGTTGGGCGCTGGCCTGAGTGTCTGCTGTTTGCGGTGCCTCAGGTCTGTCCGGACTGCCCACAGTGACTGGGCTCTCCTCCCTTTGGTTCCTGTGTTCGGTCACCTGTGGTGGAGTGAACTCTATATCGTGTTCTTCCTCTGCTTCTTCTATGGGGTTGCTGAACCTCCTTTTAATTTGATCCACCTGCTTGCGGCAGATTTGCCCATTGGTAAATTTAACTACCAAAACCCTATTCCCCTCTTTGGCAATCACAGTGTCTGCGAGCCATTTGGGCCCTGCAGCGTAATTAAGGACAAAAACAGGGTCATTGACATCAATACATCGTGCCCTCGCATTCCTGTCATGGTAGTCACATTGTGACTGACGCCTGCTCTCAACAATTTCTTTTATAGTAGGGTGTATAAGGGATAACCTGATTTTGAGCATCCTTTTCATTAGCAGCTCTACGGGTGGAACCCCTGTGAGCGAGTGTGGTCGGGATCTATTGGCCAACAGGAGGCGTGATAAGCGGCTTTGTAGGGAACCCCCTTGGATTCTGAGCATCCCGTTTGATTATCTGCACTGCTCGTTCCGCCATTGCGATGGCATGAATCGCCGTTCAGCTAGCCATTGTCTCTGTTGAATTCCCCCTTTGGGTTCGACTACATGCTGGGGCATGTCCAATTGCCCTTGTCTGCCTAGAGAACTGTGTGCCGCGTTAACAATGTTGACTCCCTGGTCATTTGCTGCATTTGAGCCAAAATTTTTGTCATACATCATTCTGGTCTCTTCCTCCCCTGAGATAATTGTCTGGGCTATCAAAGCCGCCGTTTCCAGGGTCAAGTCTTTGGTCTCAATCAGTTTTCTGAAAACCACAGCGTGCCCGATGCCCTCAATAAAAAAGTCTCACAGCATCTCCGCTCTGCATGCATCTAGGAACTTACATAGGCTCACCAGTCGCCGGAGGTCTGCCACGAAGTCTGGAACGCTTTGCCCTTCTCGCCGCCGGTGTGTGTAAAACCGGTGTCTCGCCATGTGCATGCTGCTCGTCGGTTTAAGGTGTTCCCCGATCAACTTACTGAGCTCTTCAAACGTCTTGTCCGCCGGCTTCTCTGGCACAAGAAAGTCCTTCATCAGGATGAAGGATGAAATAGCAACGCATTTGCAGAGCAGTGACAGGATCGGTCCAAGTCAGCATGGATTTATGAAAGGGAACTCATGCTTGACAAATCTCCTGGAATTTTTTGAGGATGTAACTGGTAGAGTGGACAAGGGAGAACCAGTGGATGTGGTGTGTTTGGACTTTCAAAAGGCTTTTGACAAGGTCCTACACAAGAGATTGGTGTGCAAAATCAAAGCACATTGTATTGGGGGTAATATACTGACGTGAATAGAGAACTGGTCGGTAGACAGGAAGCAGAGAGTCGTATAAACCAGTCCTTTTCGGAATGCGAGGCAGTGACTAGTGGAGTGCCGCAGGGATCAGTGCTGGGACCCCAGCTATTTACAAAATACATTAATGATTTGGATGAAGGAATTGAGTGTAATAGCTCAAAGTTTGCAGATGACACTAAACTGGGTGGCGATGTGAGCTGTGAGGAGGATGCTAAGAGACTGCAGGGTGATTTGGACAGGTTAGGTGAGTGGGCAAATGTAAGGCAGATGCAGTATAATGTGGATAAACGTGAGGTTATCCACTTTGGTGGCAAAAACAAGAAGGCAGAATATTATCTGAATGGCGGAAGATTAGGAAAAGGGGAGGTGCAAGAGACCTGGGTGTCATGGTTCATCAGTCATTGAAAGTTGGCATGCAGGTACAGCAGGCAGTGAAGAAGGCAAATGGCAGGTTGACCTTCATAGCTAGGGGATTTGAGTATAGGAGCAGGGAGGTCTTACTGCAATTGTACAGGGTTTGATGAGGCCTCACCTGGAATATTGTGTTCAGTTTTGGTCTCCTAATCTGAGGAAGGACATAGAAACATAGAAAATAGGTGCAGGAGTAGGCCATTCGGCCCTTCTAGCCTGCACCGCCATTCAATGAGTTCATGGCTGAACATGCAACTTCAGTACCCCATTCCTGCTTTCTCGCCATACCCCTTGATCCCCCTAGTAGTAAGGACTTCATCTAACTCCTTTTTGAATATATTTAGTGAATTGGCCTCAACAACTTTCTGTGGTAAAGAATTCCACAGGTTCACCACTCTCTGGGTGAAGATGTTTCTTCTCATCTCGGTCCTAAATGGCTTACCCCTTATCCTTAGACTGTGTCCCCTGGTTCTGGACTTCCCCAACATTGGGAACATTCTTCCTGCATCTAACCTGTCTAACCCCGTCAGAATTTTAAACGTTTCTATGAGGTCCCCTCTTATTCTTCTGAACTCCAGTTGATCCAGTCTTTCTTGATAGGTCAGTCCCGCCATCCCGGGAATCAGTCTGGTGAACCTTCGCTGCACTCCCTCAATAGCAAGAATGTCCTTCCTCAAGTTAGGAGACCAAAACTGTACACAATACTCCAGGTGTGGCCTCACCAAGGCCCTGTACAACTGTAGCAACACCTCCCTGCCCCTGTACTCAAATCCCCTCGCTATGAAGGCCAACATGCCATTTGCTTTCTTAACCGCCTGCTGTACCTGCATGCCAACCTTCAATGACTGATGTACCATGACACCCAGGTCTCGTTGCACCTCCCCTTTTCCTAATCTGTCACCATTCAGATAATAGTCTGTCTCTCTGTTTTTACCACCAAAGTGGATAACCTCACATTTATCCACATTATACTTCATCTGCCATGCATTTGCCCACTCACCTAACCTATCCAAGTCACTCTGCAGCCTCATAGCATCCTCCTCGCAGCTCAGACTGCCACCCAACTTAGTGTCATCCGCAAATTTGGAGATACTACATTTAATCCCCTCGTCTAAATCATTAATGTACAGTGTAAACAGCTGGGGCCCCAGCACAGAACCTTGCAGTACCCCACTAGTCACTGCCTGCCATTCTGAAAAGTCCCCATTTACTCCTACTCTTTGCTTCCTGTCTGACAACCAGTTCTCAATCCATGTCAGCACACTACCCCCAATCCCATGTGCTTTAACTTTGCACATTAATCTCTTGTGTGGGACCTTGTCGAAAGCCTTCTGAAAGTCCAAATATACCACATCAACTGGTTCTCCCTTGTCCACTCTACTGGAAACATCCTCAAAAAATTCCAGAAGATTTGTCAAGCATGATTTCCCTTTCACAAATCCATGCTGACTGGACCTATCATGTCACCTCTTTCCAAATGCACTGCTATGACATCCTTAATAATTGATACCATCATTTTACCCACTACCGATGTCAGGCTGACCGGTCTATAATTCCCTGTTATATCTCTCCCTCCTTTTTTAAAAAGTGGGGTTACATTGCCTACCCTCCACTCCATAGGAACTGATCCAGAGTCAATGTAATGTTGGAAAATGACTGTCAATGCATCTGCTATTTCCAAGGCCACCTCCTTAAGGACGTTCTTGCTAGCGAGGGTTCACCAGACTGATTCCAGGGCTGGCTGGACTGACATATGAGGAGTGACTGGATCAACTGGGCCTTTATACACTGGAGTTTAGAAGGATGAGAGGGGATCTCATAGAAACGTATAAGATTCTGACGGGACGGGATAGGTTAGATGCGGGAAGAATGTTCCCGATGTTGGGGAAGTCCAGAACCAGGGGACACAGTCTTAGGATAAGGGGTAGGCCATTTAGGACTGAGATGAGGAGAAACTTCTTCACACAGAGAGTTGTTAACCTGTGGAATTCCCTGCCGCAGAGAGTTGTTGATGCCAGTTCATTGGATATATTCAAGAGGGCGTTAGATATGGCCCTTACGGCTGAATGGATCAAGGGGTATGGAGAGAAAGCAGGAAAGGGGTACTGAGGTGAATGATCAGCCATGATCTTATTGAATGGTGGTACAGGCTCGAAGGGCCGAATGGCCTACTCCTGCACTTATTTTCTATGTTTCTGTCAGGGAGTATGTTCTGGATCCATAAACCGTCAGGAGATAAGCCCTGCGTTTGTCGGCCGAATCCTGTCCCAACCATTCCGTAGTGACAAAGCTTTGCTGCAGTCTCTCAATAAAGTCGTCCCAATCATCACCAACACAGTACCTCTCTTCTGTGCTGCTAGTGGCCATGCTCGCGTGGTTTAAATCCCAGTTTCTCGTCACCAATGATACGTCCTTACTATACAGTATAAATGCACACGGGGCCCATACTTGAGAGAAGGTCACTCTGTGACCAGTTACCTTTATTACCAAGACCTCAAGAGGCACACGTTTGGTGGAGCTTTCCCTTTTATACCGGAAAGTCCACATTAGGAGTGTCTCCCACAAGTTCGCCCCCTGTGGCCAATGTTCTCAAGTACAACTTAGGTCAGCTTATACATGGGTTACAATGATAGTTGAATACATGACATCACCTCCCCCCCCCAAAGTCTTATTGGGATCACAGGTTAAGTCTCTCTGGTGGTTTACGCTCCCTTGTAGAGCGCCTGAGTTGGGGCTCTGGTTGTTGTCGCGGGCCTGAGTGCTGTTTGCGGTGCCTCAGGCCTGTCCCGACTGTCAGAGTGACTGGGCTCTCCTCCACTTGGTTCCCATTTGGGTCGGGCAACTCACTGGCACGATGCAGATGATATAATAACTCAGGCCTCAAACCTAAGCCTGAGAGTATGTTTTACGCTTGCTTTACCACTTGCCCACCCAAAACCCACTGGGTTCAAATCTAAATCATGATCTCTCCCAATAAAACACGAAACAAAATGTCATCGTTACATGTCCGGGAACCTCCAGACTCGACTATTCCAATGCTCTCCTGGCCGGCCTCTCATCGTCTACACTCCATAAACTTCAACTTATCCAAAACTCTGTTGATTACATTCTAACTCGCACCAAGTCCCGCTTTTCCCATCACCCCTGTGCTTGCTGATCTACATTCGTTCCCAGTCCAACAACTCCTCAAATTTAAAATCTAATTCTTGTGTCCATCGCCTCTCCCCGCCCTATCTCCCTAACCTCCTCCAGGCCTACAACCCTCAGAGAACTTTGTGTTCCTCCATATGCTGGTCTCTGGAGCAACCCCGATTTCCTTAGCCCCACCATTAGCAGCCAAACGTTCAACTGTCTAGTGTAAGGGGTTGTTGTGCCTTGGGTGTCTCTCTCTGGGCTTCTGCCCTCACAGCTTATGCCTGGCCTGTGAGGTACCCTGAGACTGTGTCCACAGCTTATGAAGGGGGTTTTGAGACTCGTGCGTCCCCACAGCTTATGCCTAGCCTGTGAGGCACCTGTGAGTGTCAAACACTCCTAACCCCTTCTTCCCTAGCCTGTGACACACAGTTGAGCGTTTTCGAGGCGCTCCTAGCTTCCCTTACACTGTTCTGACATAAGACTCACGATCAGGAGATGTAATACAATAGAACTGAGACAAGGTGATTCCAAGAGGAACTTTAGGCTTCCAATTTATTTGACAAGGTGTAACTCAACAAACAGCAATACACCAACAAAACAATCCCCCTAAATCCCACTAAAACGGACCCAACGAAAATCTTCACACCAGTTTATCAGTACAATGCCCAACCTCCCACCTTTCCTGGCCTAACTGAGTTGGGAGTTCTGGGGACCAGAGGTTATACTCACTACTGTGCCTTCTGCAGTCTGGTGGTTTGTTTCTTCTATCTTCGGTGTCTTCGGACACTGGTTTTCCTTCAGTGTCGAGAGGCTTGTGGTTGTGGTTGTTGGATGACGAGGGCAGGGAAAATCATCACTTCTTTTTCACTACGTCAGAAACCCTTTTTTATAGCCAGATTATTCAGTCCGCCTCTCCTGCTGAAGTCGATTCTTCTCATTGGTGGACTTTTTGATTTTGAAAAATGCAGCAGTTTTAGATTGGGGTTTTTTTTTCCACTGATGTTAACCTACTCAAGGTTTGAGTGGGTGTTGATTGCATTGGCCTCCTGTAGCCATTGTGCTAGTCTGGCCTGAGCCAGATATTTCTATGCCTGATGAAAAAGGTGTTGGAATATGTATGTGGCATTGTTTAAATGCTAATGTTTTCAAGGGGCGAGTTTTGAGGGTATACAGTTCCCAGACAATTTGATTAGTTCCAATGTCCAAACTGGCCCTTTAGATATTGACCCCACCCCTTTTCTTGCAGACCCAACATACACCTTTTAAAAATCCCAAATTCGATTAAAGTTCGTAGTTTCTTCCATGTGCACTTTAGGAGTTCAAACTTTCTGGTAGATAGTTCCAAATTAAATTCCCTTTCCTGAGTCCAAACACTGTGGGGGGGGGGGGGGTCCCCATTCATTTGTGTCCCAAAGTTTTCCTTCCATCGGTTTCAATTCACAGCACAGACTGATCCCACAGCCCTTTTCCTTCTGGGTAAAATGAGGGGGTTTTTGTCCTCCCCTACACTAGGCCCCAAGCTTTGGAATTCCCTCCCTAAACCTCTCCGCTCCATGAAGACACTCCTTGAAACCTACCTCTTCCTGTCCTAAAATCTCTTTTATTTGTTTTGTTTAGGATATGACTACTCCATTGTGGATAGCGGCACAGATGGGACACAGTGATATTGTTAAGCTACTGCTCCAAAGTGGAGCTAATTCAGATACTCCTCGCAAGGTCAGATCTCTCTTTTTGTGAAAGAAAGAAATGTATGTTTGCACATATTTTAAAGCATTTCAGCGGAAAACATGTTGTTAATTGTGTAAAAAGGGACTGGCTGGAGCAGTGAAAAATGTAATTTCATTGCAAACTTTGCTTTTTTCAGTTTTACATTTCCAATTTCCCCTCCTCAGTTAAGAACATAAGAAGTAGGAGCAGGAGTAGACCATTCAGCCCCTCGAGCCTGCTCCTTCAATAAGATCATGGGTGATCTGATCTTGCCCTCAACTCCACTTCCTTGCCCGCTCCCCATAACCCTTGACTCCCTTCTCACGTTTATGTATATCTTGGGTTGGATAGCGTTGCCAGAATCTTTGAGTGGTCACATGCTGCAACTGGATGCCCTTGAAAAGCGAAGTTTGACCTTTGGATCAAAATATAAAGAAGGTCGAGTCGCCAACCCTCCAGGATTGTCCTGGAGGTGCCAGGGATTAAAGATTATTCTGGACACTGCTGCCAGCAACACCTCGGAGAAAAATCATAGGGGGACATTAAAAATAATTGTGTGTTTATTTTCATTTTCTTTGAACACTTTTATTTATTAGTTGTAAAAATATTCAAGACGGGAAAAAAAAAGGCAGTTTTACCGGGTGGGAAGTGGGAGATCATGTGATGAAATCTCCAGGAATACGTCCAACCACAGTTGGTGACCCTAAAAGGGTGCACATGCCCCAAACATAGCAAACGGTTATCTGTCGTACAATATATTATTACAGTGACAAGGCACCAGGTTCCGATGCTATACCTGCTGAGATATATAAAACTGGAGAACACCAACTAGCTGTCTCTGACTGAGCTCCACCAGCTGATGTGGTGACAAGAAATCATCCCGCAAGAGTATACAGATTCATCCATTAACGTCTTTTCAGACACATGGGCAATAGATACGTGTGTGACAATCGTAGAGACATTTCCCTACTTGTCAACACAATGAAAATCCTTGCTAGGAATGATCCTAAATCGTTACATTGAGCATACAGCTGAGATAACCTTGCCAGATAGCCAGTGTGGATTCAGAAAAGTCAGAGATACTACTGATAAGGTCTTTATTACCAGGAAATGTGTTGAGAACAAATTGTGGACTTTCACTGTGTCTTTATTAGCACGAATCAGTGACCCCATCTCTCATGTCTGGAAGGAGGAGAGCATGCCAGGGGATCTAAGAGACGCCGTAATCGTGACCATCTTCAAGAACGGTGACCAGTCCGACTGCGGTAATTAAAGAGAAGTTTCCCTGCTGTCTGCCGCAGGGAAAAGCATCGCAAGAATCCTCCTCATCTCCTCCCAATTGCTGAAGAGCTCCGCCCAGAGTCGCAATGTGGATTCCGTCCACTAAGGGGCACAACGAACACGATCTTCACCGTGCGACAAATCCAAGAAAAATGTAGGGAGCAGCATCAACCTCTGTTGATGGCTTTCTTTAACCTCACAAAGGCCTTCAACTCTGTCAACCGTGAGGGATTATGGAGCGTCCTTCTCAAATTTGTCTGTCCTCAAAAATTCGTCACCATTCTCCGCCTGCTTCATGATGACAAGCAAGCCGTGATTCTCACCAATGGATCCATCACAGACCCAATACAAGTGCAGACCTGGGTCAAGCACGGCTGTGTCTTCGCACCAACACTCTCAATCTTCCTCGCTGCAATGCTTTATCTCACCTTTAACAAGCTTCCGGCTGGAGTGGAATTAATCTACAGGACAAGTGGGAAACTGTTCAACCTCCGTCCCCTCCAGTCGAGATCCAAAGTTGTTCCAACCTCTGTCATTAAATTACAGTATGCAGACGGCACTTGCGTTTGTGCACGAGAGTATAGTCCTTACATTAAACATCCATAAGGCAAAGGTTCTCTACCAACCTGCCCCACCACAAAGTACTGCTCCCTGATTATCAAGATCCATGATTATCAAGACCTTGGTTAATGTGGACTTCCCATACCTTGGGAGCCTATTCTAGCAAGAACAGACATCGACGACGAAGTCCAACACCACCTTCAGTGTGCCAGTGCAGCCTTTGGCCTGAGGAAAAGAGTGTTCGAAGACCAGGATCTCAAATCTGGCACCAAGCTCATAGTCTATAGAGCAGTAGTGATACCCGCCCTCCTATATGCTTCAGAGACATGGACAGTGGTACCCCAAAGTATTGGAGAAATACTACTATTGGCAGGATAGGCGCACCAACGTCAACGTTCTCTCAGGCCAACATCCCCAGAATCGAGGCATTGACCATGCCCGATCAGCTCCGATGAACAGGCTACATTGTCCGCATGCCCAATTCAAGACACCTGAAACAAGCACTCTACTCAGAGCCACATCACGGCAAGTGAGTCCCAGGAGGGCAGAGAAAACGCTTCAAGGACACCCTCAAAGCCTCCTTGAAAAAATGCAACATCCTCACCGACTCTTGGGAATCCCTGGCCTAAGACCGCTCAAAGTGGAGGAGAAGCATCCGAGAAGGCACCAAACACTTCAAGTCTCTTTGTCAGGAGCGAGTCTCTTTGTCAGGAGCATGTGGAAGCCAAGCACAAACAGTGGAAGGAGCGTTCAACAAATCAAACACCCCACCCACCTGTCCCCTCAACCACCGTCTGCCCCACCTGTGACAGAGACTGTAGATCCTGCAATGGTCTGATCGATCACCTAAGAACTCATTTTAGTGTGGAAGCAAGTCATCCTCAACTCCGGGGGACTGCCTAAGAAGATTGATCTCACAAAGGCCTTTGAGACAGTCAGCAGAGAGGGCTTCTGCAAACTACTGGCCAAAGTTGATTGTCCCGAAAAGTTTATCCAGATGATCTGCCAGTTCCGTGACGTCCTGAGTCATAGAAGACGGTTAAGTTTCCAACCCTTTCCCTGCCTCCAATGGAGTCAAACAGGGTTGTGTTCCAGCTCTCATCTTGTTTTGTACCTTGTTTGCTTCTATGCTTACTTAAGCCTGCTGGAACTTGAATAAAGGAGTGTATATTTCCTTCAGGACGGATGGAAATTGTACAATCTCTGCCATCTGCAGTCCAAAACTAAAACCTCTTGAGAACTTGTTCGGGAGCTCTTGTTTGCTGATGACAGTGCCCTTGTTGCCCACACAGAAGAGGACATGGACCATTTTTCAGATGCTTGTTAGAAATTCCGCCTATCAGTCTGACGAAAATGGAACTTATATAGCAGTCTGTCCTTGGAAAGCCTTATGTGCCACCTACTATCACCATCGAAGGGCACAGTCTGTAATGGATATGTTCATCTACCTAAGAAGCACCCTGTCACATGTGCTCCTAGATGATGAAGTGAATCATAGTTTGTTTAAAGCCAGTCGTGTTTTTGGAAGACTCCATGTGAGGTTATATGATAAAAGGGTCATTAAACTGCCAACAAAACTTAAGATCTACTAGACAATAGTTATAACATCCTTATTGTATGTGTGCGATAGCTGGACCACTTACAGTCGTCACATCAGAAAACTCAATCACTTCCACCCAGGATGCCTCAGAAAGATCATGAAAAGTTGCTGGTGGCTCCGACACTGAAGTCCTCAGAAGAGCAGATATGCGAGGCGGAGCTTCAGTGATAGCAATGACGCAGCAAAGGTGGGCTGGTTAAAGGATTTGATAGGGTAGGTAATGAGAAACTATTCCCTCTGGTGGGGGGGGAGTCGAGAACAAGGGGGCAGAACCTTAAAATTAGAACTAGGCCATTCAGGGGTGATGTCGGGAAGCACTTCTTCACACAAAGGATAGTGGGAATCTGGAACTCTCTCCCCAAAAAGCTGTTGCGGCTGGGGGTCAGCTAATAATTTCAAAAACTGAGATTGATGATTTTTGTTGGGTAAGGGTATTGAGAGTTAGGGAACCAAGGCGGGTAGATGGTGTTAAGATACAGGTCTGCCATCATCTAATTGAATGGCAGAACAGGCTCGAGGGGCTGAATGGCTGACTCTTGTTCG
Organism: Pristiophorus japonicus; assembly: GCF_044704955.1. Taxonomy (NCBI): domain Eukaryota; kingdom Metazoa; phylum Chordata; class Chondrichthyes; family Pristiophoridae; genus Pristiophorus; species Pristiophorus japonicus. The sequence goes on from NC_091977.1 coordinate 542,648,046, forward strand.
TATGTCACTTTTTCCATATGTCTGATACTAGACTACCCAAGAACACTCTTGTGGTGGTCAGTTCAAAAGATATAAGGATTGTCTAATGACCAATCTAAAATAGCGTGGCATTTCAACTGATACATGGGAGCACAATGCTTGTGACAGGAAAATATGGCAAAAATGATTCACGATGGCACATCAAAGTATTCAGCTTGCCGGAGAAAAAAGAGCCTGAAGGAAATCAAGGAAAGCTCAGCCATAAGGTCAATCTGACATCCAATGTCCTATATGTTGGAAAACATTCCTAGCCAAAGACCGGACTTTAGTCATGCAAGAACCCACAGCTTGTTGTAATTTGAGAATCAATGAGCCCAAATTTGGCCTTCTGTTTAAAACCGCGCATCTCTGAGCCCCCCGCCGACAAAACTTGCTGCGATCAGGGCCACAAGTCGGGCCGTCTGTGGAGCTGGCATGGCGTGTACTGAAGAGAGGGGGGCGGAGCTAGGTCCCAGCGCTGAAAACAGTGCCGGAACCTCTGCACATGCGTGCTAGAGTCTGCGCACATGTGCAGTAGTTCCTGGCAAGCCCTTTCGGCAAACGCGCGCTGCAGGCTGTGTGGGAGGGATCGAAGCACACCGTCCCTAGCCCTGGCCGAATGAGTTCCCTCATCGGCGGCCCGCTGCGTTCCCTAAGGTAGGACTTCTATCTTTTATTTGTTATTTACTGATTGATTTTGGTGTTTTAGGTGCAGGGTTCCTTCTATTTTTTTATTTGTTATTTATTGATTGCTTATTACTTTGGTCTTGGTGCTTTAGGTGCAGGGTTGCTTTTATCTTATTTGTTAATTAATTGCTTATTACTTTTTGTACTTTGTTTGGTGCCTGGTGGTGCTTGAAATGTACTTGTGCCGATTCCTTAACTGTAAGTAAGGTCTTTCTGTGCAGACAAAAGTGGACACATACACTGCCCTAAGTTAGTTTAGTACAACTTTTTTCTGGCCAAATTGACATAAATGGTGTAAGTGGCTGGGAACACCCCATTTTGAAAAAAAGAATGACCTAACAAAAAACCTAACTAACTCACTTACACCGGTGCAAATTAAATGGCCATATTTGCAACTTTTAAGATACACCAGAAAAATCAAGTTACACAAAAAAAAACGGTGCAACTGATGGGAAAATCTGGGCCCATAGACTGTCATCATCGATATCCACAATCCATCATCATTATATCATTACTTTCATAAGTTAACAAACCAGAATCCCCATGTTAATTTATAATATTCTTTCCACAGGATGGTTCAACACCTTTATTCAAAGCTGCATACAAAGGCTTCACTGAAGTTGTTCGGGAGTTACTGACATTTTCTCCTTCACTGGGAATTCTCAAGGTAAAAACTCATTTATTATTATTATTATTATTATTATTATTATAATATCAATGTGCATGTGAGAAACAATCCCATCTAGTATATAAGAAGATAATAATTTGGGAATTCGAAATGGCCATTTAGCTTATTCAATTCACTTTGTTCCTTCACCCAATCTAACTATTTTCCTTTCCCAAATCCATTTCCATTACTCCCCATTGAATTGCAAAATGTTTCAATTCTTTTTGGAGCATTTTACCAGAGTTACTGTTAACTGTACTCTATGGAAATCTTTTTTCAGAATTGATTCATCGATTTTTTTCCGTTCATTGTTGGGATGTGAGTGACACTGGCAAGGCCGGCATTTATTGTCCATCCCTAATTGCCCTGAGAAAGTAGTGGTGGGCCGCCTTCTTGAACCAGTGCAGAGCAGTGGTTTTGATGCAACTGAGTAGATTACTAGGCCACTTCAAAGGGCAGTTAAAAGTCAGCCATGCTGGTGTGGGACTGGAGTCACAAATAGGTCCGACCAGGTAAGGACATTAGTGAACCAGTTGGGTTTTTGTGACAATCTTTTACAGATACCAGTTGTTTAAAAATTCAGTTTGAGTACTCACACTGCCATGGTGGGATTTGAGCTCATGTTCACTGGATCATTGGTCCAGTAACATAACCACGAAAGAAAGACTTGCATTTGTATCGTGCTTTTCACCACCACCAGACTTCCCAAGGCGCTTTAAAGCCTATGAAGTACTTTTTGAAGCGTCAACATCATCATCATAGGCAGTCCCTCGGAATCGAGGAAGACTTGCTTCCACTCTAAAAGTGAGTTCTCAGGTGACTGAACAGCCCAATACGGGAATTACAGTCTCTGTCACAGGTGGGACAGACAGTGGTTGAGGGAAGGGGTGGGGAGTCTGGTTTGCCGCACGCTCCTTCCGCTGCCTGCGCTTGCTTTCTGCATGCTCTCGGCGACGAGACTCGAGGTGCTCAGCGCCCTCCCAGATGCTCTTCCTCCATTTAGGGCGGTCTTTGGCCAGGGATTCCCAGGTGTCGGTGGGGATGTTGCATTTTATCAAGGAGGCTTTGAGGGTGTCCTTGAAATGTTTCCTTTGCCCACCTTGGGCTTGCCTGCCGTGTAAGAGTTCCGAGTAGAGCGCTTGCTTTGGGAGTCGTGTGTCAGGCATGCGAATGATGTAGCCCGCCCAGCAGAGCTGGTCGAGTGTGGTCAGTGCTTCGATGCTGGGGATGTTGGCCTGATCGAGGATGCTAACGTTGGTGCATCTATCCTCCCAGTGGATTTGCAGGATCTTGCGGAGCCATCGTTGATGGTATTTCTCCAGCGATTTGAAGTGTCTACTGTATATGGTCCACGTCTCTGAGCCATACAGGAGGGCGGGTATCACCATAGTCACTGTTGCAGTGTAGGAAATTATACTACCATTGTCAACGTAGTCATTTCTGGTCCGGTCTTTCCTGCTTGTGGAGACGGAAAAACTACTTGAGTGGTCTGGATGGGTGGAATCAAGGTGGTAGATCCAATGTTTGTGCTGCCAAGGGCAGCCACTTGCTTTGGCTGCCTGCTGCTCTGTGCTGTCGGAAGCTCCCAGGAAATCTGTTTTCCAAATAAGGTATTTTTATAGCTTTTCATCTGATGTTTGGTTTAGTCTAACAGCACCATCAAAAGCAACCACGTAACATAAAAGGAGGTTTAGTGAACTAATCCCAGAACCATCTCCAGCTGCTTTTGGCCCTGATGGGGCAATTTTAATAGTTGGAAAATTGTGGGCAGCATGTGCCTGACTTTCTCATTTGAACTGGCAGTAGGATGAGATTCCATACTGATAATATGGGCTTGTAAAAAGACTCGTTATAGATCAGCATCCTATCGCCTCATTCAAACTATTCAACATTGTTTAAAATAAGCAGATGTACTGAATGTTTTGTACTATTTTCAAATGTTTTATTTTATTTTAATCCCATTTAAAATGTATTTCTAAGTAATTTTCCCCCTTCTTTGAACTCCTTCCTGTGTGCTATGTCCCATTTCCTCAGTCAAGAAGAGAAGCAGGTAACAAGCTACTGCTTTTTAGCACTGGTGATGATTTTAACCCTACCTGAAACAGTTGAACAGTTAAAATGTATGTAGCAATGGTGCATTAGGTCGTATATGATTTAATTGATGCAGTGCAGGTTGTCTTGAACACTGGAGAGACTATTAATCACTTTTTGTTTGCACTAACAGAATGGAACAACAGCTCTCCACGCTGCAGTTTTAGGAGGCAGTGCAAGAATAGTGGCCCTTCTCATTGATTTTGGAGCAGATCCAAGTCTTAGGAATACAGTAAGCCTATTATTTTTTCCTGATGTTTGTAAAGCCCAGGGCCTAGAAATTCAACTGTGCAACACTCGTTTTTCAGGCGCTAACTGGCCTACTAAGGTGCCAATATGGCAGGGTTGGAAGTGCGGCGCCCGCCATATTGGTGAAGGTGATCACGCTGCCATCAGGAGCGCACGTTGGTAACATTTAAAAGGGGGAATCATTTATTCAAATTAGGGTCCTGTGCTTCTTGCAAGACCTGCTATAGATATTTGATCGCACTGTTCTTCGCTGCCTCAGAAATAGTTTGGTTGCAGTCATGGGTGGTCTCATAAGGCTGCCTTAGGGGCTGGAGGATAAAGAGGAGCAGCAAGGAAGACACCACAGAGCAGGAACAGCTGTCACAAGAGAAGGAGCAGAAGGGCACTGCGTAGGAGGCCATACACAGCGGGTATTCAGGGAGCACTTCTCCTACAATAACTTTACTCAGAAGCAATGCTTCACCAAGCAGCTTGTCACCGAACGATGGCACCTGCTGCTGCCACAGAACCACATGGACAGCATTGTCTGTGTCTGTCAAGATCACCATGGCCCTCAACCGTTACACTACAGGCTCCTTTCAGACGGCAACAGGTGATATCTCCCAGCTTGCAGTACACCAGTGTATCAGAGAGGTCACTGAGGTTGTCTCCTCGAGGTGGAACACCTACATCACCTTCTCTATTGTTGCGTTTAGAATAACTCCACAAGACTGTATATCTTAAGCTCAAACTGTTGTGACCTTGGTCTCTTTATTGTAACTCCAGAGTGAGGAGGCAGCATGGTAAACTGCCTTTTATACCTGCTTGCCCAGAGTGTGCAGGTGACCCTTGGGCCTCTCAAGTGCGCCCCCTGGTGGCAAATCTTACACATTGGTGATGTTTACATACATAACGTCATTCCCCCCCAAAGTCTTATGTACAAGTTATTTACAAGTTGAGGTGATCCGGGGCTCTGCGTTCCCGGGTTGATCGCCTGAGTTGAAGTCCTGGCCTGGGTGAGTCAGTCGGATCATTGCTGCACTGCGGTGTGGCTGGTCTGATCGGACTGTCGGGCATGGTGGGTTCATCCTCATGGTTGACCGCGAGGTCGGTTGCTGGTTGGGTGTGTGTGGGTGGATCAATGATGGTAATGTCCTCTTCAAACTGTTCTTGGTTGACAGTGAACCGCAGTTTGGTCTGATCCAAGTGCTTTCTTGTCTGTTCACAAGTTTGACAACAAACACTCTATTCCCCTCCTTGGCTAACACAGTGCCAGTAACCCATTTGGGACCATGACAATATTTAAGAACAAACACAGGATCATTAACCTCAATGTCGCGTGACACAGCCGCGCGATCGTGGTACATGTTATGCCGGTGACACCGGGTTTCTACTTGATCATTAAGATCCGGGTGGACTAAGGAGAGCCTGGTTTTGAGTGCTCTCTTCATTAGCAATTTTGCAGGGGGATCTCCGGTAAGCGAGTGGGGTCGCTTGCAGTAGCTGAGCAGAATCCGAGATAACCGGGTCTGCAGGGAACCATCCGTCACGCGTTTCAAGCTCTGCTTGATGGTTTGGACTGCCCGTTCCGCTTGACCATTGGATGCGGGCATAAACGGAGCAGACCTGACATGCTTGATGCCATTGCGGGTCATGAACTCGTTGAATTCCGAGCTGGTGAAGCATGGTCCATTGTCACTAACAAGGACATCGGGCAAACCATGGGTGGCGAACATGGCCCGGAGGCTTTCAATGGTGGTGGTGGACGTACATGACAGCATTATTATACATTCAGTCCATTTAAAGTAAGCGTCCAGTGCTACTAGGAACATCTTTCCTAGAACAGGGCCAGCGAAATCTATGTAGACTCCTGACCACGGTTTGGAGGGCCATGACCAGACTCAATGGGGCCTCCCTTGGTGCATTGCTCAACTGTGAGCAAGTGTTGCACTGGTGTACGCATGACTCCAACTCTGAGTCAATGCCGGGCCACCAAACGTGCGACATGGCGATAGCCTTCATCATGATTATGCCTGGGTGGGTACTGTGAAGGCCATGGATAAACGTTTCCCTGCCTTTTTTTGGCAAAATTACACGATTCCCCCATAGGAGACAGTCCGAATGGATGGACATTTCATCTTTGTGTAGGTGGAACGGCTTAATTTTGTCTTGCATTTCCCCTGGGACTGCCGACCAGCTTCCATTGAGGATGCAGCTTTTTACGAGTGATAGCACCGGGTCCTGGCTAGTCCAGGTCCTGATCTGGTGTGCCGTGACGGGTGACCCCTCACTCTCAAAAGCATCCAAGGAGCAAGTCTGCAGGTTGCGCCATTTCCACCCCGGTGGTGGGCAATGGTAGTCGACTGAGGGCATCAGCACAGTGTTCAGTGCCTGGTCTGTGGCGGATTACATAGTCATACGCAGATTACGTTAGTGCCCATCTTTGGATGCAGGATGAAGCATTGGTGTTCATAACTTTGCTTTCTGAGAACAACAAAATGAATGGCTTGTGGTCGGTTTTGAGCTCGAACAGAGCCCAAATAGGTATTGGTGCATTTTCTTAACCCCGTATACGCATGCTAATGCTTCTTTCTCAACCATACTGTCGGCTCTTTCAGCCTTCGATAAGCTTCTGGACACATATGCAATCTGTTGCAGTTTGCCTGACCCATTGGCTTGATGTAACACACAACCCACCCAGTACGAAGATGCATCACAAGCTAGTACTAATTGTTTACACGGGTCATACAATACAAGTAACTTGTTAGAACATAGCAGGTTTCTGGCCTTATTAAAGGCTGTCTCTTGAGCTTTACCCCAAACCCAGTCATCACCTTTGCGTAGAAATAAATGCAATGGTTCCAGCAAAGTGCTCAACCCCGGTAGAAAGTTACCAAAATAGTTGAGGAGTCCCAGGAATGAACGCAGCTGTCACATTCTGTGGTCTGGATGCATTCTTGATGGCCTCCGTTTTGGAGTCCGTGGGTCTGATGCCGTCCGCCGCAATCTTTCTCCCCCGAAATTCGACCTCTGGCGCCAGGAAAATACACTTGGAGCGTTTCAGCCTGAGTCCCACTCTGTCCAGTCGCTTGAGAACCTCTTCCAGGTTGTGCAAGTGTTCGGTGATGTTGCGGCCAGTGATCAAGATATCGTCTTGGAACACCACGATGCACGTAACCGATTTCAGCAGATTCTCCATGTTCCTCTGGAAGATGGCCGCCACCGAACGAATCCCAAAGGGGCATCTGTGGTATATGAACAGTCCTCTGTGCGTGTTGATGCACGGCAATTTTTTCGAAGGTTCAGCCAGCTCCTGTGTCATGTAAGCAGAGGTTAGACCCAGCTTGGTGAACAACTTCCCCCCTGCTAGCGTTGCAAACAGGTCATCCGCTTTTAGGTAGAGGTACTGGTCCTGTAACGAGACTTGGTTGATCGTTACCTTGTAGTCCCCGCAGATTCTGACCGTGACATCGCTTTTCAACACCGGAACAATTGGACTGGCCCACTCGTTGAACTCGACTGACGATATGATTCCCTCTCGTTGATGTCTGTCCAGCTCGATCTCGACATTCTCTCGCATCATGTATGGAATCGCTCGGGCCTCGTGATGAACGGGTCATGCATCAGGGACTAGGTGGATCTGCACTTTGGCGCCTGTGAAGTTGCCGATGCATGGTTCGAATAACGACGGGAATTTATTTAGCACTTGGGCGCACGAGGCGTCATCCTCCAAAGACAGTGCTTTGATGTCGTCCCAGTTCCATCGGATCTTTCCTAGCCAGCTTCTGCCGAACAGTGTTGGGCCATCGCCTGGTACAATCCATAGTGGTAAATCATGCACAGATCCATCGTACGATACCTTCATTGCCGCACTGCCAATGACTGATATGAGCTCTTTTGTGTTAAGTGTGCAGCTTGGTGTGGATCGGACTTAGTTTTGGCCTTTGTGCCATGTTGCCCCAGTTTCTCAAAAGCCTTCTGGCTCATAATTGACTGACTCGCCCCCGTGTCCAATTGCATGGAAACTGGAATGCCGTTTAATTTGACTTTTAACATTATCGGAGGGCTTTTGGTGGTGAAGGTGAGTACCCCATACACTTCCTCTTCAGCCTCGGTCAGTTGCCTCTTTTACTCGTTCAGCGTGATCCGCGCTAGATCGGTCATCTTCTGCCGACTCTGCCACGTGGTGAGTCGCAACATGTTTGCACATTCGCTGGAGGTGCCCCATTGTTCCACACGTAGTGGTTGATTCGACATTGATGGGCTCGATGCTTACCCCCGCAGCACATTCACACCCCACAGCAGACGCCGAGTCATCCTAGGTCTGGCCTCTGCGGGTGTGTAGGCCCTGCCATGTACAGTTCTGCCTGCTGAAGGCGTTATTTTATGCACAGTACTTGCCGGTGAGTTCCGATGCTGCAATGATATCTGTACAGTGTTATAGTTCGTGGACATAAAAGTCTGAGCTATCATGATGGTCTTGCTCAGATCTAGGGATTCGGCAGACTGCAGTTTGCGAAGAATGACCTCGTGGCCGATTCCAAGCATGGAAAAGTCCCGCAACACTTCCCCCAAAAGTCCAGCAAATAGGCACGGTCCCGCAAGGTGTCTTAGGTCGGCGACATAGCTCGCCACATCCTGGCCCTTGGAGCGGTGGTGCGTATAAAAGCGATACCTGGCCATCAAGATGCTCTCCTTCGGCTTGAGGTGTTCCCGAACCAGCATACACAAATCTTCATATGTCTTGTCCGTTGGTTTCGTCGGTGCTAGCAGATTTTTGATGAGGCCATATATCGTGGACCCGCAAACGGTGAGGAGAATCGCCCTGCGCTTGATCACGGTTTCTTCCTTTTCCAGCTCGTTGGCCACGACGTACTGATCAAGAAGCTCAACGAATGCATCCCAATCATCACCCTCAACAAATCTCTCAAGAATACCAACTGAAGCCATAACTGCGTGAAAGTTTGTGATCTGTTACTCGTCGCCAATTGTTATGTTTAGATTAACTCCACAAGACTGTATATCTTAAGCTCGAATTGTTGTGACCTTGGTCTCTTTATTGTTACTCCAGAGTGAGGAGGCAGCCTGGTAGACTGCCTTTTATACCTGCTTGTCCAGGGTATGCAGGTGACCCATGGGTCTCCCACAGGTGCACCCCCTGGTGGCAAGTCTTACACATTGGTGATGTTTACATGCATAAAATCTATGGACAAGGCGAAGCAGGATGAGACAGCACAATATTTCATCCACATGGTAAGCTTTCCCTGGGTGCAAGAAGCCATAGACTGCAGACACATTGCCTTGTGTGCTCCGTCACCAGCCTGGCGAAAGGGAATCCACTTCCTCAATGTACCACTGATTTACGACCATAGGTAGTGCGTCACGCAAGTCTGGGCCGGCTTTCCTGGCAGCAGTCTAGACTCTTTCAATCTGCACCAGTTCTCTGTGCTGCCTTTATTGCAACCAGGCCACCAAGTTACAAGATGGCTGTTGGGCAGCAATGGCTCTCCCCTTCAGACCTGGTTTATAATTCCCGTTAGGGATCTGCACACAGCAGGCCTATAACAAGAGCCATGCTGCCACACGAAACATCATCAAGCAAACAATTGGCGTGCCCGAATCATGTTTCTGTTGCCTGGACCATTCCGGGGCAGCTTTGCAGTACACCCCGAAGCATTTAGTATCACCTGGGCAGTAGCAAGTGCCGGATGAGGAGTAAGAAGAAGAGGAATTGCAGGAAGAGGGGGAGGAGAGGTATCGACCACCAGTGCCACCACCTACCAGAGCTCTGAGACAAGCTCACCGAGGCCACTAATTCAGTTCCTTATTAATGCAGCATTATGTCAATATATTTATGTTTGCTGGCTACTTTAAAATAGATAGGAATAGTTCAGTAGAAATGCTTCACATTCTGAAATAAGCACTTTGCTAATTTTGTTTTCAAAAGGGAATTGGATATATACTTGTAGGGGGAAAGTTCGCAGGGCTATGGGGAAAGCAGGGGAGTGGGACTAATTGGATCGCTCTTTCAAAGAGCCAGCACAGGCATGACGGGCCGAATGGCCTCCTTCTGCATGCCACGTGGCAGATGAGACTGCATGATCTGAGAATCTGCTTACCATGTGGGTGAAGGAAAAAGCGATGAAGAGATATGAGAACGGGGGCGGGGGGGGGGGGGGTGTACATGTGATCAGAACTTTTTGGTCGCATGGAGAGCAAACACCGGCACGGACTCACCTGTTCCTATGTTGTAACTACCAGTGCTGGCTTCTGTGTATAATCTGTCTGGAGTATAAATAAAACGGAAGGTGGCTCAACCGTGGCTAACAAGGGAAATTAAGGATAGAGTTAAATCCAAGCAAGAGGCATATACATTGGCCAGAAAAAGGAGCAAACCTGAGGACTGGGAGAATTTTATAATTCAGCAGAGGAGGACAAAGGGTTTAATTAGGAAGAGGAAAATAGAGTATGAGAGGAAGCTTGCTGGGAACATAAAAACTGACTGCAAAAGCTTCTATAGATATGTGAAGAGAAAAAGATTAGTGAAGACAAACGTAGGTCCCTTGCAGTCAGATTCAGGTGAATTTATAATGGGGAACAAAGAGATGGCGGGCCAGTTGAACAAATACTTTGGTTCTGTCTTCACAAAGGAAGACACAAATAATCCTCCGGAAATACTAGGGGACCGAGGGTCTAGTGGGAAAGAGGAACTGAAGGAAATCCTTATTAGACAGGAAATTGTCGGGAAATTGATGAGATTGAAGGCGGATAAATGCCCGGGCCTGATAGTCTCCATCCCAGAGTACTTAAGGAAGTGGCTCTAGAAATAGTGGATGCATTGGTGATCATTTTCCAACAGTCTACTCTGGATCAGTTCCTATGCACTGGAGGGTAGCTAATGGAACACCACCTTTATAAAAAGGAGGGAGAGAAAACGGGTAGAAACATAGAAACATAGAAAATAGGTGCAGGAGTAGGCCATTCGGCCATTCGAGCCTGCACCGCCATTCAATGAGCTCATGGCTGAACATGCAACTTCAGTACCCCATTCCTGCTTTCTCGCCATACCCCTTGATACCCCTAGTAGTAAGGACTACATCTAACTCCTTTTTGAATATATTGAGTGAATTGGCCTCAACAACTTTCTGTGGTAGAGAATTCCACAGGTTCACCACTCTCTGGATGAAGAAGTTTCTCCTCATCTCGGTCCTAAATGCCTTACCCATTATCCTTAGACTGTGACCCCTGGTTCTGGACTTCCCCAACATTGGGAACATTCTTCCTGCATCTTACCTGTCTAAACCCGTCAGAATTTTAAATGTTTCTATGAGATTCCCTCTCATTTTTCTCAACTCCAGTTAATACAAGCCCAGTTGATCCAGTCTTTCTTGATATGTCAGTCCCGCCATCCCGGGAATCAGTCTGGTGAACCTTCGCTGCATTCCCTCAATAGCAAGAATGTCCTTCCTCAAGTTAGGAGACCAGAACTGTACACAATACTCCAGGTGTGGCCTCACCAAGGCCCTGTACAGCTGTTGTAACACATCCCTGCCCCTTTACTCAAATCCCTTCGCTATGAAGGCCAACATGCCATTTGCCTTCTTAACCGCCTGCTGTACCTGCATGCCATCCTTCAATGACTGATGTACCATGACACCCAAGTCTCATTGCACCTCCCCTTTTCCTAATCTGTCACCATTAATAGTCTGTCTCTCTGTTTTTACAACCAAAGTGGATAATCTCACATTTATCCACATTACACTTCATCTGCCATGCATTTGCCCACTCACGTAACCTATCCAAGTCACTCTGCAGCATCATAGCATCCTCCTCGCAGCTCAGACTTCCACCCAACTTAGTGTCATCCGCAAATTTGGAGATACTACATTTAATCCCCTCGTCTAAATCATTAATGTACAATATATCAGTCAGTAACTTTTAACATTGTTGTTGCCGATTTAAGTGTATCTAAGGGTGAAGTCATGGCAGGAGAGCTCGGTCGGGTGTTATGCTCCTCCTGTACCATGTGGGAACTCGGACACTTCCGGTGTCCCTGATGACGACGTGTGCGGGAAGTGTATCCGCCTCGAGCACCTGACGGTCCGCGTTGTGGAATTGGAGCTAAGGGTGGATTCACTCTGGAGCATCCACGATGCTGAGAACGACGTGAGTAGCACGTGTAGTGAGTTGGTCTTACCGCAGGAGAAGAGTCCACAGCCAGATAGTGCAAGGAAGGTAGTGCAGGGGTCCCCTGTGGTCATCCCCCTGCAAAACAGATACACTGTTTTGAGTACTGTTGGGGGGGATGACTCATCAGGGGAGGGCAGCAGCAGCCAAGTTCATGGCACCGTGGCTGACTCTGCTGCACAGGAGGGCAGGAAAAAGAGTGGGAGCGCGATAGTGATAGGGGATTCAATGGTGAGGGGAATAGATAGGCGTTTCTGAGGCCACAACCGAGACTCCAGGATGGTATGTTGCCTCCCTGGTGCAAGGATCAAGGATGTCTCGGAGCGGGTGCAGGACATTCTGAAATGGGAGGGAGAACAGCCAGTTGTCGTGGTGCACATTGGTACCAATGACATAGGTAAAAAAAGGGATGAGGTCCTACAAAACGAATTTAAGGAGCTAGGAGCTAAATTTAAAAAGTAGGACCTCAAAAGTAGTAATCTCGGGATTGCTACCAGTGCCACGTGCTAGTCAGAGTAGGAATCGCAGGATAGCGCAGATTAATACGTGGCTTGAGCAGTGGTGCAGCAGGGAGGGATTCAAATTCCTGGGGCATTGGAACTGGTTCTGGGGGAGGTGGGACCAGTACAAACCGGACGGTCTGCACCTGGGCAGGACCGGAACCAATGTCTTAGGGGGAGTGTTTGCTAATGCTGTTGGGGAGGAGTTAAACTAATATGGCAGGGGGATGGGAACCAATGCAGGGAGACAGAGGGAGACAAAAAGGAGGCAAAAGGAGATGAGGAAAAGTGGAGGGCAAAGAAACCCAAGGCAAAGAACAAAAAGGGCCATTGTACAGCAAAATTCTAAAAGGACAAAGGGTGTTAAAAAAACAAGCCTGAAGGCTTTGTGTCTTAATGCAAGGAGTATCCGCAATAAGGTGGATGAATTAACTGTGCAAATAGATGTTAACAAATATGATGTGATTGGGATTACGGAGACGTGGCTCCAGGATGATCAGGGCTGGGAACTCAACATCCAGGGGTATTCAACATTCAGGAAGGATAGAATAAAAGGAAAAGGAGGTGGGGTAGCATTGCTGGTTAAAGAGGAGATTAATGCAATAGTTAGGAAAGACATTAGCTTGGATGATGTGGAATCTATATGGGTAAAGCTGCAGAACACCAAAGGGCAAAAAACGTTAGTGGGAGTTGTGTACAGACCTCCAAACAGTAGTAGTGATGTTGGGGAGGGCATCAAACAGGAAATTAGGGGTGCATGCAATAAAGGTGCAGCAATTATAATGGGTGACTTTAATATGCACATAGATTGGGCTAGCCAAACTGGAAGCAATACGGTGGAGGAGGATTTCCTGGAGTGCATAAGGGATGGTTTTCTAGACCAATATGTCGAGGAACCAACTAGGGGGGGAGGCCATCTTAGACTGGGTGTTGTGTAATGAGAGAGGATTAATTAGCAATCTCGAAGTGCGAGGCCCCTTGGGGAAGAGTGACCATAATATGGTGGAATTCTGCATTAGGATGGAGAATGAAACAGTTAATTCAGAGACCATGGTCCAGAACTTAAAGAAGGGTAACTTTGAAGGTATGAGGCGTGAATTGGCTAGGATAGATTGGCGAATGAAACTGAAGGGGTTGACAGTGGATGGGCAATGGCAGACATTTAGAGACCGCATGGATGAATTACATCAATTGTACATTCTTGTCTGGCGTAAAAATAAAAAAGGGAAGGTGGCTCAACCGTGGCTATCTAAGGAAATCAGGGATAGTATTAAAGCCAAGGAAGTGGCATACAAATTGGCCAGAAATAGCAGCGAACCCGGGGACTGGGAGAAATTTAGAACTCAGCAGAGGAGGACAAAGGGTTTGATTAGGGCAGGGAAAATGGAGTACGAGAAGAAGCTTGCAGGGAACATTAAGGCGGATTGCAAAAGTTTCTATAGGTATGTAAAGAGAAAAAGGTTAGTAAAGACAAACGTAGGTCCCCTGCAGTCAGAATCAGGGGAAGTCATAACGGGGAACAAAGAAATGGCAGACCAATTGAACAAGTACTTTGGTTCGGTATTCACTAAGGAGGACACGAACAATCTTCCAGATATAAAAGGGGTCAAAGGGTCTAGTAAGGAGGAGGAACTGAGGGAAATCCTTATTAGTCGGGAAATTGTGTTGGGGAAATTGATGGGATTGAAGGCTGATAAATCCCCAGGGCCTGATGGACTGCATCCCAGAGTACTTAAGGAGGTGGCCTTGGAAATAGCGGATGCATTGACAGTCATTTTCCAACATTCCATAGACTCTGGATCAGTTCCTATCGAGTGGAGGGTAGCCAATGTAACCCTACTTTTTAAAAAAGGAGGAAGAGAGAAAACAGGGAATTATAGACCGGTCAGCCTGACCTCAGTAGTGGGTAAAATGATGGAATCAATTATTAAGGATGTCATAGCAGCGCATTTGGAAAATGGTGACATGATAGGTCCAAGTCAGCATGGATTTGTGAAAGGGAAATCATGCTTGACAAATCTTCTGGAATTTTTTGAGGATGTTTCCAGTAAAGCGGACAGAGGAGAACCAGTTGATGTGGTATATTTGGACTTTCAGAAGGCTTTCGACAAGGTCCCACACAAGAGATTAATGTGCAAAGTTAAAGCACATGGGATTGGGGATAGTGTGCTGACGTGGATTGAGAACTGGTTGTCAGACAGGAAGCAAAGAGTAGGAGTAAATGGGTGCTTTTCAGAATGGCAGGCAGTGACTAGTGGGGAACCGCAAGGTTCTGTGCTGGGGCCCCAGCTGTTTACATTGTACATTAATGATTTAGACGAGGGGATTAAATGTATCTCCAAATTTGCGGATGACACTAAGTTGGGTGGCAGTGTGAGCTGCGAGGAGGATGCTATGATGCTGCAGAGTGACTTGGATAGGTTACGTGAGTGGGCAAATGCATGGCAGATGAAGTATAATGTGGATAAATGTGAGGTTATCCACTTTGGTTGTAAAAAGAGAGACAGACTATTAATGGTGACAGATTAGGAAAAGGGGAGGTGCAATGAGACTTGAGTGTCATGGTACATCAGTCATTGAAGGATGGCATGCAGGTACAGCAGGCGGTTAAGAAAGCAAATGGCATGTTGGCCTTCATAGCGAAGGGATTTGAGTAAAGGGGCAGGGATGTGTTACAACAGTTGGTGAGGCCACACCTGGAGTATTGTGTACAGTTTTGGTCTCCTAACTTGAGGAAGGACATTCTTGCTATTGAGGGAGTGCAGCGAAGATTCACCAGACTGATTCCCGGGATGGTGGGACTGACCTATCAAGAAAGACTGGATCAACTGGGCTTGTATTCACTGGAGTTGAGAAGAATGAGAGGGGACTTCATAGAAACATTTAAAATTCTGACGGGTTTAGACAGGTAAGATGCAGGAAGAATGTTCCCAATGTTGGGGAAGTCCAGAACCAGGGGTCACAGTCTAAGGATAAGGGGTAAGCCATTTAGGACCGAGATGAGGAGAAACTTCTTCACCCAGAGAGTGGTGAACCTGTGGAATTCTCTACCACAGAAAGTAGTTGAGGCCAATTCACTAAATATATTCAAAAGGGAGTTAGATGAAGTCCTTACTACTCGGGGGATCAAGGGGTATGAGAAAGCAGGAAGGGGGTACTGAAGTTTCATGTTCAGCCATGAACTCATTGAATGGTGGTGCAGGCTAGATGGGCTGAATGGCCTGCTCCTGCACCTATTTTCTATGTAAACAGCTGGGGCTCCAGCATAGAACCTTGCGGTACCCCACTAGTCACTGCCTGCCATTCTGAAAAGTACCCATTTACTCCTACTCTTTGCTTCCTGTCTGCCAACCAGTTCTCAATCCACGTCAGCACACTACCCCCAATCCCATGTGCTTTAACTTTGCACATTAATCTCTTGTGTGGGACCTTGTCGAAAGCCTTCTGAAAGTCCAAATACGCCACATCAACTGGTTCTCCCTTGTCCACTCTACTGGAAACATCCTCAAAAAATTCCAGAAGATTTGTCAAGCATGATTTCCCTTTCACAAATCCATGCTGACTTGGACCTATCATGTCACCTCTTTCCAAAAGGGCTGCTATGACATCCATAATAATTGATTGCATTACCGATGTCAAGCTGACCGGTCTATAATTCCCTGTTTTCTCTCTCCATTTTTTAAAAAGTGGGGTTACATTGGCTACCCTCCACTCGATAGGAACTGATCCAGCGTCTATGGAATGTTGGAAAATGACTGTCAATGCATCCGCTATTTCCAAGGCCACCTCCTTGAGTACTCTGGGATGCAGTCCATCAGGCCCTGGGGATTTATCGGCCTTCAATTTCCCCAACACAATTTCCCGACTAATAAGGTCTTCCCTCAGTTCCTCCTTCTTACTCGACCTTCTGACCCCTTTTATATCTGGAAGGTTGTATTCACTAAGTGTCCTCCTTAGTGAATACCGAACCAAAGTACTTGTTCAATTGGTCTGCCATTTCTTTGTTCCCAGTTATGACTTCCCCTGATTCTGACTGCAGGGGACCTACGTTTGTCTTTACTAACCTTTTTCTCTTTACATATCTATAGAAGCTTTTGCAGTCCATCTTAATGTTCCCTGCAAGCTTCCTCTCGTACTCTATTTTCCCTGCCCTAATCAAACCCTTTGTCCTCCTCTGCTGAGTTCTAAATTTCTCCCAGTCCCCGGGTTCGCTGCTATTTCTGGCCAATTTGTATGCTACTTCCTTGGCTTTAATACTATCTCTGATTTCCCTTGATAGCCACGGTTGAGCCACCTTCCCTTTTTTATTTTTACGCCAGACAGGGATGTACAATTGTTGTAGTTCATCCATGCGGTCTCTAAATGTCTGCCATTGCCCATCCACTGTCAACCCCTTCAGTATCATTCGCCAATCTATCCTAGCCAATTCACACCTCTACCCTTCTTTAAGTCCTGGACCATGGTCTCTGAATTAACTGTTTCCTTCTCCATCCTAATGTAGAATTCCACCATATTATGGTCACTCTTCCCCAAGGGGCCTCGCACTTCGAGATTGCAAATTAATCCTCTCTCATTACACAACACCCAGTCTAAAATGGCCTCCCCCCCTAGTTGGTTCCTCGACATATTGGTCTTGAAAACCATCCCTTATGCACGCTAGGAAATCATCCTCCACCGCATTGTTTCCAGTTTGGTTAGCCCAATCTATATGCATATTAAAGTCACCCATGATAACTGCTGCACCTTTATTGTATGCACCCCTAATTTCCTGTTTGATGCCCTCCCCAACATCACTAGTACTGTTTGGAGGTCTGTACACAACTCCCACTAGCGTTTTCTGCCCTTTGGTATTCCGTAGCTCCGCCCATACCAATTCCACATCATCCAAGCTAATGTATTTCCTTACAATTGCATTAACTTCCTCTTTAACCAGCAACACCACCCCACCTCCTTTTCCTTTTTGTCTATCTTTCCTAAATGTTGAATACCCTTGGATGTTGAGTTCCCAGCCTTGGTCACCCTGGAGCCATGTCTCCGTGATGCCAACCACATCGTATCCTTTAACTGCTATCTGCACAGTTAATTCGTCCACCTTATTCCGAATACTCCTCGCATTGAGGCAGAGAGTCTTCAGGCTTGCCTTTTTAAGACACTTTGACCCTTTAGAATTTTGCTGTAAAGTGGCCCTTTTTGTTTTTTGCCTTGGGTTTCTCTGCCCTCCCCTTTTACTCATCTCCTTTCTGTCTTTTGCTTCTGTCTCCATTTTGCTTCTCTCTGTCTCCCTGAATTGGTTCCCATCCCCCTGTCATATTAGTTTAACTCTTCCCCAACAGCATTAGCAAACACTCCCCCTAGGACATTGGTTCCGGTTTGTACTGGTCCCACCTCCCCCAGAACCGGTTCCAATGTCCCAGGAATTTGAATCCCTCCCTTTTGCACCATTTCTCAAGAGAGTGTTTCCACTTGTGGGGAAGAGCATAACTAGAGGCCATCAATGTATGAAAGTCACCAAGAAATCCAATCAGGAATTCAGAACAAACTTCTTTACCCAAAGAGTAGTGAGGATGTGGAACTCGCTACCACAGGGAGTGGTTGAAGCGAATAGTATAGATGAATTTAAGGAGAGGCTAGACAAACATATGAGGGAGAAGAGAATAGAGGGTTATGCTGATAGATTTAGATGAGGAAAGATGGGAGGTGGCTCGAGTGGTGCATAAACGCCGAAAGGCCTGTTTCTGTGCTGTATATCCTATGTAATCCTATGTAATGGAAGTCTCAATTTGCACTTTGTGTTTCAGGAAGAAGAATTGCCAGTAGATCTTACAAGGAATGATCGTCTGATCAGACAGCTTCAACCAAAACAAAGAAGTGGAGAAAGCTGAAGATATGGAACCACACTAGGCACAAAGCCCACTTCTGACAAATGCATCAAAGTGCAGTGAGAACTGTAACAGGCACCTGCTTCTGAATGGGGACACAATTCAGTTGAGTGGTCATAAAGATAAAAAATTATTGAGCCATGTAAAGGGTTTATTGTGCATCCCTTTTCAAAAACTTTATTTTAATTAAAAGTAACAGTTGTGTGTAATTTGAACTTGTTACTGGAACCTAATTGATCTTGGCTTTTGATCAATTAAGAGCGGATGGGTGGGACTTCCTGTTTGCAGTTGATGATGAAATTATAAACATGAGAGTAAAGAATGCATTTACACTTTTGCTATAAATAGCAAACGAAGGAAATTTTCCCTCAATGTCACTTGGTGATGGTTAATTTTTATGCCATAAACCTAATCTTTTAACAACAGCCAATCAATTAGTTAATAAATGACAGTGCTGAAATATTATTTTGGCATTTCAATAAAAAAACATCCCTCACAGATACACAGAGTTAGGTCAATGTACTGAACCAAATAATAATCTTTAAGTTGCACTATTGTTTGATTAAACTATAACTAAACTGAAATGTTACCAGTATTTATTTAACTAGTATTTGACCTTTTTGATGGAAAATCCTCTAGGATTGTGGGGGAAATATTTTCTTTAATTTTTTGGCAAAAAAGTGAGGTAAATAAATGAACAAAGAAATGACCTCAATAGTACTGGGTGTTGTTTCACCTGCACAAACCACTAAAATATAAGAGTGTTCGGGTACCACAGTCTCCCTCTCAAAGTCGGAGTAGAAATTTGTTTGTGCTGCTGAGCCATCAGAAACTGGGCTCAGGGAACAGTCCCTGCATCACAATCAATACTGGACCTCGGGCCTCACTTTAATAAGTCTGGCATGCCGTGGACATCTCATCATCATCATCATCATCATCATCATAGGCGGTCCCTCGAACGAGGATGACTTGTTGCCACACGAGTTCACGGATGTTTCAATGAAGGACCTGATATTCCAGTCCTGAACTCCAATTGAGGGGGTGGAAGATGCCTGTGGGTGGATTTTCTTAATGTGTGGTGACCGTTGCATATCAGCCACCACACGGGCTTGACAGAGTTGGGCCTTTATCCAGTGGCACGGATTAACCTAGACAGCTGGAGACCAGCTCTGCTGCACGGACCTAGTGCGCTCACATATCGCAGTGTGGGCAGCCCGTGCTGCCCTTGGGCCCTCGCCTCTCCTGGGCTCTGTACTGTCATTCGCCACACCTCCGCCACAATCTCTTGCTGCACCTCCGCACCAAACATTCGCCGAACCTCCGTCACGACCAGGCAGCTGACCAGTGGCCCTCAGATAGGTCCTGGTGGGTGGGAGGGGGCCAAGCACGAGGCTGTGCCCCCTAGTTCTAGTCGGGGAGACTAGAACTAGGGGGCACAGCCTAAAAATACGGGGGAGCCAATTTAAAACCGAGTTGAGAAGGAATTTCTTCTCCCAGAGGGTTGTGAATCTGTGAAATTCTCTGCCCAAGGAAGCAGTTGAGGCTAGCTCATTGAATGTATTCAAATCACAGATAGATAGATTTTTAACCAATAAGGGAATTAAGGGTTACGGGGAGCGGGCGGGTAAGTGGAGCTGAGTCCACGGCCAGATCAGCCATGATCTTGTTGAATGGCGGAGCAGGCTCGAGGGGCTAGATGGCCTACTCCTGTTCCTAATTCTTATGTTCTTATGAACCGGCAGACATTCCTGCTACTCCTGGCTCCACATTGAGATAAGTTTAAACACTTTTTGAAACAAAAACATACCTACTCTTTGGCAGCCTCCATGTGGATCTACAGTGCAGAAAAGGAGTTTGGGGGTCAGTCTTGCCTTCCCAGGTGGCTCTGAACTAATGGGAGCATTTAGCTGTCGCAATATTACCCAACGCAGTTGAGCCAGCTGATTGGTACATGCACTCTAGTTGCCCACAGACTTGAGGTCTTGGAGCTGGCTGAAGTACTAAGGGAATGGCGGGACTGGCAGACTGCTTGTTACCTTGTAGGAACAAAAGCATGGAAGGTAGAACCATAGCAAATGAAGAGCATGTCAGTGGAAGCATCATGCCAATGTGGATGACAGGCCAGAGAAAAGGAAGTTGGAAGCAGGAGATAAGAAGGGTGAAATTGGGATCTCGCGCACTAATTTTCTAGGTGGAAAATAGGTGCACAGTGGTCCAATTTAAGGGTCAACCTCCCCCGCTCGAACAGCGTTAAAACACTTCCGACGCCATATTGGTTTGCCATAGCTAATGCCTGTTTTAGGACCCTTTTCCAAAATTGGGATTTTCTCCCACCACTGTAGTCACCACTTGTGCACCTCCTTCACATTGTAATCGCAATGTACAATGGCATAAAGCTCACCATGTTTTATGAGGATCAAGCCACATCTTGTTTCAATTGGCTTTGATACAGGAATCCAGATCCAGCTCCAGTGAACATAGGATTTTTTTGTTCAGGCGATAAGCAATAAAGAAATCATCGACACATAGGATGTTGCAGCACATGAAAAGGTCATTCTATCCATGAATTCTGCATCAATGTCTTTTCTCCCCTTGAGCCACCTAGTCTTATCCCACTCTCCTGCTCAATCCACAAAGCTTTCAAGCAACTATCTAATCATATTAAAAGAATTTGTGGACTTTGCTTCAGCCATGGTTTGTGGCAGAGAATTCCAAGTTTTGAAAATTATTGGCCTAGGAATTCCGAATACCCCGTTCGGGGGCAGTAACATCTGGGGGGCACAAAACTTTGCAGCAGGTGCGGAAGTCCCGCCCCGCTCGCTAAATTCGGGTTCCTGGGGCGCCATTCCTGGGGTGGTAACGGGCGAACGCTTCAGCAACGCTACACACTTTGCCGTGCAGCACTGCCGCGTCTGAGGGGCTCTTCCCTCAATTAAAGGTAAAGGCCAAAGCTGCATACTCTGCCAAAGAAGAAGGCATCTACCTGGACCACCGGGGAGTGGGGGTGCTGCACGATTAGCCCGGCACTCAAGCAGAATGCCGAGTAGAGCGATCACGGCCCCAACCCCGGGAAGAAATCGCATACAGAGCGGCAACGAAAAGGTGAGATTTCTTTTTCAGCATTTGGCCACCTCCCCTTTAATTTTGGCCCCAGTAGCAGCCGGCCACCCGGTACGCGCCTCCTGAAGTTGGCACTGTTATCGCCTGGCGCAGCTACAGGGCGAAACCCAATTAAGGGGCCGGGGCGCTAATGATGTGCTGACTTCACGATCTCCGAATGCAATACCGTAGCGCCGCTGCTAAACTCCCGACAATATGCGCCCCAGGGGGACACCAACGGGAGGCACAAGGTAGCCCAATTCCTCACCCTTTGTCTTTAATTTGTACTCTCTTTACTGTCTCACTGACCAGTGGAAACAATCTATAAAAAATATGAAGCATTATGATAAAATAAATAGCAATGAGAACATAAATGCCAGCAGTATAAAATAAATAACGGAGGAAACTGGTCAGAAATTCCCATAAAACTGTTGACCAGTTGTAATGTATGAAATATGAGTTAAATAACCAGATCATCTGATCTAGGTGTTAGTTGAATAAATATTGGCCAGGACACCGGGAAGAATTCCCCTCCTTTGCTATGAAATAGTGCCATGGGTCTTTTACATCCACCTGAGAGAGCAGACGGGATCTGGGTTTAACGTCTCATCCGAAAGACGGCACCTCTGACAGAGCAGCACTCCCTCAGTACTGTACTGTAGTGCCAGCCTAGATTTTGTGCTCAGGTCTCTGGAGTGTGACTTGAACCTTCTGACTCAGAGCAGAGATTGCTACCCACTGAGCTCCAGCTAAGACCCCATTATTACTTTTTATTCGTTCCTGGGATGTGGGTGTCGCTGGCAAGGCCAGGATTGCCCATCCGTAATTGTATTTGAGAAGGTGATGGGGAGCTGCCTTCTTAAGAACATAAACATATAAGAAATAGGAGCAGGAGTTAGCCATTCGGCCCCTCGAGCCTGCTCCGCCATTCAGTAAGATCATGGCTGATCAACCTCAATTCAACTTGCCTGCACTATCCCCATAATCTTTTGATTCCCTTAATATCCAAAAATCTATCAATCTCTGTCTAAAATATGCTCAATGACTGAGCCTCCACAGCCCTCTGGGGCAGAGAATTCCAAAGATTCACCACCCTCTGAGTGAAGAAATGTCTCCTCATCTCAGTCCTAAATGGCCAACCCCTTATTCTGAGACTGTGACCCCTGGTTCAAGATTTCCCAGCCAGGGGAAACATCCTCCCTGCATCTACCCTATCAAGCCCTGTAAGAATTTTGTATGTTTCAATGAGATCACCTTTCATTCTTCTAAATGCTCGAGAATATAGGCCTAGGCTACTCAATCTCTTCTCATAGGACAACCCCCCATCCCAGGAATCAGTCTGGTGAACCTTTGTTGCACTCCCTCTGTGGCAAATATATCTTGAACCTCTGTAGTCCTTGTGGTGAAGCTACTCCCAGTGCTGCTAGGAAGGGAGCTCCAGAATTTTGAATCAGCGATAATGAAAGAATGCCGATAAATTTCCAAGTCAGGATGGTATGTAACTTGGAGGGGAACTTGCAGGTGATGGTGCTCCCATGTGCCTGCCACCCATGTCCTTCTAGGTGGTAGAGGTCGCGGGTTTTGGAGGTGCTGCCGAAGAAGCCTTGGCAAGTTGCTGCAGTGCATCTTGTAGATGGTACACACTGCAGACACATTACACCAATGATGGAGGGAGTGAATATTTAAGGTGGTGGATGGGGTGCCCTAGATGGTGTCAAGCTTGTTGGAGCTGCACTCATCCAGGCAAGTGCAGAGTATTCCATTACACTCCTGACTTGTGCCTTGTAGATGGTGGAAAGGCTTTGGGGAGTCAGGAGGTGAGACACTCGCTGCCGAATACCCAGCCTCTGACCCGCTCTTGTGGCCACAGTATTTATGTGGCTGGTCCAGTTAAGTTTCTGGTCAATGGTGACCCCCAGGATGTTGATGATGCAGAATTCGGCGATGGTAATGCCGTTGAATATCAAGGGGCGGTGGTTAGACTCTCGCTTGTTGGAGATGGTCATTGCCTGGCACTTGTGTGGCGCGAATGTTACTTGCCACTTATCAGCCTAAGTCTGCATGTTGTCCAGGTGGAGCTGCATTCGGGCATGGGCTGCTTCAATATCTGAGGAGCTGCGAGTGGAACGGAACACTGTGCAATCATCAGCGAATATCCCGATTTCTGACCTTGTGATAGAGGGAAGGTCAGTGATGAAGCAAGTGAAGATGGTTGGGCCTAGGACACTGCCCTGAGGAACACCTGCAGCAATGTCCTGGGGCTGAGATGATTAACCTCCAGCAACCACAACCATTTCCTTTATATTAGAAACAGAAATTTACAGCGCAGCAGGAGGTCATTTTGGCCCATCGTGTCCGTGCCGGCCAACAAAGAGCCGCACGGCCCTCGGTCAGCAGCCCTGAAGGTTACATATAAACCTATGAACAATGGCGGAAAGGTAAAGAGCACCCAGCCCAACCAGTCCACCCCACACCCCTAACACTTGAAATATTCAACACTCCACTCCAACCGGAGCCATGTGATTTCTTGGGAGAGACAGATAAAAACCCAGGCCAATTTAGGGAAAAAAATCTGGGAAAATTCCAACCCATCCAGGCGATCGAAACTAGTCCAGGAGATCACCCTGGCCGTATTCTATTCCCTGCAGTACTAACCATTATATCTGTGCCGGCCAACAAGAGGTTATCCAGTCTAATCCCAATTACCAGCTCTAGGTCCGTAACCCTGCAGGTTACGGCACTTTAAGTGCCCATCCAACCATCTCTTAAAAGTGGTGAGGGTTTCTGCATCCACCACTCTTCCAGACAGTGAGTTCCAGATCCCCATAACCCTCTGCGTAAAGAAGCCCCCTCTCAATTCCCCTCTAAACCTTCCACCAACTACCTTAAAACTATGCCCCCTCGTAATAGACCCTTCCATCAATGGAAATAGACCCTTACTGTCCAGGCCCTTGAATATTTTGTACACCTCAATGAAGTCTCCTCTCAACCTCCTCTGTTCCAATGAGAACAAACCCAGCCTATCCAATCTGTCCTCATAACTAAGATTCCTAGTAAATCTCCTCTGCACTCTCTCTAGTGCAATCACGTCCTTCCTTTAATACAGCGACCAGAACTGCACGCAGTACTCCAGCTGTGGCCTAACCAAAGTATTATATAATTTAAGCATAACCTCCCTGCTCTAATATTCGCTGCTCTGATAGGTATGACTTCAGCCAGTGGAGAGTTTTCCACGATTCCCTTGACTTCAGTTTTACTAGGGCTCCTTGATGCCCCAGTTGGTCAATTGCTACCTTAATGTCAAGGGCAGTCACTCTCACTTCACCTCTGGAATTCAGCTCTTTTGTCCATGTTTGGACCAAGGCTGTAATGAGGACTGGAGCTGAGTGACCCTGGCGGAACCCAAACTGGGCATCGGTGAGCAGGTTATTAGTGAATAAGTGCCATTCGATAGCATTGTCGACAACACCTTCCATCAGTTTGCTGATGATTGAGAGTAGACTGATGAAGGGGTAATTGGCCAGATTGGATTTGTCCTGCTTTTTGTGGACAGGACATACCTGGGCAGTTTTCCACATTGCCAGATAGACGCCAGTGTTGTAGCTGTAGCAGATCAGCTTAGCTAGAGGCACAGTAGTTCTGGAGCAGAAGTCTTCAGCACGACAACCAGGATGTTGTCAGAGCCCATAGCCTTTGCTGTCTCCAGTGCACTCAGCTGTTTATATCACGTGGAGTGAATCGAATTGGCTGAAGCCGACCTGGATCATCCACTGCACTCCACATTTAACCTGGATTGGTCCCCTGGCTTGATTATAATGGTGGAGTGAGGGATATGCCAGGTTATGAGGTTACAGATTGTGGTGGATTGCTGATGGTCCACAGTCCTTCATGGATGCCCAGTTTTGAGCTACTAGATCTGATCTGAATCTATACCATTTAGCACGGTGGTAGTGCCACACAACACAGAGAAATCGTACGATGATTTGTGCACACTGGTCTGGGAGCATCTGTACCCGAAGGAAAGCGTTCTGATAGCGAGGTATCAGTTCTACACCTACAAAAAGTCTGAAGGCCAGGAAGTGGCGAGCTATGTCGCCAAGCTGAGACGCCTTGCAGGACATTGCGAGTTTGAAGGACATTTGGAGCATATGCTCAGAGACTTCTTCGTACTTGGCATTGGCGATGAAGTGATACTTCACAAACATTTGACTGTAGAGACTCCAACCTTGAGTAAAGCCATAGCGATAGCCCAGGCGTTCATTGCCACCAGTGACAATACTAAGCAAATCTCTCAGCACACAAGTGCTGCTACAAGTACCGTGAACAAAGTGATGTTGTTTTCAAATCGCAACGCACAGGGCAGGCCCCACATGCCTGCAGCTGCACATCTGCAGATGTCTCAGAGTCCACCATCAAGGGTGATGAATGCAAGGCCATTAACACCTTATTGGCACTGCGGGGGTGATCATCGTTTCCATTCATGCCGCTTCAAAGGGTACGTTTGCAAGGGCTGTGGAACAATGGGGCACCTCCAATGTATGTGCAGGCGAGCTGCAAACTCTGCTAATCCTGCAAACCCTACTAATCCTGCAAACCACCATGTTGCAGAGGAGGACAGATCCACGGTGGATCACGACGAACCAGAGCCTCAGACCAAGGAGGCAGAGGTATATGGGGTGCACACATTTACCACAAAGAGTCCCCCGATAATGCTGAAGGTTGAATTAAATGGACTCCCGGTGTCAATGGAGCTGGACACGGGCGCGAGTCAGTCCATTATGAGCAAAAAGACTTTCGGTAAATTGTGGAGCAGCAAGGCCTGAAGGCCAGTCCTGACTCCCATTCGCACGAAACTGAGAACTTACACAAAGGAACTGATTCCCGTAATCGGCAGTGCCACTGTAAAGGTCTCCTACGATGGAGCAGCGCACAAGCTACCACTCTGGGTGGTACCGGGCGATGGTCCCACGCTGCTCAGCAGGAGCTGGCTGGGAAAGATACGTTGGAACTGGGACAACGTCCTAGCGCTCTTGTCCGCTGACACGTCGTGTGCCCAGGTCCTAAACAAATTCCCCTCGCTGTTTGAACCGGGCATCGGGAAGTTCCAAGGAGCAAAAGTGCAGATCCACCTAATTCCGGGGGCGCGACCTATCCATCACAAGGCGAGAGCAGTATCGTACATAATGAGAGAGGGGGTGGAGAATGAGCTGGACCGGCTGCAACGAGAGGGCATCATTTCACCAATCGAATTCAATGAGTGGGCTAGTCCGATTGTTCCAGTCCTCTAGGGAGACGGCACCGTCAGAATCTGTGGTGATTACAAAGTAACTATCAATCGCTTCTCCCTGCAGGATCAATACCTACTACCAAAGGCTGACGACCTTTTTGCGAAGCTGACGGGTGGAAAGACATTCACGAAGCTGGACTTGACCTCGGCCTACATGACGCAGGAGCTGGAGGAATCATCGAAGGGCCTCACCTGCATCAACACGCACAAAGGTCTCTTCATTTACAACAGATGGCCGTTTGGGATTCGATCAGCCGCAGCGATATTCCAGAGAAACATGGAAAGCTTACTGAAGTCAGTCTCATGCACGGTGGTCTTCCAGGACGACATCTTGGTTACAGGTCGGGACACAGTCGAGCATCTGCAGAACATGGAGGAGGTTCTTAGACGACTCAACCGCGTGAGGCTCAGGTTAAAATGCTCAGTGCATTTTCCTGGTGCCTGATGTGGAGTTCCTGGGGAGAAGAATCACGGTGGATGGCATCAGGCCCACCGATTCGAAGACAGAGGCAATCAAGAACGCACCGAGACCACAGAATGTGACGGAGCTGCGGTCGTTTCTAGGACTCCTGAACTACTTTGGTAACTTCTTACTGGGTCTTAGCACACTGTTAGAACCACTGCACACCTTACTGCATAAAGGAGATGAATGGGTATGGGGCAAAAGCCAAGAAAATACCTTAGTAAAAGCTAGAAAATTGTTATGCTCAAACAAATTGCTTGTAAGCGTTTGGTACTAGCATGTGATGCATCGTCATGCGGGGTCGGATATGTATTGCAACAAGCTAATGAATCCGGGAAATTGCAACCGGTTGCCTATGCATTCAGAAGTCTGTCTAAGGCCGAGAGAGCCTACAGCATGATTGAAAAAGAAGCGTTAGCATGTGTTTATGGGGTAAAGAAAATGCATCAATATCTGTTTGGGCTCAAATTTGAATTGGAAAATGACCATAAGCCACTGATAACCCTCTTTTCTGAAAGGAGATAAATACGAATGCATCGGCCCGCATCCAGAGATGGGCACTCACATTGTCTGCATACAACTACGCCATCTGCCGATGCTCTCAGTAGGCTGCCATTGCCCACCACAGGGGTGGAAATGGCACAGCCTGCAGATTTAGTCATGGTAATGGAAGCATTCAAGAGTGAGCAATCACCCTTCACAGCCCGACAGATTAGAACCTGGACGAGCCAGAACCCCTTCCTGTCCCGAGTAAAAAATTCTGTTCTTCACCGGAGCTGATCCAGTGTCCCAGTGGAAATGCAGGAAGAGATAAAGCTGTACCAGCGGTGCAAAGATGAAAGGTCTATACAGGCAGACTGCCTTCTTTGGGGTAATCAGGTAGTGGTCCCCAATAAGGCAGGGACAACTTCATTAGTGATCTCCACAGTAACTCATCCAGGCATTGTAATGATGAAAGCGATAGCCAGATCCCACGTGTGGTGGCCTGGTATCGATGCAAACGTAGAGTCCTGCGTACACAAATGTAACACATGCTCGCAGTTAAGCAATGCACCCAGGGAGGTCTTGGCCCTCCAAATCGTGGTCCAGGGTCCATGTTGACTATGCAGGCCCGTTTTTAGGTAAAATGTTCCTAGTGGTTGTAGATGTGTACTCCAAATGGATTGAATGTGAGATAATGTTGGCAAGCACATCCGCTGCCACCACTGAAAGCCTGCGGGCCATGTTTGCCATGCACGGCCTGCCTGATGTCCTTATGAGTGACAATGTGTTTCACCAGTGCCGAGTTCAAAGAGTTCATGACCCATAATGGGAACAAACATGTTACATCTGCTCCGTTCAAACCAGCGTCCAATGGTCAGGCAGAGAGAGCAGTGCAAACAATCAAGCAGAGCTTGAAGGTAACTGAAGGCTCACTGCAGACTCGCCTATCCCGAGTCCTGCTTAACTACCGCACGAGACCCCACTCGCTCATTGGGATTCCACCCGCTGAACTGCACATGAAAAGGGCACTTAAGACAAGGCTCTCGTTAGTCCATCCTGATCTACATGGACAGGTAAAGAGCAGGTCGCTTCAACAAAGTACATATCATGATAGCGCAAATGTGTCATGCGAAATTGAAATCAATGATCCTGTATTTGTGTTGAACTATGGACAAGATCCCAAGTGGCTTCCCGGCACTATTGTGGCCAAAGAGGGGAGCAGGGTGTTTCGGGTCAAACTTTCAAATGGACTCATTCACCGGAATCAAATGGACCAAATCAAACTCAGATTCACGGACTATCCTGAGCAACCCACCTTGGACCCTACCTTCTTTGACCCCCCCAACATACACACCAGTGGCAACCGGCACCGCGGTTGTCCATGAAGCAGAACCCATCACCTGCAGCAGCCCAGCAGGACTCACCACACCAGACAGCCCAGCAAGGCCAGCTGCACAGCAGCCCAGCGAGGACAGAACAAACGATTCACCAAAACCAGCATTTGCACTGAGACGATCAACCAGGGAAAGAAAGGCCCCAGATCGACTCACTTTGTAAATAGTTACACTATTGACTTTGGTGGGGGGGGGGTGCGGGAAAAGTGTTTATGTAAACCTGTATATTCCTTGTGTAGCAACCAGAGGGCTCATCCCCTGGAGTCCCAAGGGATCCCACAATCCCTTGGGTGCACAGGTACTTATGGAGGCCTCACAGGCTGGAGAGGCACTCTGGAGACCTGTAATAAAAGACTACAGTCACACTTTACTTTGAGCTCACAGTATCCAGTCAGACTCTTTATTCATACATAACAGTCACCATTACTGATACTAGATTTTTAAATGCAGATTTATTTAATTAATTGAATTTAAATTTCCCAGCTGCCGTGGTGAGATTTGAATTCACATCTGCGGATTATTCATCCAGGCCTCGGGATTACTAATCCAGGTCACTGGATTACTAGTCCAGTAACATAACCACTGTGCTACTGTTCCCTATATTTGATGTTTATATACCTAATAAAATCTATTTGCTTAGCTATTCCCCTAAACATTCAGAACTTTTTTTCAACTATCCTGTACTATTTTCCAGATGAGATGAGCCTTTTTATTTTAGGAGTGAGAGCTGTGGGCTGCAAACAGAAGGATCCCCACAAACCTCCTTATTAGGCATTTCAATTGAGGTTCTGCAGCAAGGCCAAGTAAGCAGGAGTGTTTGGTTCTAGCTCCTCTCTACAATTCCTTCACATGGACAAAAAAGCTGAATTCCAGAGGTGAGGTGAGAGTTCCTGCCCTTGACATTTGACCGAGTATGGCATCAAGAAGCCCTAGTAAAACTGACGTCAATCGGAATCGGAGAAAACTCCCCATTGGCTGGAATCATACCTAGCACAAAGGAAATGGTTGTGGTTGCTGGAGGTCAATCATCACAGCCCCAGGAATTCCTCAGGGCAGTGTCCTCGGCCCAACCATCTTCAGCTGCTTCATCAATGGCGTTTCCTCTATCATAAGGTTGCTGATGATTCCTGGTTGATTCCGGAGATGAGGGGGGTTGACTTATGAGGAAAGGTTGAGTAG
This sequence comes from Pristiophorus japonicus, assembly GCF_044704955.1. Taxonomy (NCBI): domain Eukaryota; kingdom Metazoa; phylum Chordata; class Chondrichthyes; family Pristiophoridae; genus Pristiophorus; species Pristiophorus japonicus. The sequence continues at coordinate 542,678,208 of NC_091977.1, forward strand.
GTTGGGCCTCTACTCATTGGAATTCAGAAGAATGAGAGGTGATCTTATCGAAACGTATAAGATTATGAGGGGGCTTGACAAGGTGGATGCAGAGAGGATGTTTCCACATAGGGGAGACTAGAACTAGGGGGCATGGTCTTAGAATAAGGGGCAGCCCATTTAAAACTGTGATGAGAAATTTCTTCTCTCGGAGGGCTGTAAATCTGTGGAATTCACTGCCTCAGAGAGTTGTGGAAGCTGGGAAATTGAATAAATTTAAGACAGAAATAGAGAGTTTCTTAAACGATAAGGGAATAAGGGGTTATGGGGAACAGGCAGGGAAGTGGACCTGAGTCCAGGATTGGATCAGCCATGATCGTATTGAAGGCGGAGCAGGTTCGAGGGGTTGTATGGCCTACTCCTGCTCCTATTTCTTATGTTCTTATGATTGCACAGTGTTCAGTTCCATTCGCAACTCCTCAGATATTGAATCAGCCCATGCCCGAATGCGGCTCGACCTGGATGACATTCAGGCTTGGGCTGATAAGTGGCAAGTAAATTTCGCGCCACACAAGTGCCAGGCAATAACCATCTCTAACAAGCGAGAGTCTAACCACCGCCCTTTGATATTCAACGGCATTACCATCGCCGAATCCCCCACCATCAATATCCTGGGGGTCACCATTGACCAGAAACTTAACTGGATCAGCCACATAAATACTGTGGCTAGAAGAGCAGGTCAGAGGCTGGGTATTTTGCGGCGAGTGTCTCACCTCCTTACTCCTCAAAGCCTTTCCACCATCTACAAGGCACAAATCAGGAATGTAATGGAATACTCTCTACTTGCCTGGATGAATGCATCTCCAACAAGCTCAACACCATCCAGGACAAAGCAGCCCGCTTGATTGGCACCCCATCCACCACCTTAAATATTCATTCCCTCCACCACCAGTATAACATGTCTGCAGTGCGTACCATCTACAAGATGCACTGCAGCAACTCGCCAAGGCTTCTTCGGCAGCACTTCCCAAACTCGCGACTTCTACCACATAGAAGGATTAAGGGCGACAGGCGCATGGGAGCACCATCACCTGCAAGTTACACACCATCCTGACTTGGAAATATATTGCCGTTCTTTCATCATCGCTGGGTCAAAATCCTGGAGCTCCCTTCCTAGCAGGTCAGAGGCTGGGTATTCTGCAGCGAGTGCCTCACGTCCTGACTCGAAAGGCCGAATGGTTTACTCCTGCACCTATTTTCTATGACTCCCCAAAACCTTTTCACCTTCTACAAGGCACAAACCAGGATTGTAATTGAATACTTTCCACTTGCCTGGATGAGTGCAGCTCCAACACTCAAGGAGCTCGACAGCATCTAGGACAAATCAGCCTGCTTGATTGGTACCCCATCCACCACCTTAAACACTCACTCCCTCCACCACTGGCGCATCGTGGCTGCAGTGTGTACCATCTACAGGATGCACTGTAGCAACTCGCTAGATGGAATTAAGATACAGATCAGCCATGATCTAATTGAATGGCAGAACAAGCTTGAGCGGGTAAAGGCCTCCTCCTGTTCCTGTTGTTTATATATAAATTGGTTGAGACTGCGCTTTTACCCAGCAGATGGTGCTATAATCAAGCCAGTGATACAAATAGTCTGAATGGCACATTGTGTAGTGAATACTTGAAATGCAGTAAGTACAGTATATGATTATGAATAATTCATAACTATACCTAGATCAAGAAAATCCGTTGGAACTTTCTAATGACAATCCATGTACTGAAAAAGGAAAATAGAAAACCTTTGGTCTAGGTTAACAAATTCCTATGGTATTAATGTTTGTTTACAGCACTATCTGAAAGCTATGTTTCCTTTGTATAATATATACACACAATATAGGGACAGGTGGATAAGCTACTCCCAGGCCTCTCAAAACTGCTTTTAACCAGCTATGTTCTCAATAGTCCCCAGTTAAGGCCAGAGCAAGGATTGGGTGGGTGAGGTCAAGGCATGTGAGAAACTGTCCCCACCATCCTGACGTCATCAGTATCACTATTCATAGAGTTACAAACAATGTGCGGCACAGAAATAGACCATTGGGTCCAACTGGTCCGTGCCGATGTTGATGCTCCACACCAGCCTCCTCCCACCCTACTTCATTTCACCCTATCAGCATAATCTTGTATTTCTTTCTTCCTCATCTACTTATCTAGCTTCTCCTTGAATGCATCTCTGCCATTTACCTAAACTACTCCATATGGTAGCAAGTTCCATATTCTCACCACTCTCTAGGTAGAGAGGTTTTCCTAAATTCCTCATTGGATTTAATGACTCTTATACTTCTGACCCCTAGTTTTGGTCTCCCCACAAGTGGAAACATTTTCTCTATTTCTAGTATATCAAACCCCTTCATAATTTTAAAGACCTCTATTAGGTCACCTCTCTATTTTTGTAGAAACGTAGATGAAATGTCCCTTTTAGCAAGGGCACTAGAGCCCACAAATTAACAATTTAAACTTGAACTAAAACCTTAAATCAAATTAAAATGTGGTTGCCGGGGGTGATGATGCACTCCAGTCCCTCCGGTGCCCACCTCTTGCAGAAGGCCGCGAGCGTACCGGTGGACACCGCGTGCTCCATCTCCTGGCTCAAACGTATAGTTCACCCCTCAGCCTTAGAATCATAGACACATGCCATACAGCATGTTTGAGGCTGTTCAGTCTTTCCTGATAGTTAGAACCTCTCAGTTCTGGTATCATTCTTGTAAATCTTGTCAGAGAGGCTGACTTTCAGATGAGATGTTAAACCGAGGCTACATTTGTTCTCTCAGGTGGACATAAAATATCCCACTGCACTATTTCGAAGAAGACCTTGGGGAGACAGTCACCACCTTGGACAAATTGGTGGACCAAATAGATCAGCCATGATTTTATTGAATGGCAGTGCAGGCTCGAGGGGCCAAATGGCCTATTCCTGTTCCTAATTTTTATATTATAAGGGCTTTCAAGGTGTCACTCACCTTCTGCAGTCTGCTCTTCTACAGATCATGAAAGTGATGAGCCAAGGTCCCATGTGAATGGCAGTGGTGCTATGGGAGCAGTTTTCGTTGCCCTCTCTCAGGATAACATGTACTAGAGTTGGTGATCCTTTTATTAAGAAAGGAACCTTGAGTTGACAAATGAGTGAGCAATTAATTTAAGGCAATTATTGTGTTTGGCATTAAATTCAAATTAAATTTGCCCTGGCGGGAAGCGGCAGCTACATGGCAGGTAGGAGCAGTGTCGCGCAACAGGAGACCATGGCCAGGGACCAAAGGAATGAATCAAGGCACTCCATGGTAAGTCGTGGGGAGGGAGGGGTTCAGAAGGGGAGGAGGCTATGTCCAGATCAAGGGAGACCTAAACTTTCCTTGTGTGGAAAGTCAAAGAAAAGTAAACTACTTAGTTAATACAAGAGCAAAATACTGCGGATGCTGGAATCTGAAATAAAAGCAGAAAATACTGGAAATCTCAGTGGGTCAGGCAGCATCTGAGGAGAGAAACAGAGTCAACATTTCTGATCTGTGACCCTTCATCAAAACTAGAAAAAAGTTCGAAAAGTAAAAGATTCTTAAGGAAGTGCAAGGGGCACTGAAAGGGGAAGGGGAGGAAAGAACAAAAGGGAAGGTCTGTGATAGGGTGGAAGGCAGGAGAGATTTGAGAGACAAAAGGGATGATGGGCCAAATTGAGATGGTAATGGCACAAGTTAGGAAACAAACGATGAGTCTAGATGGGTGTGAATGGCGGAATAATTACCAGCTGCCATGGGAAACGGAGAAAAAAAATTAAAAGGTGGGGGGAGTATGTAAAAAAAATAGGGATGAAAAGGGAACAAAGTATGGGCAGAGGTTATGGTCTGAAACTACTTACCTCACTGGGTATTTTCAGGCCCTGCCTCCTCTTGGTAGCATTACACAGAATTTACAGCACACAAAAGGGGCCATTTGGCCCCACGGGTCAATGCCTGTGTTTCTGCTCCACTCGAGCCATTTTCCTGGTCGGAAAGCCACAACAGCTTTTCTGCGCTGGCCTCTGTTTATCTTACAGGTCACCATCACACATTGATAACAAAGACAAGAATCAAGAGAGGTCACATATTACTTGGAAAATAAGAATCTAACTGGGGTAGAAGAGCAAAGGATCTCAGAGTACAAAGCACTTAAAGTAGCGAAGCAGGTTAATAAGGCCATAAAAAAAAGCACTCGGGTTTAGTTCGAGAGAGATAGAATTGAAAAGTAGAGAAGTTATGCTAAACTTGTATTGAACCTTGGTTAGACCACACTTGGGGTACTGCGCACAATTCTGGTCGCCATATTATAAAAAGGATATAGGGGCTTGACGTCCCACGTTTTTTGCATGCTTCACGCCCACTTAACGTCCATTTTACCGCTAAAATCACGTATAACGCCCATGTAGCCACAAAGTGGAAACTGATGGGCATTTTTCGGAATCTTATCGGCGAGCATTACTTTCCCCATGTGCGTAATGCCGGGAAAAAATACCACCTGTCCACATTTTTTGGGTGGAATCATCAGAATGGGCGAAATCAACGCCCATAATATCGCCCAGTGTTACTTTCCACACGGATTTAACGCCGAGATTCAATAATACCCCCCATCCATTTTTTTTGTCGTAAAGAGCACATTTGGCGAAACTAACGCCCAGGAAATCGCCCACCGTCACTTTCACCTCGCTCGCATACATATCGCTTGCCCAAAAAAACGCCCAGAAAGAGTGGAACTGTTCTGAACTAAAGCCAGCGGTGTCGTTGCCCTTTTTAAAATCGCAGGTCGCTTCATTCAAAAGGCTGCTTCAACTTCGGGGGAGTTTGCATTGATTCTGGAGTTCTTCTTAGGTGAAGTGACCATCTCAACAGACATATTTTCAGACTCTGGACTATTGGGGGTTTACTCTAGGTGTATTTTAGTGAGGAAATTATTGCTTCTGATCAATCGCTATTATATTTTCATTGCAATGGAGCCAGCCATTTCTCAGCCTGCATCAATTAATACACAGATGCTGGAGTGCAGATGGCTCAATGTGTGATGCATATCATTATGTCCCCAATTTAAGATGTGCATGAATGAGGAGGGCCAGACCATACACACCCCACACGTAAAGGGAAAAGAGGTCTTACCTCGACATGTCCACACCTGCCTTCGGAGACTGCGCTTCCACAAGGTGGTGATCAATGAAATATGTGAGCTCATCAGGCCATATATGCAGCCTGCTATCAGGACACCAGTGTTGGTCGAGGTCAAGGTCACCGTGGCACTGTCTTTCTATGCGTCCGGTTCCTTTCAGGCCTCTGCGGTCGAGATTTCCCCTCTGTCTCACCATGCAACCCATCGCTGCATTAGACAGGTCACGGAGGCCCTGTACGCAAGGAGGATGGACTTTATCAGCTTCCCCATGACCGCAGAGGCTCAGACTGACTGGGCTGGAGTATTCTACCGCATTGCTAAGTTCCCCAGGGTGCAGGGAGCTATACAGGGCACTCACATCGCCATGCGGCCACCTTTTCAGGACCTGGAGCGTTTTCGTAACAGAAAAAGATTTCACTCCCTGAAGGTCCAACTAGTTGTCGACCATAACCAGATCATCATGGTAGTGAATGCCAAATGTCTGGGCACCTTCGATGAGGCTCACATCCTGCATGAGCGCGCTGTCTTTAAGAGTCAGCCACAAGGACAATGCTGGATGCTTGGCGATAACCAATATGGTCTAGCCATCTGGCTGATGATCCTCCTGCGTGACACCCACGCCGAAGCCAAGAAGCGATACAACCAGAGTCACAGAGACACACGCAATGTGGTCCAGAAAACAATAACTGTGCTAAAGCAGCACTTCAGATGTCTGGACCACCCAGGAGGGGAGCTACAATACAACCCTGAGCAAGGATGGTATCCAATTAAAAACAAGGACATACAAAGTGGCCAAAACTAGTGGGAGGACAGAAGACTGGGAAACTTTTAAAAGCCAGCAAAGAATGACAAAAAAAATGATTAAGAAAGGGAAGCCAGACGATGAAAGTAAACTAGCACAAAATATAAAAACAGATAGAAAGAGTTTCTGTAGGTACATAAAAAGGAAAAGAGTGGCTAAAGTAAATGTTGGTCCCTTAGAGGACGAGACCGAGGAATTAGTAATGGGGAACATGGAGATGGCAGAAACTATGAACAAATATTTTGTATCAGTCTTTACGGTAGAGGACACTAACAATATCCCAACAGTCAAGGGGCTATAGGGAGGAAGAAACTTAACACAATCACAATCACTAAGGAGGTGGTACTCAAGGCAGATAAATCCCCTGGACCTGATGGCTTGCATCCTAGGGTCTTAAGAGAAGTAGCAGCAGGAATTGTGGATGCATTCGTTGTAATTTACCAAAATTTCCTGGATTCTGGGGAGGTTCCAGCAGATTGGAAAACTGCAAATGTGACACCCCTATTTAAAAAAGGAGGCAGACAAAAAGCAGGAAACTATAGACCAGTTAGCCTAACATCTGTGGATGGGAAAATGTTGGAATCCATTATTAAAGAAGCAGTAGCAGGACATTTGGAAAAGCAAAATTCGGTCAGGCAGAGTCAGCATGGATTAATGAAGGGGAAATCATGTTTGACAAACTTGCTGGAATTCTTTGAGGATGTAACGAAGCGGGGGCATAAGGGGAACCAGTGGATGTGGTGTATTTGGACTTCCAGAAGGCATTTGACAAGGTACCATATAAAAGGTTACTGCACAAGATAAAAGTTCACAGGGTTGGGGGTGGATAGAGGATTGGCTAATTAACAGAAGAGAGTCGGGATAAATGGTTCATTCTTTGGTTGGCAACCAGTAACTAGTGGAGTGCCGCAGGGATCAGTGCTGGGACCCCAACTATTTACAATCTATATTAACGACTTGGAAGAAGGGACCGAGTGTAACGTAGCCAAATTTGCTGATGATACAAAGATGGGAGGAAAAGCAATGTATGAGGAGGACACAAAAAATCTGCAAAAGGACATAGACAGACTAAGTGAGTGGGCAAAAATTTGGCAGATGGAGTATAATGTTGGAAAGTGTGAGGTCATGCACTTTGGCAGAAAGAATCAAATAGCAAGTTATTATTTAAATGGAGAAAGATTGCAAAGTGCTGCAGTACAGCAGGACCTGGGGGTACTTGTGCATGAAACACAAAAGGTTAGTATGCAGGTACAGCAAGTGATCAGGAAGGCCAATGGAATCTTGGCCTTTATTACAAAGGGGATGAAGTATAAAAGCAGGGAAGTCTTGCTACAGCTATACAGGGTATTGGTGAGGCCACACCTGGAATACTGCGTGCAGTTTTGGTTTCCATATTTACGAAAAGATATATTTGCTTTGGAGGCAGTTCAGAGAAGGTTCACTAGGTTAATTCCGGAGATGAGGGGGTTGACTTATGAGGAAAGATTGAGTAGGTTGGGCCTCTACTCATTGGAATTCAGAAGAAGAGAGGTGATCTTATCGAAATGTATAAGATTATGAGGGGGCTTGAGAAGGTGAATGCAGAGAGGATGTTTCCACTGATAGGGGAGACTAGAACTAGAGGGCATGATCTTAGAATAAGGGGACCGCCCATTTAAAACTGAGATGAGGAGAAATTTCTTCTCTCTGAGGGTTGTAAATCTGTGGAATTTGCTGCCTCAGAGAGCTGTGGAAGCTGGGACATTGAATAAATTTAAGACAAAAATAGACAGTTTCTTAAACAATAAGGAGATAAGGGATTATGGGGAGCGGGCAGGGAAGTGGAGCAGAGTCCATGATCAGATCAGCCATTATTGAATAGTGGAGCAGGCACGAGGGGCCATATGGCTTTCTCCTGTTCCTATTTTTTATTTTCTTATGTAAGTAGGTAAATTCGTGGTCGTGTGCTCCATGCTGTACAATCTGGCTATCACGAGGGGCCAAGAATTGCCAGAAGGGACTGATGCTCCACCTCAGGAGAGAGAGGAGGAGGACGACGAGGGGCTGTACGCTGACCTAGGGCCAGACAATCAGGCTGGCTATGCAACCATGCCCACGGCCCCCTCTAAACCGCAGGAAAAGCTCGTGGTGGCTACATAGCTACAAAACTCTTCCATGAGGAGCTGATATCTGAACGATTTGCCTGAAAGAACGTTGCTGTGAGTGACAACGCTGACACACTGCTGTGTGTGTGCAGCTCAGACATCAATGGTGCCCATCACCTTGGTGCCAATTAAAGTTTACGTTGATTGAAGTAAGTTTTATTTAACCCTTTCATGTTAAGGAATCACCAGTGTGTAACGGTCCAGCTATCTGAGACAATGCGCAACAAGGTTATGTTCAATAAAAAACATTTTATACCAACATTGGTCTGAAATCATAAGTATCACAGGCAAAAACACCCAACCCCCGCCCACACACCACTTTTTCCACCATTGACATCAATCAAATGTTCAACATGTCCAGCAACACAGAATACAAAGACAAAGCAGGAGAGTGGTCCCCTCCCCTCCATACATTACAACACAGTCATCACCTGCGGACATATACCTCACTTTCCTTCCCCCCTCCTTCTTCTCCCCATCTCTATCCCTTCCGCTCCTCGCTCCACGGCGCCTGACCGAGGAGCTCCTCAGGTGGTGCCTCATTGGGGAGCGGGGATGAAGGCAGATGCGGTGGTTGCACGAGTATGAGAGCGGGGGGTGCCGAGGGGGCAACATTCTCTGATGCAGAAGCAGGATCTTGGTCCTTGCTCTCATCTGTCGTTCGCAGAGGTGGTGCAGAACCTAGGAGTGGAGTGCCGCGCTCGGGGACCACTGGGAGGCCTGTTCCAGCAGTGTTCCTGGCTATCGCATCCAGGGCCTCCGCCATCTGCGGAATGTACTCATCATGGTGGCAAGCTGTCAGGATATGCCCCCCAATGCTTCGATGAGCTGGTCACCAATGTCTACAGTCCTCCTGGACAACTGTACCATCTCTCCACTCTCATGTGGCGCTCGTGGACCAGACCTTCCGCGTCCACAAGGTCTCCGCGGGTTGGGCGCCGTCCTGGGGACAAATGGGGTGCCCTGTGGTGAGGTGCTTGGAGCCGCTACCTCCAGAGTGGAGGCGGGAATGTCCGGAGGACCACTAAATGCCTTGGATGGGAATGGCTTCTGGAGAGTGGCGATGCAGGTTCCTAGAAGTCGTCTCTCTCATCCGTGGAGAACAGAGCCAGCGGATTGACGGGCAAGAATCGGAGCTCCTCAGCAGATGTAGGATCGTTCGGAGAGTCCGGCCCCGCGCCCCCCACCTTCTGGCCTCTGTGGTCTTGCCTGTGCTGCTGGCTGAGCTGCAAAACACAAATTAAGTTATTAGAAGAGAAGAGGGTGCTAGGGTCACAAGGTGAGTGCAGCACTACACAAAGCATATGCACGACAAAAGCACCACCGCTATCAAAATCATCACAGACATCACATTTCATGACCATCAACACATTTGCATTACAATGATTTTCATTAGGCCAGCATTATTTCTAGGACAATTTTAGAAATCATCTATCATATTGTGCGGATATGAGTGGGTGTGGCATCTATTGACTTTACATCACGCAATGGTGTCAGCTTTACTCACGTGGAATCACTTCAGGGTCTGCAGATGCGTCCGTGGCTGTCCGGGAGTGCTTTCCCACGAGTGCGAGCACCTGCTCCTCCATGTCAGTGATGTCGCTGGGGACTGGTGGCACCCCACCCGTTCGCCTCTGCACGGACCTCATCGTCGTTAGCTTCTTCTGTAAAAGGTGACAAGACTACATAGCATGAGATAATTGCGTGATATCATTGCTAGGTACTGTCACAGAGACTGACACCATCATCATCATAGGCAGTCCCTCGGAATCGAGGAAGACTCGCTTCCACTCCTGAAGTGAGTTCTTTGGTGGCTGAACAGTCCAATATGAGAGCCACAGACTCTGTCACAGGTGGGACAAATAGTCGTTGAGGGAAGGGGTGGGTGGGAAGGTTTGCCGCATGCTCTTTCCGCTGCCTGCGTTTGATTTCATGCTCTCGGCGATGAGACTCAAGGTGCTCAGCACCCTCTCAGATGCACTTCTTCCACTTAGGGCAGTCTTTGGCCAGGGACTCTCAGGTGTCAGTGAGGATATCGCACATTATCAGGGCAGCTTTGAGGGTGTCCTTGTAGCGTTTCCACTGCCCACCTTTGGCTTGTTTGCCGTGAAGGAGCTCTGAGTAGAGCACTTGCTTTGGGAGTCTCATGTCTGGCATGCGAACTATGTGGCTTGCCCAGCGGAGCGGATCGAGTGTGGTCAGTGCTTCAATGCTGGGGATGTTAGCCTCGACGAGGATGCTGATGTTGGTGCGCCTGTCCTCCCAGGGGATTTGTAGGATCTTGCAGAGACATCGTTGGTGATATTTCTCCAGTAACTGGAGGTGTCTGCTGTACATGGTCCATGTCTCTGAGCCATACAGGAGGGCAGGTATTACTACAGCCCTGTACTCCATGAGTTTGGTGGCAGTTTTGAGGGCCTGGCCTTCAAAAACTCTTTTTCTCAGGTGGCCGAAGGCTGCACTGGCGCACTGGAGGCGGTGTTGGCTCTCGTCGGCAATGCCTGCTCTTAGGAGGCTCCCGAGATATGGGAAGTGGTCCATGATGTCCAGGGTCGCGCCATGGATCTTGATGACTGGGGGGCGGGGGGGGGGGGGGGTGTGAGTGCTGTATGGTGAGGACAGGCTGGTGAAGGCCTTTGTCTTACAGATGTTTAGCATAAGGCCCATGCTTTCGTATGCCTAACCATAAGCCAGCTTAAAAACAACAAGGCTCAGACGGAATCCCTGCTGAGGCATTGAAGTATGGCGGAGAGGCACTGCTGGCACGAATACACAACCTCATCTCTTCATCTGGAGGGAGGAGAGCATGACGGGAGATCTCAGAGATGCAGTGATCGTGACCATCTTTAAAAAAGGGGACAAGTCCGACTGCGGCAACTACAGAGGAATCTCCCTATCAGCCACTGGGAAAGTCGTCGCTAGAGTCCTCCTCAACCGTCTTCTTCTCATAGCTAAGGAGCTCCTCCCGGAGTCACAGTGTGGATTTCGTCCCCTACGGGGCACAACGGACATGACTTTTGCAGTGCGACAGCTACAGGAAAAATGCAGGGAGCAGCGCCAGCCCTTATACATGGTCTTCTTCGACCTTACAAAGGCCTTTGACACTGTCAATCACGGGGGTCTATGGAGCGTCCTCCTCCATTCTGGATGCCCAAAAGTTCGTCACCATCCTCCGCCTGCTTCACAACGACATGCAGGCTATGATCCTTGTCGTGTATGCAACCTTCATACAACTGTAACCTTCATGTAACTGTAACCACACTGTACACTGTATATATGTCCTGGAAATGCACACCTTGACCACAGGGGGTGAACTTGGGGGAGACACTTCTCACCTGGGCACTCAGGTATTTAAAGGGAGGTCCCACGCAGGGTCATCACTTCTTGGTCCTGGGAATAAAGGAAGGTCACGCAGTACATGCCTCGTGTGATTCAGTAGCAAGGTGTAGGGACACCACAATCCTTACCAACAGATCCATCACAGACCCAATCCACGTCCGGACCGGGGTCAAAAAGGGCTGCGTCATCGCCCCAACCCACTTCTCAATCTTTCTCACCGCTATGCTCCACCTCACAGTCAACAAGCTCCCCGCTGGAATGGAACTAAACTACAGAACCAGTGGGAACCTGTTCAACTTGCGCCGTCTCTAGGCCAGGTCCAAGACCACCCCAACCTCTGTCGTCGAGCTACAGTACACGGACAACGCCTGCGTCTGCACATATAGAGGCTGAACTCCAGGACATAGTCGACATATTTACAGACTGATACAACACATAACCGACAGATTATCATTCTTTACCTAAAGACGTGCAGCGTGACCGCAGGCTTTGAGTAAAACATTCCCGGTAAAAGTGGAAGATCTCACATCTGCTGATATTCACTCATGACTGTTACAAATCAAATTATATAAATACATAAGTACATGTAAATAAATGTAATACTTACTCTTGCGTATCCCACAAGGTCGTTCCATCGCCGACAAGACTACCTCTACTATCTCGGTCCATATCTTCTAGTAGGCCTTTGGGGGTGGACTTCCCATGCCCTCCCTGTGTCAAATCACCCCAGCGTAACTCGACCTCCTGCAATAGGGAGGCATTTGCCTCATCTGAGAACCTCCTGGCTCTTTTGCGCCCTCCAATGTGCTCCTCTCCCACCTCACTGCTCTCTCCAGCATCAGTCTCCACAGCGTGCTGTGATGCCTCCTCCTCTCCCTCCATTATAGGCCAAATTTGAGCAAATATATGGCTGGTAACAGCTAATTTTTGTTTCCCTATTTGCTGTAAAGCTCCAAAGTCTCCCTCCTTCCTCCCAAAGGAGCCACACCCCACCACACATGCCTGCAGTCCCTCTCTCTCTCTGTCTCCTCTTCTGCGCATGTCATGATGACCCTCATGATCACAAGAGATTGGTGTGCAAAATTAAAGCACATGGTATTGGGGGTAATGTACTGATGTGGATAGAGAACCGGTTGGCGGACAGGAAGCAGAGAGTCGGGATAAACGGTTCCATTTCAGAAAGGCAGGCAGTGACTAGTGGGATGCCGCAGGGCTCAGTGCTGGGACCCCCAGCTATTTACAATATACATAAACGATTTGGATGAAGGAATTGAGTGCAATATCTCCAAGTTTGCAGATGACACTAAACTGGGTGGCGGTGTGAGCTGTGAGGAGGACGCTAAGAGGTTGCAGGGTGACTTGGATAGGTTAGGTGAGTGGGCAAATACATGGCAGATGCAGTATAATGTGGATAAATGTAAGGTTTGGGGGCAAAAACACTAAGGCAGAATATTATCTGAATGGCGGCAGATTAGGAAAAGGGGAGGTGCAACGAGACCTGGGTGTCATGATACATCAGTCATTGAAAGTTGGCATGCAGGTACAGCAGGCGGTGAAGAAGGCAAATGGTATGTTGGCCTTGATAGCTAGGGGATTTGAGTATAGGAGCAGGGAGGTCTTACTGCAGTTGTACAGGGCCTTAGTGAGGCCTCACCTGGAATATTGTGTTCCGTTATGGTCTCCTAATCTGAGGAAGGACGTTCTTGCTATTGAGGGAGTGCAGCGAAGGTTCACCAGACTGATTTCCGGGCTGGACTGACATATGAGGAGAGACTGGATCGACTGGGCCTTTATTAATTGGAATTTAGAAGGATGAGAGGGGATCTCATAGAAACATATAAAATTCTGATGGGACTGGACAGGTTAGATGCAGGAAGAATGTTCCCGATGTTAGGGAAGTCCAGAACCAGGGGACATATTCTAAGGATAAGGGGTAAGCCATTTAGGACTGAGATGAGGAGAAACTTCTTCACTCAGAGAGTTGTTAACCTGTGGAATTCCCTTCCGCAGAGAGTTGTTGATGTCAGTTCATTGGATATATTCAAGAGGGAGTTAGATATGGCCCTTACGGCTAAGGGGATCAAGGGATATGGAGAGAAAGCAGGAAAGGGGTACTGAGGTGAATGATCAGCCAGGATCTTCTTTAATGGTGGTGCAGGCTCGAAGGGCCGAATGGCCTACTCCTGCACCTATTTTCTATGTTGACCTCCTGAATTGCAGGAATCGAGCGTTGCCATGCCGCTGCTAAGGACGGCGACACTTTACGGCAGGTCAGTGAGATTTAACGCTACTGCCCATTTCATATCGCTCGCGGTAACGCCCGATTTCAAAAATGGAGACTCGGTGCTTTGAGAATGAGCAAGAAGCCGGTGATCTGAAAATCCATTTTTACCGCCCATGCCAGAAATAATGCCCATTTTTGGGTGATAAGCACAAAAGTGTAAAATCTAGCCACTGGGGAGGTTGTAAGAAAGATTTACAAGAATGATACCAGAAATGCGAGGGTATACATATCAGGAAAGGATGAACAGGCTGGATCTCTTTTCTCTTGAAGAGACCTAATGGAGGTCTTTAAAATTATGAAAGGCTTTAATAGAGTAGATACAGGAGAGTGTTTCCACTTGTGGGGAAGAGCAAAACTAGAGGCTATCAATAAGAACATAAGAAATAGGAGCAGGAGTAGGCCATTCGGCCCCTTGAGCCTGCTCCACCATTCAATAAGATCATGGCTGATCTGATCATGGACTCAGCTCCACTTTCCTGCCCGCTCCCCATAACCCTTTACTCCCTTATCGCCCAAAATCTCCACCTTAAATATATTCAATGAGCCAGCCTCCACAGCTCCCTGGGGCAGAGAATTCCATAGATTTACAACCCTCTGAGAGAAGAAGTTTCTCCGCATCTCAGTTTTAAATGGGCGGCCCCTTATTCTAAGACTATGTTCCCTAGTTTTAGCTTCCCCTTGGAGTGAAAATATCCTCTCTGCATCCACCTTGTTGAGCCCCTTCATTATCTTATGTTTCAGTAAGATCACCTCTCATTCTTCTGAACTCTAATATGTATAGGCCCAACCTACTCAACTTATCCTCATAAGTCAACCCCCTCATCTCCAGAATCAACCGAGTGAACCTTCTCTGAACAGCCTCCATTGCAAGTATATCCTTCCTTAAATACGGAAACCAAAACTGTACGCAGTACTCCAGATGGGGCCTCATCAATACCCTGTACAGTTGTAGCAGGACTTCTCTGCTTTTATACTCCATCCCCTTTGCAATAAAGGCCACCATTCCATTTTCCTTCCTGATTACCTGCTGTACCTCTATACTAACTTTTTGTGTTTCATGCACAAGGACCCCCCGGTCTCTCTGTACTGCAGCACTTTGCAATTTTTCTCCATTTAAATTATAATGTGCTTTCTATTATTTCTGCCCAAGTGGATAAGCTCACATTTTCCCACATTATACTCCATCTGCCAAATTTTGCCCACTCACTTAGCCTGCCTATATCCCTTTGCAGATTTTTTATGTCCTCCTCACAAATTGCTTTCCCAGCTATCTTTGTATCATCAGCAAATTTGGCTACATAACACTCAGTCCCTTCATCCAAGTCATTAATATAGATTGTAAATAGTTGAGGCCCCAGCACCGATCCCTGCGGCACCCCACTAGTCATTGTTTGCCAACCGGAAGATGACCCATTTATCCCGACTCTCTGTTTTCTGTTAGATATGAGATAGTCACCAAGAAATCAGCTAGGAAATTCAGAACAAACTATTTTACCTAGAGTGTGGTGAGAATATGGAACTTGCTACCACAGTAAGTGGTTGAAGCAAATAGTATAAGTGCATTTAAGGGGATGCTGGATAAGCATATGAGCGGAAAGGGAATAGAGGGTTATGCTGATAGAGTTCAATGGGGAAAGATGGAAGGAGGCTCGAGGGGAGCATAAATGCAGCATGGATTGGTTGGGACGAATGGCCTGTTTCTGTGCTGTATATCCTGTGTAAAATGGGCAGTTGAGTAAATACTAAGCATAAAAGTTTGGTGTATGAGTCACTGGTATTGATGTGGAACATAATTTGCATGTTTCAGTGCAAGATATGACTCACAGATTGGATGGTGAAAGGTGTGATGTGGTATGCCTGCATGCATTTCTGTGTAAATGGGACTTACACTTGCTATGTTCAGATCTCAGCAGACTTTCTTGTCAACATTTATTTGTAATTATGCAATGTTAGCTTTCATTGAATCTGCAGTGTCACATATTTTTTGATTTGTGAGTACGAGTAAAGTTTTAAAAGTTATCTTTCCGCACTTCAAACATTTAGATTTGTAAAAAAACTAACTTTCCCAAATAGAATAATGATCAGTAACACACTAAGTGTGTTAATTTGTTCTGTGTTTCGAAATTGTTAATTTAAAATCTGCGATTGATAGCTTTTTGTTAACCAAAGGTATTAAGGTATATGGACCAAAGGCGGGTATATGGAGTTAGATCGCAGATCAGCTGTGATCTCATTAAATGGCAGAACAGGCTCGAGGGGCTGAATGGTCTACTCCTGTTCCTATGTTCTTTGGTCACATGTTCTAATATCTCCTTATGTGGCTGTGTCAAATTTTGTTTGCTAACGCTCCTGTGAAGCGCCGAGGGACTTTTCGCTACATTAAAGGCGCATTATAAATGCAAGTTGTTGTTATAAAATATTAAAATAAAGTCTGCCTCAATAAGGGTCTTTTATTACATTCAGAGTTCCTTAAAGAGGTGTTATTTACTTATGTTTGTTCTTGCATTCAATGCACCTCAATGAGGTACAAGCCAATGTTCTCTGCAAGTTTTTTGGTACACGTTCCCTTTCACAGGTTCCACGCTCCTTTCATGCACGGTTTCTTGCATTGAAAAGCCGTTGAGCGGCCTGCGCGGGACGTCCAGACCACTGCACGGCCACGCAGCTTAGCGGGAACATTGGTGCAAACTAGTAAGTAAGTAAAGCTGTTTCTGCCCAAAATAAAGAGCACTAAAGAGGCTATAACTGTCAACTTTGAAATTGACGTCAATGCAAATGGTTCACGGTTAGCAATTTTTTGGCCAATATAAACAACCGCTTGTTTAAACATGGATGTTTTAAGTAGTGGGGACTGTATTAAAAGTCTGGTCTGACAAGATCACTACCTCCCCTGACTTATATTTTACTGTTTTGGCTTTATTGTTCAGCATTCTATTGTCATTGACAATTGCTGCTTTGCATTGGCTGGATTTGTTTAGTGTTGAGTATACTAAAATTCCGAGATCTCTTTCAGCTTCATCAGCTATTTCAACATTGTTCAAAATGTGTCATCTATCTTTCCTTCCTGTGAGTTGCACTTTACACTTTGCCTGCACTAAATTTCAACTGCCATTGTTCTACCCACTGACATATCTTGTCCAAATCCTTGTGAAATTTCTGAGCAGCCTCTTGCAATTCCACTGGCCCTCCTAGATTGGTATCAAATCTCAAACTTGACCACTTTAAATTGAGTTTCTGAATCCAGCGGGCTAATTATTACTACGGGCAGGCAATGGGCAAGATGATTGGGCTGCCCTCCCGATGTTGTCGGTTTGCGGCAGGCTTCATTTACATTTCATTAGTTGGGCAGCTCATCCATTTCCAGAGGTGATGGGCAGTCGAGGTTGATTTTTGGCAGGCCCAGCTCCCATTTAAAGAGTGAATACACCTCTTAAAGTGAGGTTCCATTCAACTCTGTGCTGCTAAAGGGAAGTTTCTGGACAACAACATGTTGTAGGTGTTAAGCTCATAATAAAGTAATGCACCTGAGTACTGTAGACAATGAGTAAGTGTGACCGTAGACCCTTTAATTAAACTTCAGAGTGTTGGTACAGCATGGTAGGCCTGCTTATATACAGTGCTCCCAAGGGATGCTGGGATCCCTTGGGACTCCAACAGGTATGCCCTCTGGTGGCGGTATGATACATGTTGCCTAGGATTGCGTACATAACAGTAGGCAAGAGCATCTCGATTCTCGACACGGTGGTGGAGGTGCTTCCGGAGCAGGTGAGGGCACTCAGGGCAGGTCCTCTTACCCTCAATGGGCAGGAAGGCCAAAGAGATGATACTGCAGGTCTGAAGGAAAGTGACAGACAATGGCAATGCCTGAAACTTCATCCCCAGGAATCATTGCCACGTACACATCAACGAACTGACCTGGGCAGCAAGGATGTCTTCCTATCTCTATTTCCCTGCATTATACCTGGCCACAGCACTGCTCTCCCCCTGCCCCGCAGCACTCCAAACACCTCCCCCCCCCCCACGCCACATGCCTCTCCACCAAACACTGAGCCTCTCACGGACCCTCATCTGACTACGCACCACCACCCATGCGGACGCCACTGGGGCAACACCTCATGGAAGTGGTGGAATAGGCAAGTAGTCACTTCAGAAAAGCACTATATGGTAACACATGGGGGAAATAATGATGTTGTAGCACTTGTGTGAGCCATTTAAAACATCTTGAGTTGATTGTGTAACTTTGTTTGGAGTGTGGTTCCATATTAGTTACAGAAATTTCAATGTCAGGTGCCACGTACTTGAACGTTGGTCAGAGGATGGAATTTCTTTAATGCAGGGTAGGAGGACTGGTAAAGGTGGTATTGAGGACTGGTAAAGTGGTGGTGAGAGGTGGGCTGAACTGCTAGCGAGGAGCTCTGGCTGCAGGCTTTTGCCCTCCTTTCGCTGGGGTCTTCCTCATCAAATTGTAGAAAGTCTTCTTGCTGAGCAAGATCCATGCACTGGACCCTGTTGTACATCAAACTTGTGCATAATGCAACAGACAACAACAACCCGGGAGACTCTCTGTGGACATTACTCCAGAATATCCCCTATCTAACCTATCCGGGCAGAGAAAGCATTTGGCAAATCCAATGGTGTACTCTATGATGGCTGTAGTTGTACCATGATTCTGCTTGTACTTCTGTTCATTTATTTTACACAAAATGGAAATAAAATGAATGGCTTTGTAGGTATCTGTGTCTTGTCTGGGCACTACATTCTACAGGCACCTCCATAGTGCCCATTGACTCCCTCTTAACGATTGTCAGTACCTCACAAATCTCCTCCCTCGTCCCTCTCATGACTGTGGGATAAATACCATCTATCCCTGGGATTTGTTTTAAGCCCATTTAGCCTTTTGAGGACTTGCATCTCATGTATACCATAGTCATTGATTTTATTTGGGGTATCTTTGTTTGGAAAGGCATTTCTTGTATTCGTTCTGGTGAGCACCATCTCGGTTCTCCCTGCAGGATTTGTACAGGCCACGTTTCCGCTTATGGCTCAGTGGGTAACACTCTCGCCTCTGAGTCAGAAGGTTGTGGGTGTTGTTCAGGAGCAGTTCAGAGACTTGAGCACATAATCTAGGCTGACACTCCAGTGAAGTACTGAGGCAGCGCTGCACTGTTGGAGGGGCAATACTGAGCGAATGCTACAATGTCGGAGGTGCTGTCTTTCAGATGAGACGTTAAAACCAAGGCCCCGTCTGCTCTCTCAGGTTCCCATGCCGCTATATCGACAAAGAGCAGGGGAGTTATCCCCGGTGTCCTGGCCAATATTTATCCCTCAATGAAGTCATTTAAACTGATTATGTGGTCATTATCACATTGCTGTTTGTGGGAGCTTGCTGAGCGCAAACTGACTGCCGCGTTTCCTACATTACAACAGTGACTACACTGCAAAAAGCACTTTGTTAGCTGTAAAGCGCTTTGGGAAGTCTGGTGATTGTGAAGGGTGCTATATAAATGCAAGTCTATCTTTCAATTCTTCGAAATAGTGCTGTGGGATCTTGTCCATCTAGACCAGACAGGGCCTTGGTTTAATGTCTTATCCGAAAGTATCATGTATTTAACTGTCATTGTAACCCATGTATAAACTGACCTAAGTTGTACACCGTGAGAACACTGACCACTCGGTGGTGAACTTGTGGGAGACACTCCCAACCTGGACTTTCAGGTATAAAAGGGGAAGCTCCACCCACCTTCATCACTTCAGTGCTGGTGAATAAAGGTTACTGGTCACAGAGTGACCTTCTCTCAAGTATGGGCCTCGTGTGCATTTATACTGTATAGTAAGGACATATCATTGGCGACGTGAAACTGGGATTTAAACCACACGAGCATGGCCACTAGCAGCACAGACGAGAGGTGTTGGTAATGATTGGGACGATTTTACTGAGAGACTACAGCAAAGTTTTGTCACTAAGGAATGGCTGAGACAGGATTCGGCCGACAAACGCAGGGCTCATCTACTGACGGTTTGTGGATCCAGGACGAACTCCCTGATGAAGGACCTTTTGGCACCAGAGAAGCCGGTGGACAAGACTTTTGAAGAGCTCAGTAAGTTAATCGAGGAACACTTTAAACCGACGAGCAGCATGCACATGGCGAGACACCGGTTTTACACGCACCAGCGGTGAGAAGGGCAAAGTGTTCCAGACTTTGTGGCAGACCTCCGGCGACTGGCGAGCCTATGTAAGTTCCCAGATGCATGCAGAGCGGAGATGCTGCGAGACTTTTTTATTGAGGGCATCGGGCACGCTGGGGTTTTCAGGAAACTGATTGAGACCAAAGACTTGACCCTGGAAACGGCGGCTTTGATGGCCCAGACATTTATCTCAGGGGAGGAAAAGACCAGAATGATGTTTGACAAAAATCTTGGTTTAAATGCAGCAAATGGACAGGGAGTCAGCATTGTTAACGCAGCACACAGTTCTCCAGGCAGACAGGGGCAATCGGACATGCCCGAGCATGTAGTCGAACCCAAAAGGGGAATTCAACAGAGACAATGGCTAGCTGAACGGCGATTTATGCCATCACAAGGGACAATGCGGCCAGTAATGGGGCCATCAACATCTGTCAAAGGTGTGCTTAAGGACAGTTACAGAGACAGTCAGAGACGTTCCAACAATGGGTCCTCCAGCTCATGTTGGAGGTGTGGAGGCAAACACACGGCCAGAGCTTGCAGGTATCAGCAATATACCTGCAGAAACTGCAACGTCAGCGGTCACTTGGCACATATGTGCAGGAAGCCTGCAGCCAGGTTGAGGTACGAGGAGGACAGGGACGATGTAAGCCCTACGAGGCCAAATGGACACTGGGGGAAATCGCTGGAAGCTGAAGTTCAGCGAGTTCATGTGGAGCACATATACAGTTCATACACCAGGACGCCACCGATAATGATGAAAGTGCTCCTCAATGCCATCCCAGTATCAATGGAGCTAGACACGGGGGCCAGCCAGTCCCTGATGAGTATCAAACAGTTCGACAAGTTGTGGGCGTCCAAGGCCAGGAGGCCAAAATTATTGCCAATTGCCGCACAGCTACAGACAAATACAAAGGAGATCATTCAGGTGCTAGGCAGCCCCATGGTAGTCGTGACCCACAAAGCTTCGGAGCACAGGTTGCCACTCTGGATTGTCCCGGGGGATGGTCCCGCACTGCTGAGGAGGAGTTGGCTTGCTGTCATGAACTGGAAATGGGGCGATGTCAATGCAATTTCTTCTGTGGAGCGAATCTCATGCTCACAGGTCCTGGACAAATTTGACTCACTATTTCAACCCGGCATTGGCACTTTCATGGGGACCAAGGTAGTGATTCAGATAAACCCGGACGCCAGGCCAGTACACCACAAGGCCAGAGCGGTGCCATACGTGATGTGGGAAAAGATAGAATGCGAACTGGACCGCCTGCTGAGGGAAGGCATCATCTCGCCAGTCGAATTCAGTGACTGGGCGAGCCCAATTGTGCCGGTGCTCAAGGAGGATGGGTCGGTCAGGATATGTGGTGATTACAAGGCCACCATCAATCGGGTGTCACTCCAAGACCAGTACCCACTACTGAGAGCGGAGGAACTCTTTGCAACGCTATCCGGTGGCAAACTTTTTTCAAAACTGGACCTGACCTCAGCTTACATGACCCAGGAGCTGGTGAGTGAGTCAAAGAAGCTGACCACCATCACGACACACAAGGTACAACAGTACAACAGGTGTCCGTTTGGGATTCGCTCGGCCGCCGCGATCTTTCAACGAAATATGGAAAGCCTCCTCAAGTCGATTCCAAGGACAATGGTTTTTCAAGACGACATCCTCATCACGGGTTGTGATACTGAAGAACACCTCCACCACCTGGAGGAGGTGCTACGCAGACTGGACCGGGTAGATCTGCGACTGAAAAAGGCGAAGTGCGTTTTCCTAGCTCCAGATGTAGAATTCCTGGGGAGGAGGGTAGCAGCAGACGGGATCAGACCTACTGCGTCCAAAACAGAAGCGATCCAGAGAGCACCCAGACTCCGTAACACAACGGAGCTGTGTTCGTTCCTGGGGCTCCTGAACTATTTTGGTAACTTTCTTCCCAAATTGAGCACGCTGTTAGAGCCGCTACACGTGCTCCTATGCAAAGGTCGCGAATGGGTCTGGGGGGACAGCCAGGAAAGGGCTTTTGATAGAGCACGAAATTTGTTATGCTCCAACAATCTGTTAACGCTATATGACCCATGTAAGAAACTTGTGTTAATGTGCGACACGTCGTCCTACGGGGTCGGGTGTGTGTTGCAGCATGTTAATGCCAAGGGTCAGTTACAGTCGGTAGTTTATGCCTCCAGAAGTCTGTCCCAAGCAGAACGGGACTACGGGATGGTAGAAAAGGAAGCGCTTGCATGTGTATATGCTGTAAAAAAAATGCACCAGTACCTGTTTGCAGGAAATTTGAGCTGGAGACAGATCACAAACCCCTAACGTCCCTTTTGGCCGACAACAAGGCCATAAATGCAAATGCATCAGCCCGCATACAGAGGTGGGCACTTACGTTAGCCGCCTATGACTATACAATTCGGGACAGACCGGGCACTGAAAACTGCGCCGATGCACTCAGCAGGCTCCCACTAGCCACCACCGAGGGGGCAACCGAGCATGCTGCTGAGATGGTCATGGCTGTTGAAGCCTTCGAAAGCGAAGGCTCACCAGTGACAGCATGTCAGATTAAAGTCTGGACAAATAGAGACCCGCTACTGTCTTTAGTCACGAAATGTGTCCTGAATGGGAACTGGGCAGTCACGTACGGGGCATGCTCTGAGGAATTCAAACCATTTCACAGGCGCAAGGATGAACTCTCGATTCAGGCTGATTGCCTACTATGGGGAAACCGAGCAGTCATGCCCCAGATGGGCAGAGAGATGTTCATCAGAGAACTCCACAATGAGCACCCGGGCATTGTCATGATGAAGGCAATTGCCAGGTCACACGTTTGGTGGCCAGGGATAGATGCAGACGTGCAACTTTGTGTTCACAGGTGCAACAAGTGTGCCCAGCTGGGCAATGCGCCCAGGGAAGCCCCCCTTAGCCCCTGGTCCTGGCCCGCCAAGCCATGGTCACGCATCCATGTGGACTACGCAGGTCCTTTCATGGGAAAAATATTTTTGGTTGTAGTTGACGCCTTCTCCAAATGGATCGAGTGTGACACTCTCAATTCAAGCACATCCTCTGCCAAGGTAGAAAGTCTACGGGCAATGTTCGCCGCCCATGGTCTACCGGACGACTCGGTCAGCGACAATGGCCCGTGCTTTACAAGCATTGAATTCCAGGACTTCATGGCAGGAAATGGTATCAGCCATGTCAGAACGGCATCGTTCAAGCCGGCCTCAAACGGCCAGGCGGAACGAGCAATGCAGATAATCAAACAGGGGATGCTCAGAATCCAAGGGGGTTCCCTACAAAGCCGCTTATCACGCCTCCTGTTGGCCAATAGATCCCAACCACACTCGCTCACAGGAGTTCCACCCGCAGAGCTGCTAATGAAAAGGACGCTCAAAGCCAGGTTATCCCTTATACACCCTACTATAAAATAAATTGTTTAGAGCAGGCGCCAGTCACAATGCGACTACCATAACAGGAATGCGAGGACGCGATGTATTGATGTCAATGACCCTGTTTTTGTCTTTAATTACGCTGCAGGGCCCAAATGGCTTGCAGGCACTGTGATTGCCAAAGAGGGGAATAGGGTTTTGGTAGTTAAACTTACCAATGGACAAATCTGCCGCAAACACTTGGATCAAACTAAAAGGAGGTTCAGCAACCCCATAGAAGAAGCAGAGGAAGAACACGACGTAGAGTTTACTCCACCACAGGTGACCGAACACCGGAACCAAGTGGAGGAGAGCCCAGTCACTGTGGGCAGTCTGGACAGGCCTGAGGCACCGCAAACTGCAGACACTCAGGCCAGCGCCCAACAACCGGAGCCCCAACTCAGGCGCTCTACAAGGGAGCGTAAACCACCAGAGAGACTTAACCTGTGATCCTAATAAGAATTTGTGGGGGAGGTGATGTCATGTATTTAACTGTCATTGTAACCCATGTATAAACTGACCTAAGTTGTGCACCGTGAGAACACTGACCACTCGGTGGTGAACTTGTGGGAGACACTCCCAACCTGGACTTTCAGGTATAAAAGGGGAAGCTCCACCCACCTTCATCACTTCAGTGCTGGCGAATAAAGGTTACTGGTCAAAGAGTGACCTTCTCTCAAGTATGGGCCTCGTCTGTACTGTATAGTAAGGACATATTAGAAAGACGGCATCTCCGACAGTGCAGCACTCCCTCAGTACTTCACTGGAGTGTCAGCCTAGATTTTTGTGCCCAAATCTCTGGAGTGGGACTTGAACCAACAACGTTCCGACTCAGAGGCGAGAGGGCTACCCACTGTCAGAACTACTGTTTTTCAGACGAGGTGTTAAACATCTGTCCTCTTAAGTGGATGCAAAAGATTCCATGGTACTATTCAAAGAAGATCAAGGGAGTTCCCCTGGTGTTCTGCCCAACATTTATCCCTCAACCCATATCACTAAAATAGATGATCTGGTCATTTATCTTACAGAAGATTTTTCGGATTATGCTGTAACTACCTTGTTTAACCACCAGGGTGCTCATCCCCAGGAGTCCCAAGGGATCCCACAATCCGTTGGGCGCACCTGTACTTAAGGAAGCCTCATAGGCTGGAGAGGCACTTTGGAGACCTGTAATAAAGGACTACAGTCATACCTTACTTTGAGTTCACAGTATCTGGTCAGATTCTTTATTCAAGACATAACAACTGGCGACGAGATACAGATGATGAACCCCACTTCAATGATGCAGAGAAAAATGGGCATCCTGGAGAAATCTTTGGAGGGAGATAATTGGAAAACCTTCGTGGAACGACTAGATCAATACTTCATGACCAACGAGCTGGAAGGAGAAGCGAACACTGCCAAACGAAGGGCGATCCTCCTCACCGTTTGCGGGGCACCAACTTATGGCCTCATGAAAAATCTGCCCGCTCCAGCGAAACCTACAGAGAAGTCGTATGATGATTTGTGCACACTGTTCCGGGAGCATTTAAACCTGAAGGAAAGCGTTCTGATGGCGAGGGACAGGTTCTACACGTGCAAGAGGTCTGAAGGCCAGGAAGTGACAAGCTACGTCGCCGAGCTAAGGCACCTTGCAGGACATTGTGAATTTAAAGGACACTTGGAGCACATGCTCAGGGACTTCTTTGTACTTGGCATTGGCCATGAAGTAATACTTTGCAAACTTTTGACTGTAGAGACCCCAACCTTGAGTAAAGCCATAGAGATAGCCCAGGTGTTCATCGCCACCAGTGACAATACCAAACAAATCTCTCAGCACAGGATGCTGCTGCAAGTGCTGTGAACAAAGTAATGTTGTTTTCGAATCGTAACGTACAGGGCAGGCCTCACATGCCTGCAGCTGCACGTCCGCAGATGTCTCAAGAGTCCACCCTCAAGGGTGGTGAATGCAAGGCCATTAACACCTTGTTGGCGTTGCAGGGGTGATCATCGTTTCCATTCATGTCGCTTCAAAGGATATGTTTGCAAAGGCTGTGAAACAATGAGACACCTCCAACATATGTGCAGGCGAGCTGCAAACCCTGCTAATCCTGCAAACCACCATGTTGCAGAGGAGGACAGATCCACGACGGATCACGACAAACCAGAGCTTCAGGCTAAGGAGGCATATGGGGTGCAGACATTTACCACAAAGTGTCCCCCGATAATGCTGACGGTTGAATTAAATGGACTCCCGGTGTCAATGGAGCTGGACACGGGCGCGAGCCAGTCCATTATGAGCAAAAAGACTTTCGATATATTGTGGTGCAGCAAGACCTCAAGGCCAGTCCAGACTCCCATTCATACTAAACTGAGAATGTACACAAAGGAACTGATTCAGGTAATCGGCAGTGCTATCGTAAAGGTCTCCTACGATGGAAGCGGTGCACAATTTACCACCCTGGGTGGTACCGGGCGATGTCCCTACGATGTTCGGCAGGAGTCGGCTAGGAAAGATACGCTGGAACTGGGACGACGTCCGAGCGCTCTCTTCCGTCAATGAATTTTCATGTGCCAAGGTCCTAAACAAGTTCACCTCGCTGTTTGAACCGGGCATCGGGAAATTCCAAGGAACAAAAGTGCAGATCCACTTGATTCCGGGGGCGCTACCCATCCATCACAAGACGAGAGCGGTACTGTAGATGATGAGAGAGAGGGTGGAAATCGAGCTGGACTGGCTGCAATGAGAGGGCATTATTTCGCCAATCGAATTCAACGAGTGGGCCAGCCCAATTGTTCCAGTCCTCAAGGAAGACAGCATCGTCGGAATCTGTGATGATTACAAAGTAACTATCAATCGTTTCTCCCTGCAGGATCAATACCCGCTATCAAAGGTGGACGACCTATTTGCGACGCTGGCGGGAGGAAAAACATTCACGAAGCTGGACTTGACCTCGGCCTTCATGACGCAGGAGCTGGAAGAATCATCGAAGGGCCTCACCTTCATCAACACGCTCAAAGGTCTCTTCATTTACAACAGATGCCCGTTTGGGATTCAATCGGCCACGGCGATATTCCAGAGGAACATGGAAAGCTTGCTGAAGTCAGTCCCACACACCGTGGTCTTCCAGGACAACATCTCGGTTACAGGTCGGGATACCGTCGAGCATCTGCAGAACCTGGAAGAAGTTCTTAGTCGGCTTAATCGTGTGGGGCTCAGGTTAAAACTCGAAGTGCGTTTGCCTGGTGCCTGAAGTGCAGTTCCTGGGGAGAAGAATCACAGTGGACGTCATCAGGCCCACTGATTCGAAGATGGAGGCAATTGAGAACGCACCGAGACCACAGAACGTGACGGAGCTGCGGTCGTTTCTCGGACTCCTGAACTACTTGGTAACTTCTTACCGGGTCTTAGCAAACTGTTAGAACCACTACACTCTTTACTGCGTAAAGGAGATGAATGGGTATGGGGTAAAAGCCAAGAAAATGCCTTTGAGAAAGCTAGGAAACTGTTATGCTCAAACAAATTGCTTGTGTTGTATGATCCATGTAAGCGTTTGGTACTAGCATGTGATGCGTCGTCATACGGTGTCGGGTGTGTATTGTAATAAGCTAATGAATCTGGGAAATTGCAACCGGTTGCTTATGCATCCAGAAGTTTGTCTAAGGCTGAGAGGTCCGATAGCATGATCGAAAAAGAAGCGTTAGCGTGTGTTTATGGGGTAAAGAAAATGCATCAATATCTGTTTGGGCTCAAATTTGAATTAGAAACCGACTATAAGCCTCTGATATCCCTCTTTTCTGAAAGTAAGGGGATAAATACGAATGAATCGGCCCGGATCCAGAGATGGACGATCACGTTGTCTGCATACAACTACGCCATCCGCCACAGGCAAGGCACAGAAAACTGTGCTGATGCTGT
The DNA here is from genome assembly GCF_044704955.1 of Pristiophorus japonicus. NCBI lineage: Eukaryota > Metazoa > Chordata > Chondrichthyes > Pristiophoridae > Pristiophorus > Pristiophorus japonicus. The sequence continues at coordinate 542,705,440 of NC_091977.1, forward strand.
CAGTAGGCTGCCATTGCCCACCTCAGAGGAGGAGATGGCACAGCCCGCAGATTTAGTTATGATAATGGAAGCATTCGAGAGTGAGCAATCACCTGTTACCGCATGACAGATTAGAACCTGGACGAGCCAGGACCCCTTACTGCCTTTAGTAAAAAACTGTGTGTTCCACGGGAGTTGGTTTAGCGTTCCGTTCGAGATGCAGGAAGAAATAAAGCCGTACCAGTGGCGCAGAGATTAAATGTCCATACAGGCAGACTGCCTCCTATGGGGTAATGGGTAGTGGTGCCAAAGAAGGGCAGGGACACTTTCATTGGTGATCTCCACAGTACCCACCCAGGCATCGTAAAGATGAAAGCGATAGCCAGATCCCACGTGTGGTGGCCCGTATCGATGCAGACAAATGTAACACATGTTCACAGTTAAACAATGCACCCAGGGAGGTTCCACTAAGTTTATGGTCTTGGCCCTCCAAACCATGGTCTACATAATATAAGAACATAAGAATTAGGAACAGGAATAGGCCATCAAGCCCCTCGAGCCTGCTCCACCATTCAACAAGATCATGGCTGATCTGGCCGTGGACTCAGCTCCACTTACCCGCACTCTCCCCATAACCCTTAATTCCCTTATTGGTTAAAAATCTATCTGTGATTTGAATACATTCAATGAGCTAGCCTCAACTGCTTCCTTGGGCAGAGAATTCCACAGATTCACAACCCTCTGGGAGAAGAAATTCCTTCTCAACTTGGTTTTAAATTGGCTCCCCCGTATTTTGAGGCTGTGCCCCCTAGTTTTAGTCTCCCCGACCAGTGGAAACAACCTCTCTGTCTCTATCTTGTCTATCCCATTCATTATTTAAATGTTTCTATAAGATCACCCCTCATCCTTCTGAACTCCAATGAGTAAAGACCCAGTCTACTCAATCTATCATCATAAGGTAACTCCCTCATCTCCGGTATCAGCCTAGTGAATCGTCTCTGTACCCCCTCCAAAGCTAGTATATCCTTCCTTAAGTAAGGTGACCAAAACTGCACGCAGTACTCCAGGTGCGGCCTCACCAATACCCTGTACAGTTGCAGCAGGACCTCCCTGCTTTTGTACTCCATCCCTCTCGCAATGAAGGCCAACATTCCATTCGCCTTCCTGATTACCTGCTGCACCTGCAGGTAATCAGGGATTCATGCACAAAGACCCCCAGGTCCCTCTGCACCGCAGCATGCTGTAATTTCTCCCCATTCAAATAATATTCCCTTTTACTGTTTTTTTTTCCAAGGTGGATGACCTCACATTTTCCGACATTGTATTCCATCTGCCAAGCCTTAGCCCATTCGCTTAACCTATCTAAATCTCTTTGCAGCCTCTCTGTGTCCTCTACACAACCCGCTTTCCCTTTGTGTCATCTGCAAATTTTGTTACACTACACTCTGTTCCCTCTTCCAGGTCATCTATGTATACTGTAAACAGTTGTGGTCCCAGCACCGATCCCTGTGGGACACCACTAACCACCGATTTCCAACCCGAAAAGGACCCATTTATCCCGACTCTCTGCTTTCTGTTAGCCAGCCAATTCTCGATCCATGCTAATACATTTCCTCTGACTCTGCGTATCTTTATCTTCTGCAGTAACCTTTTGTGTGGCACCTTATCGAATGCCTTTTGGAAATCTAAATACACCACATCCACCGGTACACCTCTATCCACCATGCTCGTTATATCCTCAAAGAATTCCAGTAAATTCGTTAAACATGATTTCCCCTTCATGAATCCATGTTGCGTCTGCTTGATTGCACTATTCCTATCTAGATGTCCCGCTATTTCTTCCTTAATGATAGCTTCAAGCATTTTCCCCACAACAGATGTTAAACTAACCGGCCTATAGTTACCTGCCATTTGTCTGCCCCCTTTTTTAAACAGAGGCGTTACATTAGCTGCTTTCCATTCCGCTGGTACCTCCCCAGAGAATTTTGGTAGATTATAACGAATGCATCTGCTATAACTTCCGCCATCTCTTTTAATACCCTGGGATGCATTTCAGCAGGACCAGGGGACTTGTCTACCTTGAGTCCCATTAGCCTGTCCAGCACTACCCCCCTAGTGATAGTGATTGTCTCAAGGTCCTCCCTTCCCACATTCCCGTGACCAGCAATTTTTGGCATGGTTTTTGTGTCTTCCACTGTGAAGACCGAAGAAAAATAATTGTTTGAGGTCTCAGCCATTTACACATTTCTCATTATTAAATCCCCCTTCTCATCTTCTAAGGGACCAACATTTACTTTAGTCACTCTTTTCCATTTTATATATCGGTAAAAGCTTTTACTATCTGTTTTTATGTTTTGCGCAAGTTTACTTTCGTAATCTATCTTTCCTTTCTTTATTGCTTTCTTAGTCATTTTTTGCTGTCGTTTAAAATTTTCCCAATCTTCTAGTTTCCCACTAACCTTGGCCACCATATACGCATTGGTTTTTAATTTGATACTCTCCTTTATTTCCTTGGTTATCCACAGCTGGTTATCCCTTCTCTTACCGCCCTTCTTTTTCACTGGAATATATTTTTGTTGAGCACTATGAAAGAGCTCCTTAAAAGTCATCCACTGTTCCTCAATTGTGCCACCGTTTAGTCTGTGTTCCCAGTCTACTTTAGCCAACTCTGCCCTCATCCCACTGTAGACCCCTTTGTTTAAGCATAGTATGCTCGTTTGAGACATTACTTCGGTCACCCTCAATCTGTATTACAAATTCAACCATACTGTGATCACTCATTCCGAGAGGATCTTTTACTCGGAGATCATTTATTATTCCTGTCTCATTACACAGGACCAGATCTAAGATAGGTTCTGTAACATACTGTTCTAAGAAACAATCCCGTATGCATTCTATGAATTCCTCCTCAAGGCTATCCCGTACGATTTGATTTGACCAATCGATATGTAGGTTAAAATCCCCCATGATTACTGCCGTTCCTTTTTCACATGCCTCCATTATTCCCTTGATTATTGTCCGCCCCACCGTGAAGTTATTATTTGGGGGCCTATAAACTATGCCCACCAGTGACTTTTTCCCCTTACTATCTCTAATCTCCACCCACAATGATTCAACATTTTATTCATTCGAGCCAATATCGTCTCTCACAACTGCCCTGATATCATCCTTTATTAACAGAGCTACCCCACCTCCTTTCCCTTCTTGTCTATCTTTCCGAATCATCAGATACCCCTGTATGTTTAATTCCTAGTCTTGGCCACCCTGCAACCACATTTCTGTAATGGCCACTAAATCATACCCATTTGTAATGATTTGTGCCGTAAACTCATTTACTTTATTTCGAATGCTGCGTGCGTTGAGGTAGAGTGTTTTAATACTAGATTTTAAACCATGATTTTTAGTTTTGACCCCTCCTGCAGCCCCTTTATATTCATACATATTGTCCCTTCCTGTCACCTTGTGGTTTACACTTACCCCAGTGCTACTCTGCTCTGTTGCCTCCTGCCTTTTGCATTCTTTCTTGGGGTCCTGTTCATTTGAGCTCTCACCCACTCTAACTAGCTCAGAGCCCTCTCCTGGATTCCGAATACTCCTCGCATTGAGGCACAGAGCTTTCATGCTTGCCTTTTTATTACACTTTGACCCTTCAAAATTTTGCTGTACAGTGGCCCTTTTTGTTTTTTGCCTTGGGTTTCTCTGCCCTCCACTTTTACTCATCTCCTTTCTGTCTTTTGCTTCTGTCTCCATTTTGTTTCCCTCTGTCTCCCTGCATTGGTTCCCATCCCCCTGTCATATTAGTTTAACTCCTCCCCAACAGCACTAGCAAACACTCCCCCTCGGACATTGGCTCCGGTCCGTCCGGTTTGCACCTAAGGTCCATGTCGACTATGCAGGCCCGTTCTTGGGAAAAATGTTCCTAGTGGTTGTAGATGCGTACTCCAAATGGATTGAATGTGAGATCATGTCGGCAAGCATGTCCACTGCCACCATTGAAAGCCTGCGGGCCATGTTTGCCACGCACGGCCTGCCTGATGTCCTTGTGAGTGACAATGGGCCATGTTTCACCAGTGCTGAGTTCAAAGAGTTCATGACCCGCAATGGGATCAAACATGTCACATCTGCCCCGTTTAAACCAGCGTCCAATGGTCAGGCAGAGAGAGCAAACAATCAAGCAGAGCTTGAAGAGGGTAACTGAAGGCTCACTGCAGACTTGCCTATCCCGAGTCCTTCTTTGTTACCGCACAAGACCCCACTCGCTCACTGGGGATCCCCCTGCTGAACTGCTCATGAAAAGGGCACTTAAGAGAAGGCTCTCGTTAGTCCACCCTGATCTACACGTAGAGAGCAGGCAGCTTCAACAGAATACATACCAGGATTGTGCAAATGTGTCACGTGAAATCGAGATTAATGATCCTGTATTTGTGTTGAACTATGGACAAGGTCCCAAGTGGCTTCCCGGCACTATTCAAACTTCCAAATGGACTCACCTACAGGAAATACTTGGACCAAACCAAACTCAGATTCACAGACTATCCAGAGCAACCCACAATAGACTCTACCTTTGTTGACCCAACACACACACAAGTGGCAACCGACCCAGCGGTTGACCACGAGCCAGCAGTGACTAGTGGGGTACCGCAAAGTTCTGTGCTGGGGCTCCAGCTGTTTACATTGTACATTAATGATTTAGACGAGGGGATTAAATGTAGTATCTCCAAATTTGCGGATGACACTAAGTTGGGTGGCAGTGTGAGCTACGAGGAGGATGCTATGAGGCTGCAGAGTGACTTGGATAGGTTAGGTGAGTGGGCAAATGCATGGCAGATGAAGTATAATGTGGATAAATGTGAGGTTATCCACTTTGGTGGTAAAAACAGAGAGACAGACTATTATCTGAATGGTGACAGATTAGGAAAAGGGGAGGTGCAACGAGACCTGGGTGTCATGGTACATCAGTCACTGAAGGTTGACATGCAGGTACAGCAGGCGGTTAAGAAAGCAAATGGCATGTTGGCCTTCATAGCAAGGGGATTTGAGTACAGGGGCAGGGAGGTGTTACTACAATTGTGCAGGGCCTTGGTGATGCCACACCTGGAGTATTGTGTACAGTTTTGGTCTCCTAACTTGAGGAAGGACATTCTTGCTATTGAGAGCGTGCAGCAAAGGTTCACCAGACTGATTCCCGGGATGGCGGGACTGACATATCAAGAAAGACTGGGTCAACTGGGCTTGTATTCACTGGAGTTCAGAAGAATGAGAGAGGATCTCATAGAAACATTTAAAATTCTGACGGGTTTAGACAAGTTAGATGCAGGAAGAATGTTCCCAATGTTGGGGAAGTCCAGAACCAGGGGTCACAGTCGAAGGATAAGGGGTAAGCCATTTAGGACCGAGATGAGGAGAAACTTCTTCACCCAGAGAGTGGTGAACCTGTGGAATTCTCTACCACAGAAAGTTGTTGAGGTCAATTCACTAAATATATTCAAAAAGGAGTTAGCTGTAGTCCTTACTACTAGGGGGATCAAGGGGTATGGCGAGAAAGCAGGAATGGGGTACTGGAGTTGCATGCTCATCCATGAACTCCTTGAATGGCGGTGCAGGCTCGAAGGCCCGAATGGCCTACTCCTGCACCTATTTTCAATGTTTCTATGAAGCAGAACCCATCACCCGCAGCAACCCAGCAGTACTCACCATGCCCGGCAGCCCAGCAAGGCCAGCTGCGCAGCAGCCCAGCGAGGGCCCAACAAACGACTCATCAAAACCAGCATTTGCACCGATGATCAACCAGGGAAAGGAAGGCCCCAGATCGACTCACATTGTAAATACTTACACGATTGACTTTGGCGGATGGGCGGGAGTGTTGTTATATATGTAAACCTGCACATACCTTGTTTAACCACCAGAAGGCTCATCCCCTGGAGTCCCAAGGGATCCCACAATCTCGTGGGAGCACCTGTACATATGGAGGACTCACAGGCTTGAGAGGCGCTCTGGAGACCTGTAATAAATAAGAACATAAGAATTAGGAACAGGAGTAGGCCATCTAGCCCCTCGAGCCTGCTCCACCATTCAATAAGATCATGGCTCATCTGGTCTTGGACTCAGCTCCACTTACCCGCCCTCTCCCCGTAACCCTTAATTCCCTTATTGGTTAAAAATCTATCTATCTTTGACTTGAATGCATTCAATGAGCTAGCCTCAACTGCTTCCTTGGGCAGAGAATTCCACAGATTCACAACCCTCTGGGAGAAGAAATTCTTTCTCAACTCGGTTTTAAATTGGCTCCTCCGTATTTTGAGGCTGTGCCCCCTAGTTCTAGTCTCCCCTACCAGTGCAAACAACCTCTCTGCCTCTATCTTATCTATTCCTTTCATGATTTTAAATGTTTCTATAAGATCACCCCTCATCCTTCTGAACTCCAACGAGTAAAGACCCAGTCTACTCAATCTATCATCATAAGGTAAGCCCCTCATTTCTGGAATCAGCCTAGTGAATCGTCTCTGTACCCCTTCCAAAGCTAGTATATCCTTCCTTAAGGTGACCAAAATTGCACGCAGTACTCCAGTGCAGCCTTACCAATACCCTATACAGTTGCAGCAAGACCTCCCTGCTTTTGTACTCCATCCCTCTCGCAATGAAGACCAATTCCATTCGCCTTCCTGATTACCTGCTGCACCTGCAAACTAACCTTTTGGGATTCATGCACAAGGACCCCCAGGTCCCTCTGCACCACAGCATGTTGTAATTTTTCCCCATTCAAATAATATTCCCTTTTACTGTTTTTTTTCCCAAGGTGGATGACCTCACACTTTCCGACATTGTATTCCATCTGCCAAACCTTAGCCCATTCGCTTAACCTATCCAAATCTCCTTGCAGCCTCTCTGAGTCCTCTACACAACCCGCTTTCCCACTAATCTTAGTGTCATCTGCAAATTTTGTTGCACTACACTCTGTCCCCTCTTCTAGGTCATCTATGTATACTGTAAACAGTTGTGGTCCCTGTGGCACACCACTAACCACTGATTTCCAGCCGGAAAAGGACCCATTTATCCCGACTCTCTGCTTTCTGTTCGCCAGCCAATTCTCTATCCATGCTAATACATTTCCTCTGACTCCACGTTCCTTTATCTTTTGCAGTAACCTTTTGTGTGGCACCTTATCGAATGCCTTTTGGAAATCTAAATACACCACATCCATCGGTACACCTCTATCCACCATGCTCGTTATATCCTCAAAGAATTCCAGTAAGTTAGTTAAACATGATTTCCCTTTCACGAATCCATGCTGCATCTGCTGGATTGCACTATTCCTATCTAGATGTCCCGCTATTTCTTCCTTAATGATAGCTTCAAGCATTTTCCCCACTACAGATGTTAAACTAACCGGCCTATAATTACCTGCCTTTTGTCTGCCCCCTTTTTTAAACAGAGGCGTTACATTAGCTGCTTTCCAATCCGCTGGTACCTCCCCAGAGTCCAGAGAATTTTGGTAGATTATAACGAATGCATCTGCTATAACTTCCGCCATCTCTTTTAATATCCTGGGATGCATTTCATCAGGACCAGGGGTCTTGTCTACCTTCAGTCCCATTAGCCTGTCCAGCACTACCCCCCTAGTGATAGTGATTGTCTCAAGGTCCTCCCTTCCCACATTCCTGTGGCCTGCAAATTTTGGCATGGTTTTTGTGTCTCCCACTGTGAAGACGGAAGCAAAATAATTGTTTGAGGTCTCAGCCATTTCCACATTTCCCATTATTAAATCCCCCTTTTCATCTTCTAAGGGACCAACATTTACTTTAGTCACTCTTTTCCGTTTTATATATCTGTAAAAGCTTTTACTCTCTGTTTTTATGTTTTGCGCAAGTTTACCTTCGTAATCTATCTTCCCTTTCTTTATTGCTTTTTTAGTCATTCTTTGCTGTTGCTTAAAATTTTCCCAATCCTCTAGTTTCCCACTAACCTTGGCCACCTTATACGCATTGGTCTTAGATTTGCTACTTTCCTTTATTTCCTTGGTTATCCACGGCTGGTTATCCCTTCTCTTGCCGCCCTTCTTTTTCACTGGAATATATTTTTGTTGCGCACTATGAAAGAGCTCCTTAAAAGTCCTCCACTGTTCCTCAATTGTGCCACCGTTTAGTCCTTGTTTTCAGTCTACTTTAGTCAACTCTGCCCTCATCCCACTGTAGTCCCCTTTGTTTAAGCATAGTACGCTCGTTTCTGACACAACTTCCTCATCCTCAATCTGTATTACAAATTCAACCATACTGTGATCACTCATTCCGAGAGGATCTTTTACTAGGAGATCGTTTATTTTTCCTGTCTCATTACACAAGACCAGATCTAAGATGGCTTGCTCCCTTGTAGGTTCTGTTACATACTGTTCTAAGAAACAATCCCGTATGCATTCTATGCATTCCTCCTCCAGGCTACCCTGTGCGATTTGATTTGACCAATCGATATGTAAGTTAAAATCCCCCATGACTACTGCTGTTCCTTTTTCACATGTCTCCATTATTCCCTTGATTATTGCCCGCCCCACCGTGAAGTTATTATTTGGGGGCCTATAAACTATGCCGACCAGTGACTTTTTCCCCTTACTATCTCTAATCTCCACCCACGATGATTCAACATTTTTTTCATTGGAGCCAATATCATCCCTCACAACTGCCCTGATATCATCCTTTATTAACAGAGCTACCCCACCTCCTTTCCCTTCTTGCCTATCTTTCTGAATCGTCAGATACCCCTGTATGTTTAATTCCCAGTCTTGGCCACCTTGCAACCATGTTTCTGTAATGGCCACCAAATCATACCCATTTGTAATGATTTATGCCGTCAACTCATTTACTTTATTTCAAATGCTGCGTACATTTCGGTAGAGTGTTTTCATCCTAGTTTTTAAACCATGATTTTTAGTTTTGGCCCCTCCTGCAGCCCCTTTATATTCAGTGGCCCTTTTTGTTTCTTGCCTTTGGTTTCTCTGCCCTCCACTTTTACTCATCTCTTTTCTGTCTTTTGTTTTTGTCTCCTTTTTGTTTCCCTCTGTCTCCCTGTATTGGTTCCCATCCCCCTGCCATATTAGTTTAACTCCTCCCCAACAGCACTAGCAAACACTCCTCCTAGGACATTGGTTCCGGCCCTGCCCAAGTGCAGACCGTCCAGTTTGTACTGGTCCCACCTCCCCCAGAACCTGTTCCAATGCCCCACGAATTTGAATCCCTCCCTGCTGCACCACTGCTCAAGCCACGTATTCATCTGTGCTATCCTGCGATTCCTACTCTGACTAGCACGTGGCACTGGTAGCAATCCCGAGATTACTACTTTTGAGGTCCTACTTTTTAATTTAGCTCCTCGCTCCTTAAATTCGTCTCGTAGGACCTCATCCCTTTTTTTACCTATGTCGTTGGTACCAATGTGCACCACGACAACTGGCTGTTCTCCCTCCCTTTTTAGAATGTCCTGCACTCGCTCGGAGACATCCTTGATCCTTGCACCAGGGAGGCAACATACCATCCTGGAGTCTCGGTTGCGGCCGCAGAAATGCCTATCTATTCCCCTTATGATTGAATCCCCTATCACTATCGCTCTCCCACTCTTTTTCATGCCCTCCTGTACAACAGAGCCAGCCATGGTGCCATGAACTTGGCTGCTGCTGCTCTCCCCTGATGAGTCATCTCCCTCAACAACTGTGGAAGAAAACGATCTATGTCCTATTTTAAAGGAAAGGGTCACTTTTTGCTGATTTTGTAGAATTAGTGGAGCTAGAAAAAACACCCACACGTCTCTGCCTTGAAGCAAAGAATGTTGTACATACATGACTGAGTTTCCAGATACCCTGCTTATCAGGATACGGACAGGGAGAAACTATGCAAGGACAGATAAAGTGTGCCTCCCGGAATGTCCTTTGAACTCACAGAATGTATGATTAATGTTCATGTGTGGTGTGTTTTAGATAAAGTTCCTGTTCTGACTGTATAAAGATAGAGCGGGTTTGCTTGTGAAACTCAGAGTTTTGCCTCGGTGCGGACTGAGCGGACTCTCCGAGATATCTTGTTAGAAAATAAAATTCTCTCGAAGTGCAACTCTGAAAGTCTCCGCCTGAGTTAATTTAAGCTAAAATTTCCTCGACAGATTCTGGCGTAGTCAGGCAGGATCTCTAAAAAAACGAGATCCAAAAGAACTAAATTTAACTTTTGAAGAGAAAAGAGGAATTTTAAGGACCTTCCTAGCTAAAAGGAGGAAGGTGCCTAGGCCGTCCTAGCTAACAGGGGGACGAGCCGCCGAGATCCCCTGGAGGGGGTGAGGCATTTAAGGTAGCTACCGTAAAGAAGCTAAAGTAACAAAAAGGCAAAAGGAAACCCCGAGCTGAGCGGAAAAGAGAACACCGGTGAGCGCTTTGTAAATTACTGTATATTTTGTAGGATTGTCCTAACTCTCATTTCAGAAAAGATCGCGAGACATTGCACCCAGAAGAATGGGAAACGGCTCTAGTCGAGCAGGGCGCTCGCGCCCAGCTCCTAGAAAAGGAAAGAAAGACGACCTCTTGACTGAAAGAATGAAAGTACATCCTAAGACCGAGAAAAGAATCCGTAAGGTAGTAAAGCAACGAGAGAAGGTAGGAGATCCCATTGTGCCGCCCGGCTCGCCGACGGACACTGTAATTAAAGAAACAGGAGACGACAGATACGCGGTAACGTTTAGTAGCGATTTGTACGGTTGGTCTGATGGGGATTGGCCATATGGAGGAAGTTTTAAGTTATCTTTGATTGAGGAATGGAGAAAAACATCAAGGAAGGAGGGGGAGACCCTACTTGGGATAGGGACTATATGGAAAACTATTTTATAAAATGGACAGAGGTTGCTAAGAGGCACCAACCCCCTAAAAATAAATCAGAAGAAAAGGAAAGAAGGGAAAATGAAAAACCTCCCTCTTATAGTCCTCCGGGCCTTCCTATCCCCACAGCACCAGCAGTAGGACTCTATCCCCGTGTAGAACCCCCAAAACAAGATAGTTGGCAGGAAATTATAGAAATTATCGCTGCCCACAGAAATCAAGCTCCAAGGGGGCTGGTAAACCCCTCGGCTCAGTCACCCGATGGGGAAGCCGGGGGAGGAGACCTGGGAGCCTCAGGATCGGGGGAAGCAGAAGAAGCAAGGGGAAGGGGCGTAAATCAAGACCCAGAAGGGGAAAATAGAAGGCAAACCAGATCAGTAACGGCCAGAGCAGAGGCCGACTCATCCATTACGTCTACCAGCTCGATCCAGCAATATCCTAGGGTAATGATAGGAACTACGGCAGTTCTGAAACCCTGGTCCCCTGGAGAAGCCAGAGATATGATCTCAGCCGCCCCAAATCCGGTGAAGAAACCGGTAGCATTTCACAACTGGCTTGAGCAAACATGTACAATTTACAATCCGCTCCCAGGAGATGTTAAATTATTATTGCAAGCGGCCTATGGATCTTCCTGGCAGGGAGTAAAAGATATGTTCCACATCCCACCAGGGGAAAATGGAGACTGGAGAGTTAATGATGACTTGCAAAATGTAGGCAATGAGTCATTAAACCATTGGCTGAAAAACAGGAGAAAGAACGCAATTCTGCAAGGGGCTAAAAAGCATGGGGATATAGGGGAAGTCACCCGCTGCTGACAGAAAGCAGAAGAATTAATGATAGATTTTGCAGGCAGATGGAAAAATAGTTGGGACGAACATGCAGGAATACCGATGGAGCAAAATGAACCTTTGGCAGTTCAAACCTTGTTAAATTGTATGTTGCCACAACAAGCAAGAACATACAAAATAAAGGTTTTGGACTGGCAAGGAAAAAGTTAGAAAGAGACAATTACAGTACTGGCTAATATGGATAGGGAGGGACTGTTCACCTATAAAGACAACAAGGCTAAAATAACAGGTCAGTACTATCAGCAAAAGGGAAGAGGACAAGCACAGAATAATAGAGGAGGGTTTGGAGGACGAGGACGGGGAAGAGGAAGGGGACAGTGACCCCAACGAGACCGCTCCCAAGATAAGTGTAGAAATTGCGGAAGGAAAGGGCATTGGGCTCGAGATTGCAGATGCCCACCTAAACAGCTCGGAGGATTACAAGGGGATTTCCCCGAACCTCCACCTTCGTTGGCCCCTCAATTCTCGTTCTCTAACCCCAATCCGCACCGATCGGCATAGGGATGCCCCGGAGGCTTAGTGGTACAGGCGGCAGCCCTCCGCTTATCAGCAGACATAGAAGAAAACCCTTTAGCAGTAGTAAAAGTGGGAGACACTTATGTGAAATTCCTGGTGGATACCGGTGCTACTATGTCTTCTGTACCACCCTCTGTGGGATTACCTGTAAGCAACACCACCGTCTTAAGTTTGGGTGTGGCCGGTATCCCCATGAAAGAATTTTTATCTGAACCTACCAAATTGATAATTGAAGGACAACCAGTTAATGATGAGACTTTGAAAGTCTCTAAAACAACACCTCTCCCTTTATTGGGAAAACAGACTTTGTGCAAACTAGGAGCCACAATTTATTGCACAAAGGAAGGAATGTTCATGGAGCTCCCTCCAAATATAATCCATCAGTTCTTTAATGGGATTGAAGAAGAGAAAAGGGAAGATAACAAAGAAAAGGCTACCCTCTATTGTTGGCAATTGAATGGCAACTTCTACTCCCCCTTGATACTTGAAGTTATACAAAATTTAAAAGCTAAAATTGACTCTAATACTGAAGAATTGATGTATATAATTTTGACAAGCTTTGAGGCAGTTCAGCTTCACTGTACAGCCTGGTACACTCGACAAAAAGCTGAAAGTTACCAGTGTTTGGTACAATCCTTTTTAAATAAAGAAGAAATAGTGGAAGCTACGTTCCGCATTTATTTTGGACCAGAAGGATTGGGGGTAGCCATGGATTTGAAACCCTTACAGCAGCAGCGGTTTAGAGAAGAGAACTCGACACCCCATCTGACATTGGCTGTAAAACCGCCAGCGAAACCTAAAGATATGGGTCCGATGATTGTAGAAATAGAAAAGGAAAAACAGCAACAAGGCTATCAACCTTGGGCAGTAATAGAATTGCAGAATGTTCAGATAGAATTTGTCACCCGCACCAGGGGGATTCTCCAGTGGAAAGGTAAAAGTCATGCCTCCACTTTTGAAAAACAGCAACCCCCGGAACAACCAAGCCCTAAGCTGCCAATGGCATTGAATCAAGTATCTTCGGAACTTTGGGCAAAACATAAGAATCATGTTGGGCAAGTACACTCTGCAGTACCCCATCGGGTACAATTGATAAAGAATGCCGTGTTACCAAGCATTAGGCAGTACAGACTGCCTCCAGAGGCAGAAGATGGGATAGAGCCAGTCATTTCTGCATTGTTGGAACAAGGAGTTCTAGAAAAGACACAGAGCCCGTGTAACACTCCGATACTGCCCATACCAAAGATTAATAGGCCGAATGAATGGAGATTTGTGCAAGATCTGAGAGCTATTAATAAGATAGTAGTCCCTATCACCCCTGTGGTACCGGACACCAACATTATACTATCTGCTATCCCACCAACAGCAACTGTCTTTACTGTGGTAGATCTGTGTTCAGCCTTTTTCTCCATCCCATTAAATCAAGAGAGTCAGTATCTGTTTGCTTTCACCCACAAGAAACAGCAGTACACATGGACCAGGTTGCCCCAAGGATACACCGAAAGCCCCGCAGTATATGCAGCAGCAGTAAAAAGAGACCTTGAAGACTGTTCATTATCAGACCAGTATGCGGACGATTTGCTTGTGGCTTCTAGCCACGGATACAGGTGCATGCAAGATTCCCTGAAACTGTTCCAGCACCTATGTGAAAGAGGGCACCGAGTGTCGTTACCAAAGTTACAATTTTGTCAGACTCAAGTCCAGTACCTGGGTTTTCACATATCTCAAGGGCAGAGGCAGCTAGGACCAGAAAGAATTCAGACAATTCAAAGTGCCACCATACCGAAGACAAAGAAGGATATCTTGTCATTTTTGGGGATGGTTGGGTACTGTAGACAATGGATCCCTGATTATCGAGAATGGGATGCGGTCCTAAGATCAGCTGCCCTAAATGATGCCCCACCCAAGGTGGAGTGGACCCCAGAGAGAGAGGAGGCATTTAAACAGTTAAAGAAAGCCATTACTAATGCTCCGGCGTTGGGACTTCCGAATTATGGAAAACCTTTTCAGATGTATGTGAATGAGAAAGAAGGATTTGCAACAGCAGTACTAACCCAAGAACATGGTGGGAGAAATAGACCAGTTGCTTATTATTCGGTTTTGCTGCCTCCAGTAGTAAGGGGAATGCCAGCATGTCTACGTGTTGTAGCTGCTAATGCGGTCATGGTGGAGAAGTCGGTATCTATTGTTTTGGACTATCCATGTACTGTCATTACAGCCCATGCTGTCTTATTACTTTTGAATTCAGCTGCCACACAACACTTTACAGCGTCTCGAAGAACAGGTTATGAAGTATTACTGCTGTCACACCCTAACTATATCTTTCGACACGCACCTGTAGTAAACCCAGCCACCTTTCTTCCTACTAGAGAAGTAGAGGATCCAGACCAGCATGATTGTCTGTTAACAGTGGAAATAGCCACCTTACCAAGAACAGATTTGCTCACAGAGCCCATGGACAATCCTGATCTTATTCTTTATACGGATGGATCATCGTACAGGCCGTCGGATGACTTGCTGTTGGCAGGCTATGCTTTTGTAAACCCCCACAAAACTGTTGAAGCATTTGCCCTGCCTCCCGGAACCTCGGCTCAGGCTGCTGAACTGTTTACCCTCACTAGAGCTTGTATAATAGCTAAAGATCAAACTGCTAATATCTATACTGATTCTAGATATGCATTCAGTGTGGTCCATGATTTTGGACAACTGTGGAAAAACAGAGGCTTTATCACCTCTGGTGGAAAGCATGTTAAGCACTCTCAACTGGTGCTTAATCTATTAGACGCCATTCAGTTGCCAAGTAAGGTAGCCGTTATCAAATGTGCAGCTCACACAACCGGTGAGGATGAGGTATCAGTAGTAAATAGGAGGGCTGACGAGGCAGCCAAACAGGCCGCTTCGGCACAGGCAGACTGTCTTCAAGCAGTCTCAGTCTCCCCATCACAGATACTAGACATCCAACAACTTAAAACAGCCCAACAACAAGTTACTATACAAGAAAGAAGAACTTGGGAAAACCAGGGTTGTTTTCTCAAAAACAAAATTTGGTGTCACCCGATGGGCGAACTGTTTGCCCTAGGTCTCTATTTTTGCCCCTGTCTTGCCTAGCACACGGTCAGGCTCACATGGGCAAAGGAGGGATGATACATGCTATTAATGCACAGTGGTATGCACCAGGAATAACAGTAGTAATTGAAAAAGTTGCTAGAACATGCCAAATTTGTCAACAAAATAAGAGGTAAAACACCTGCTGAATATGATCATCTACCCCAGCCAAGTATGCCCTTTGAAAATTTGCAAATTGATTTTGTTCACATGCCTCCAGTATCAGGTCTCAAGTATCTATTAGTCATAGTAGATATGTTCACAAGGTGGGTAGAAGCGTACGCCACTAGGAGAGACGATGCCCGAACAGTAGTAAAAATTCTATTTAAAGAAATAGTACCAAGATATGGGATACCTATGGGAATCAACAGTGACAGGGGAACCCACTTCACAGGAAAAATAGTGCAAAACCTTGCAGAAGCATTAGGATTCCAGTGGAAGTTACATATACCATATCAACCACAGTCCTCGGGAATGGTAGAGAGAGTAAATGGGATAATAAAATCTACCCTCACCAAGGTATGTCAGGAGACGGGACTAAAGTGGCCAGATGCCTTACCATTGGTACTGTATACAATTAGAAACCAAAAAAACCGAAACACTGGTTTGACACCACATGAAGCCTTGTTGGGAAGACCAATGCCTACTGGCGTAAAACCACCAGTGGTGGCTGAAAAAATAGCATTAATTTGGAATGATGAAAAATCACTAAAGTATGCTCAAGCCATGTGTGAAATAGCGAGGAGTCTGCACGAACAAATAAGGCAGACACAGGTGCCCCCGTCGGAAGGAAATATGCACCCTTTCAGGCCTGGAGATCAAGTGTTAGTAAAAACATTAAATAAAGAATTCTTTTCTCCTAGGTGGAAAGGACCGTATCAGATAATTCTCACAGCACGAACCGCTTTGAAGTTGGAAAAGCACCCGAACTGGGTGCATGCAACCCGCTGTAAATATTATTTCCCCGACGAATTACAGCCGAAAGAAAAGGCATTGAACCAGGAGAGCTACGGTTGCCCGACTAAGAAAACAGCCATCTTCTCGCTAAAGAACTGTACCTGCTCTTATTTTGTGTTCACTCATTGTGTATTGTGGACTTAAAAGTCATTTTAGCAGTAAGGAGAGTCAGACAGGAAGAAGAATTACTTGAAGAAGGAAAAGTATGGAAGGGAGATATGGAGTGGGGGGAAAGTGATAAGGCAAGGCAGCAAGATAACTTTACATGCCCAAAGAAAAAAAATTGTAAGGTAGGGAACTTCACAGTGATGTGTAAGGCTTGTGGAGTAGGGATAGATCGGCGATCAGGAGAAGTGAAAGTGACCAGTGAGGAGGAATTTAATATATCCCTGAACTGGAAGGTAAACATGACTTGCCTAACCAGCACGGACCAAAATGAGAGTCAAGAGACCAATGGCACATTATGTAGACCGGAAGAAGATTGCTACTTTGAAATAGGAAACAGAGAATGGGTAAAGTGTATGAACCTCACGAAAATAATAAATGGAATAACCAATACTAAACAATGGACCCAAATTAAAAATAAGCATTCCCCGCGAGGTACGGGACACTTGAAACGAATATTGACCACCTGCATCCCAGTGGTAAGGTCCCCAGGTGTATTAAATTTAACAATACGAATTATATATCCCCCAAATAAAGAAGACGGCTGCAACCAGTGTTGAGGTATCTCTGGGAAAAGAAAGGCTCCAGAGAAAGAAACGGGATCTATTAGAAACCGTGTAGGTGGAGTGGGAGCAGCAATGGGAGCATTGAACTCCATGGATATCGAGACCCTACAAAATAAAATCCAGGTCGTCGGAGGACTGGTAGGGGAAGGCATAAAAATAAGAAATGCTTGGGATGAAGGATTACAGCAACTGCAGGTATCAGGTTACCTCACAGACAAAATGACCTGGAAGCAAAATGAAAGGATAGAGAAGGAAATAGAAAACCTGATGAAGGAACAACAGGGGGTAAACGGGTACACCCATTGCATGTTTAAAGAAATGATCAGACAGTTATTGAGAGCCGAGCTAGAAAGGAAAATATTATCCTTCCATGCTGACACATGGGAAAGGTTACTGAAAATAATTTTAGGTGTGGTTATGCTTATATTGTTAATAATCATTTGTGGAATGTGGATAAAATTGAAAAAATTTAATTAGTCAAGTAGTGGGCCTGGTATCCCAAGTAAAAAGGAAAAGTGTGTTCGTGAAAGGAAGATTAAGTCGCATAGAAGGAAAATTAGACGGTTACAATGAAGAGGAATGTCTTAAAATGCGACCCTACCCTGAGGGGTATAAACCCCCTTTTGAACAAGAAAAGAATATATAAAACACTGTGTTGCTCTAGTAGAAGATCAACAAAGAGGGAATTGTGGAAGAAAACGATCTATGTCCTATTTTAAAGGAAAGGATTAAGTTCACTTTTTGCTGATTTTGTAGAATTAGTGGAGCTAGAAAAAACACCCACACGTCTCTGCCTTGAAGCAAAGAATGTTGTACATACATGATTATGAGTTTCCAGATACCCTACTTATCAGGATACGGACGAGGAGAAACTATGCAAGGACAGATAAAGTGTGCCTCCCGGAATGTCCTTTGAACTCACAGAATGTATGATTAATGTTCATGTGTGGTGTGTTTTAGATATAAAGTTCCTGTTCTGACTGTATAAAGATAGAGCGGGTTTGCTTGTGAAACTCAGAGTTTTGCCTCGGTGCGGACTGAGCGGACTCTCCGAGATATCTTGTTAGAAAATAAAATTCTCTCGAAGTGCAACTCTGAAAGTCTCCGCCTGATTTAATTTAAGCTAAAATTTCCTCGACAACAACACTCAAAGCAGTGTATCTGTTTTGCAGAGGGATGACCAGATGGGACCCCTGCACTACCTTCTTTGTACTACTCTTCCTGCTGGTCTTCCATTCCCTAGCTGGCTGTGGATCCTTCTCATGCGGTAAGACCAACTCACTACACGTGTCACTTATGTCATTCTCAGCATCGTGGATGCTCCAGAGTGAATCCACCCTCAGCTCCAATTCCGCAACGCAAAGGACTACGGTCACACCTTACTTTGAGCTCACAGTATCTGGTCAGATTCTTTTTTCACGACACAACACATATAACAGGGACTGCACTTCAAAAGTAACTGACTGGTTGTAAAGTGCTTTGGGTCATCCTATGGTTGTGAAAGGTTATTTTTATAACAGCTCCTGAACAACACTCAGTTGGTCTCACACTCCCACAGGCAATCAAAACCAAGTGCAAGGTTGTCTGGCTGAATGCCCAAAATAATTGATGCGCATATTATTCCCAGCTGCAGTAATTGCTATTCAAACATTCAGCAGTTTTCAAGCTCAAAATCCCTCACTTGTGCAAGTCTCAGCTGATCTTGGCAATACCTGTTTCATTCTCATTCTCACTTACCCCTAGCACACTGCAAGCATAAACACAGGGAATTCAGGGCTGCAGCACCACTGGCAATTATTTTTATAGATGTGTGGTCAGATCGCAGGAAGGGCCAAATTGGTGTTGAAAATGTGGATGCCTGTTGCTGGGGCAGAAAGTCGGCGTAAGTGGCCGCAGTCAAGTGATTTACCTCCATTTTAGGCCCTGAAAATGTCTTAGAATTTGGGGACAGTAATCTTGAACTTACAACTTACTTACAGTAGGGATATTTACTCATTTATTTTGAATTTGTCTACTCCAATCGATTGCTAAATCAAACTGTTTACATGTATTGAATTAATAGGCCGCTGGTTTTTAATTTTGTTTAAATCGTTATATTAATCCTATACTATTTCCTAAATATTAGAACTACACTTAAATGTAAGGGTTACCTACCTGATTTGTCTTCAAATTATACAACAGGGTCTTTAAATATCTGCAATACAGTAATAAAAAGCAAAAACTGCAATTGCTGGAAACACAGGTCAGTGGGCATCTGTAGAGAGAACATATAAATTAACATTTCAGGCAAGCAAAACTAAAAATTGGGAAGATGACCAAGCGTTTTAATGGAGAGGAAGTATTGATAAGAACATAAGAATTAGGAGCAGGAGTAGGCCATGCAGCCTCTCGAGTCTGCTCCACCATTCAATAAGATCATGGTTGATCTTTGACCTCAAATCCACCTTCCCACCCGATCCCCACATCCCTTGTTTCCCCTGCAGTCCAAAAATCTATCGATCTCAGCCTTGAATATACTCAACGACTGAGCATCCACAGCCATTTTGGGGTAGAGAATTCCAACGATTCACAACCCTCTGTGAAGAAATTCCTCCTCATCTCAGTCTTAAATGGCCGATCCCTTATTATGCCTCCTAGTTCTAAACTATCAGGAGAAACAACCTCTCAGTATCTACCCTGTCAATCACCCTCAAAATCTTATATGTTTCAATGAGGTCACCTCTCATTCATCTAAATTCCAGAGAGTATAGGTCCAATCTGCTCAATTACCTGTAACCTGCTTAAAAGAAACAACATGAGATAGACAACTGAGAGGATCTTTACATCAGACAATGGAAAGACACATTAAAAAAATTAAAGCCATGAGAGAAATAATGACAATGGTAGTGGGGTTTTACTCAAGGAGAAGACAAGAAGATGTGGGTCGGTCTAAAATTAACATCGGAGAATCTGGCAAAATATGCTCCATCAGTGCTGAAAAAAAATCAGATCAACACCGACTGCGTTTTGATGGAGGGTTTCCAGTCCAAGCTTTAACCTACCTCCCCTACTATTCTCTCCACCGCCACCACCTGCCGCTCCCCCTGCCCTCCCAACACCACCCCTACCCCACCTGACACCAGCCATCCCAAATCGTCTACTGTAAAGAAAATGAGGCGGAGGTTAAGATCTGAAGTAATTAAAGTCAATGTTGAGTCCAGAGGTTGCACAGGCTGCAAGCAATGTATTAAATCATGGATTAACGGTCTAGTCCATAAACCTAAGTTTCAGGCCCCATCATTTAATTAAGCACCTAATTGTGACATAATGAATAATTTAAGATATCTAATTTTCCCGTTCTAAGGGGCTAAATTGGACAGTCCCGAAAAAGGGCGCGGGGATCACGATGCGCGATTACTCCGTGCTCATTCGATGTAATGCAGGTAGCACGCCATCTTCGTGCTGCCTGCTCATTATGATTGCTGTGTGCAGCCAATGATAACCGCTGCACGCATCAGCAGGAGGTCCAATATCGTTACTTAATTGCACTAATTAAAGCTAATACAAACGCAAACTGCTGCGGATGCTGGAAATCCAAAATCTAAACAGAAAATTCTGGAACTACCTAACAGTTCAGGCAGCATCTGTGGAGGGAGAAACCGTTTCAGGTCGATGACCTTTCGTCAAAACTGGAAAAGGTTAGTGTTATATATGTGGACTTGTATTTACTCTGTACAGCCACCAGAGGGTTCATTCCCCGGAGTCCCAAGGATCCCATAATCCCTTGGGAGCACAGGTATTTAAGGAGGCTTCACAGGTTGGAGAGGTACTCTGGAGACATGCAATAAAAGACTAAGGTCACACTTTACTTTGAGCTCACAGTGCTCAGTCTGACTCTTTCTCCATACACAACAGTTAGGGCTTAGAAATTCAGGGGTTTAGTGCCAGCAGTTAAGATCCATTTGATGAAAGAATGGCAGCTGACTCGCTTCCACCCACTTCCGGCGGACGCCATTTTTGGCAGGTCGGCAGCGCTGCCATTGCCAACGCTTGCTACAGAAATGGAAATAATGCAGATCGTGATGTCAACGCTCAGCTGATGCACGATTTGCCATTTTCGATGCCGCCGCTTCTCTTACCGCCCTCTCTTAATTACGAGCAGCTAACCAAGCTTTCAGCAGCAGGAAGCCCCAGCAGTGCTATTTAAGGGAGCAGCAACAGCTTGCAACTGACATGCTTTCTCAGTTTGACTGGCTCTGTCTAAGTTTGTGTTACTCTTGCAGCTTTCTAATCTTGCTTAAAGTTGCTGAGGTTACAGGAAGTGTTGCTGCAAGTGGATAACACCTCGATTCTCATTTAAAGACTTCTGCTCACACCACTTGCTCAGTGCTGGGGGCTCTGCTTACAGTCCCCCTCATGCTCGAGTATTTTCAGGAGAGGGAGTGGAGGCAGTGAAGAGGCGAAGCTCGCAGAAGGGAAGAGGAGGAGGGCTCTCAACAGGAGGCTTTAACCACCTAAGATCTTCCGAGAGCACTTCTCTTACCTCCACTTAAGGGAGGAGCAGTGTATTAGGAGTCTCCGCTTCACCAAGGAGACCTGCAGCCTCAGAGCAGGGCGGCCATGGCTCTCCTAATGGCTCTCAAGATCACCGTGGCCCTCAATTTCTTCACAAGCAGATTTTTCCAGTCTGCAACAGGAGACATAGCTAACATCTCCCAGTTCGCCATCCATCAGAGGCTCTCTACTCCAGGAGAAGGGACTACGTTGTCTTCGCTCTGAACAGAAACAGGACGAGCACGTATGTGGCTTTGCCACGATTGCGGGCTTCCCCATGGTGCAGGGCACCATCGACTGTCACATGGCTTTGTGGGCACCTTATACCAATCCTGAGATATTCCGTAACCACAAAGGCTACCACTCACTTAATGTGCAGTTGTTGTGCAAACACACCCAGCGCATCACGATGGTGAATGCCCGGTATCCTGGCAGTAGTCATGATGCCTTCATCCCGCGCCAGTCCGGTGTGCTAGCAATCTTCTAGTCACCACGTCAAATCCAATGGTGGCTGCTCGGAGACAAGGGCTATCCGCTCTGCACCTGGCTGATGACTCCCCTCCGCAACCCCACCACTCATGCCCAGCACTTATGCAATGAGAGCCATGCTACCACCAGGAACATCATTGAGCAGACCATTGGGGTGCTCAAGCAACGGTTGCGCTACCTTCAGTACTCGGGAAAAGCCCTCCAATACTTGCCGCAGCGGGTGTCCCATTTTGTGGTGGTTCGCTGCATGCTCCACAACTTGGCCATCATGAGGACGCAGCCCTTGACACCAAGATTGTAGGACCATCTCAGGAGGAGGAGGAAAAATCATAGCATGGTTACAGCACATAAGGCCATTTGGCCCATCGAGCCCGTGCCGGCTCTCTGCAAGACCACTTCAGCCAGTCCCACTCCCCCGCCCTTTCCCCGTAGCCCTGCAATTTTTTTTTCCATCAGGTACTTATCCAACTCCCTTTTGAAAGCCGTGATTGAGTCTGCCTCCACCACCCTCTCAGGCAGCGCATTCCCGATCCTGACCACTCGCTGCGTAAGAAAGTTTTTTCTTATGACGCCTTTGGTTCTTTTGCCTATCTCCTTAAATCTGTGTACTTTGGTTCTCGACCCTTCTGTCAATGGGAACAGGTTCTCTCTATCTACTCTGTCCAGACTCCTCTTGATTTTGAACACCTCCATCAAATATCCTTTTACTCTTCTCTGCTCTAAGGAGAACAACCCCAGCTTCTCCAGTCTATCCACATATCTGAAGTCCCTCATCCCTGGAATCATTCTTGTAAATCTTTTCTGCACCTTCTCTAAGGCCTTCACATCGATCCTAAAGTGGGGTGCTCAGAATTGGATACAATACTCCAGTTGAGGCCGAACCAGTATTTTATATAGGTTCATCATATAACTTTCACACTTTTGTACTCTATGGGCTGGATTTTCATGGATGTTGCTGCCTCTGTTATCAGCCCGGAGGGGCAGAAATGGCGGCGATAAGCCCTTCCGGGCAGGCGGCCAGTTTCCAACACCCCGCCAAGACCGGTTTCAGCGGGGTACGGAACATTACCACCCACAAGAGGTGTGCGGTGTGCAACGCCCCTGCTTGCAACACCGGCTCGATTTTTGGTTCCAGCCCGATCCGTAGCGCTCCGTAGACCGCCGTGCTGGGACCACCTGTGAAAGCGGGCAGTCCGAGAAGCAGCGGCAGCAGTGAGATAAGTAATGTCGACCTCAGGTAAGTGTGATTGTTTTTTATTTAATTTTGTTTGCGATTTATGTTGTGGTGGCATGTTGGAAATGTTTTTGGTGGGTTTTTTTCTTTTCCCCAGGCCTCTCTCAGAACAATCCGAGTCCGGCTGTTTAGCTCGGGATTTGCACATGTTCAGCCGGCCTAGCATCCTAAGAGAGGTGTGTAACGCCTTCCTTAGCACTCCACCCCACAGTCAGGGCCCAGCTGCCCAATTTTGCTGATTGAGGTGCAAACTATTTCCGGGCACTATCAGGACCGCCCCATCGCCATTACCACCCTATAATGAGCAATGCAGAAAATCCAGCCCTATACCTCTATTCATGAAGCCCAGGATCCATAAGCCTTTTTAACTGTTTTCTCAACCTGCCCTGCCACCTTCAATGATTTTTACACATATGCCCATTAGGATTGTACCCTTTAGTTTATATTTCCTCTCATCATTCTTACAACCAAAATATATTACTTTACACTTATCTGCGTTCAATTTCATTTGCCACGTGTCTGCACATTCCACCAGCCTGTCTATGTCCTCTTGAAGTCAATCACTATCACTGTTCACTGTACTTCCAAGTTTTGTGTCATTTGCAAATTTTGAAATTGTGTCCTGTACACCCACATCCAAGTGATTAATATATATCAAGAAAAGCAGTGGTCCCAGTACCAACCCCTGGGGAACATCACTGTATACCTTCCTCCAGTCTGAAAAACAACCGTTCACCGCTACTCTCTGTTTCCTGTCACTTAGCCAATTTTTGTATCCATGCTGCCACTGTCCCTTTTATTCCCAACTTTGTTGGCAAGCCTATTATGTGGCACTTTGTCTAACGCCTTTTGGAAATCCACGGAAACGTCAACCGCATTGTTCTCATCAACCCTCTCTGTTACCTCATCAAAAAACTCAATAAAGTTCATTAAACATGATTTTCCTTCAACAAATCCATGCTGGCTTTCCTTAATTAATCCAAGTGACTGTTAATTTTGTCCCTGATTATTGTCTCTAAATGCTTCCCCACTACCGAGGTTAAACTGACTGGCCTGTAGTTGAAGGGTGTAACATATGCAATTCTCCAGTCCTCTGGCAATACTCCCGTTTCTCAGGAGGATTGGAAGATTATGGCTAGTACTTCTGCGTTTTCTTCCCTCACTTCCCTCAGTGTCCTAGGATGCATCGCATCTGCTCCTGGTGACTTATCTACTTTAAGTACAGGTAGCCTTTCGAGTACCTCCTCTTTATCAATTTTTATCCCATCCAATATCACCTCGACCTCCTCCTTCACCATGTCTATGGCAGAATCTGCTTCCTTGGTGAAGACAGATGTAAAGTACTCATTTAGCACCTTAGCCTTATCCTTTGCCTCCGTGTATAGGTCTCCTTTTTGGTCCAAAATCGGGCCCGCCCTTCTTCTTACTACCTGTTTATTATTTATATGCCTATAGAAAACTTTTGGATTACCTTTTATGTTGGCTGCCATTCTATTCTCATATCCTCTCTTTGCCCCTCTTATTTTCTTTTTCACTTTTCCTCTGAACTTTCTACATTTAGCCTGATTCTCAGATGTATTCTCGCCTTGATATGTTTGCCACAATCTTCAGCCAGAAGTGCCAAGTGAACCTCACCATTGCAGACGTCAGTGTTCAGCCAACACGTGTGGCCGAAATTACCCCCCTCCATAAGCTCCATTATCGCCTCTAAGACCGAAATTGCCACTGGGCCGGAAGCGGCGGGAGCGGGTTACCTCATCGCCCGTTTTCCTGCCGCGTCGGGCACGCGACGACCCCCACGCGGAATTGGACTGCGGGAGTGGCACCGCCACCGGTCGATGCCACCGACAGCTTTCCCCAGCGGGGAGCTGTCAGTGGCTGGGCAGCGCATCTGCTCTTAAAGGGGAGGTTGCACTGCCGGCAACGCCATGTTATTTTTTATTGTCGGTTGACTGCCAGGTTGGTCCGACAATTATGCCCTCAGGTTCGGCCGGGCTGCCAACTATTGGGTGTCAGGCCGTTGGCCCAGCCGAAATACTAAAGTGGCTGCAGAGTTTGCGGTGGCCCTCCACTTTAACTGAAGGGGAGGGATGTTGTGTCGCGCTGACATCATTGGAGCGACGGCCGTTGCAACCCGCCTCCATTTCCACCCCACTGATGACTGCAGCACTGCTCCGACTGGAAAAAAATAAAGTCCTGAATTTTGCCAGATTATCCGCCCCATTTGCCAGGGCAGAGAAAACGCTTACAAAACAATAAGTGCGCCCCATTTGGGGCGGAGGGGAATTTCGCTCCTTTGTCCCTTTCGTGATCCAAGGAACTCTGACTTTAGTTGCCCTACCTTTCCCTCTAGTGGAAATGTACCTCGACTGTACCCAAACTATTTCCTCTTTAAAGGCAGCCCATTTTTCCGTTAGCTTGACGGATCCATTCTCATCCTACTGAAATTGGCCTTCCTCCAATTAAGTATTTTTACTCTAGATTGCTCCCTGTCCTTTTCCATAGCTAATCTAAATCTTATGATACTATGATCACTGTTCCCTAAATGTTCACCTACTGACACTTGATCCACCTCATTCCGCAGAACCAGATCCAGCAATGCCTCCTTCGTCGTTGGGCTGGAAACATACTGATCAAGATAATTTTCCTGAACACACTTCAAAAATTCTTCCATAATAAAAACAGAAAATGCTGGAAATACTCAGGTCAGGCAGCATCTGTGGAGAGAGAGTTAACGTTTCAGGTCGACGACCCAAACGTTAACTCTGGGGCAAAATTGCCCCTTTTTATAGTCCCATTAGCGCCTCCAGGGGCAATACAGTTTTTACCCGTGGGAGGGGGGTGCTATCACCTCCCGGGAGTTTGCGGAGGCGCTGCCATGGCAATGCTGCACGCCCCGCGGTTAGTACCCTGGGCCGCCGCACAACCGGTGATGATGTCATCACCGTGCGCGGCGATCCCTCATCGCCCCACGCCGACCCCGTAATGCGCTGCAGAGCGTCCACATAGAGCTGAACATTTCACCCCAGTAGTGCCCCGGGACCCGTCCCTAAAGGAAATGGAGTGTGGGAGATTGTGCTCCTTTCAGGGGCAGTAAGGGCAAATTCACACTGGGTACTAAAAGTATGGTCCCAGGAAGATTACCGCCCCCAATCAGGTCGCAGGGCAATTTCGTCCCCTCTGTTTCTCTCTCCACAGATGCTGCCTGATCTGTTGAGTATTTGCAGCATTTTCTGTTTTTATTTCAGATTTCCAGCATTCACAGTATTTTGCTTTTGCATTAGATATTCTTCCCCTCCCTGCTTTTTACACTATTACTATCCCAGTCTATATTCGGATAGTTGAAGTCCTCCATTATCACTACTCTATAATTCTTGCATCTCTCTGTAATTTCTCTGCAAATTTGTGCCTCCATATTTTTCCCATTTGTTGGTGGCCAATGGAATACACCTGGTAATGTAATGGTACCTCTACTATTTCTTAACTCTAGCCATATGGATTCTGTCCTTGACCCCTCCCTTGAGACATCCTCTCTCTCTAGCACTGTAACATTCTCCCTAACCAATACTGCCACACCACCTTCCTATCTTTCCTTCCCTTTCCCTATCTTTCCTGAACACCTTATATCCAGGAATATTTAATACCCAATCCTGCCCTTTTTTGAGCCAGGTTTCCATTATTGCTACGACCTCATATTCCCATGTGACTATCAGCGCCAGCAGCTCACCAACCGTGTTTACTATGCTTCGTGCGTTCACATACATACACTGTAAACCTATCTCAGACTATCTTGTGTTCTCTCTTACTCTGACACCACCTAATACCTTACTATTTCTTACTTTGGTGTTATCCGTCTCTCCCTTTGTTTCTCCTGCCTAATGCTACATCCTGGTGCTCATCCCCCGTCAACTTAGTTTAAACTATCCTTAACAGCACTAACAAGCCTCCCCATGAGGATATTGGTACCGGCTCTGTTGAGGTGCAACCCATCCAGACTGTACAAGTCCCACCTCACCCAGAACCGGCCCCAATGCCCCAGGAATCTGGAAGCCATCTTTCCTGCACCATCGCTCCAGCCACGCATTCATCTGCTCTATCCTCCTACCTCTATACTCACTCGCACGTGGCACCGGGAGTAATCCAGAGATTACTACCTTTGAAGTCCTGCTTTTTAATCTCTTTCCTCGCTCCCTAAAATCTGCCTGCAGAACCTCATCCCTCTTTCTACCTATGTCTTTGGTACCAATATGGACCATGACTTCTAGCTGTTCACCCTCCCTCAGAATATTCTGCAGCTGCTCAGTGACATTTTTGACCCGGGCACCAGGGAGGCAACATACCATCCTGGAATCATGTCTGCGACCGCAGAAACATCTATCTGTTCCCCATACCATCGATTCCCCTACCACTATTGCCTTCCCAATCTTCCTCCTCTTTTTCTTGTACTCATGGTGCCGTGGACTTGGCTGTGGCTGTACACCCCAGGGGAACCATCGCCGTCACTAGTGTTCAGTACTGCATAGGGGTTGGAGAGCGAGATGTACTCAGAGACTCCTGCATTACCTGCCTGGTCCTCCTTGTTTGTCTGATGGTCACCCATTCCCTCTCTGCCTGCACACTCTTACGCTGCGGGGTGACTATCTCCTGAAACGTGCTATCCACGTAGCTCTCAGCTTCACGGATGCACCGCAGTGAGGCCAGCTACTGCTCAAGCTCTGAAACCCGGAGGTCGAGCTCCTCTAGCCAACAACACTTCCTATGCACATGGTTGTCCATGACACTAGAAGTGTCTTGGAGTTCCCACATGGAACAAGATTTGCAGTGTGCAGGGTCGAGTTGCCCTGCCTTGTCTCTATTTAATAGAGACTAACTAGCTATTGACTAACTTACAGAAATAAACTTAAGACTAAGGGGGTGAAATTGGGTATCGCCCAGTTTGTGGCGCCATCGTTTAAAAGTTAAATCAAGCGCTCCACTTCCTTTCTGGAGCGCAATTGGCAGCAGGTGGGACGATGCGTTCAGCAACACTGCACACTGGGCTGTGCAGTGCTTCCACGCTGAAAGGCTCCTTCCTTGCCTTAAAGGGAAGGGCCATCGCTGCAGGCTCTGCAAAGGAAAAACAACTTGACTGTTCCATAATGGCAGCCACGATCCTGCGCGATCGTAGAGTGCCGGGCTAATTGATCACGGGCACAAATCCAGGACAAAAGCTGCAAGAGAGAAGGTAAGTCTTTGTTTATTTACCTGGGCCACTCGCCTTTAAGCATCACGCCAGAAGCGGCTGGCTACCTGATGCACACCTCCTGCAACTGTCGGTGTTTTCGCCCGGCGATGCTGCAGGGAGTGGAATGCAATTTTGGATCCGGAGCGCTACCGGGGGAATGCGCACGGTGATGACGTCACAATCTCCAGGCGAAGGAGATCGGGCGCAACATTGTAGCGCCGTCGCAAAATTCCCGCCGAATATGGCGGGAGTGGCTGATCACGCCGCGCCCGGTCGCAAAACCATTTGTGCCCATTATTCCCCCAACCACGGGGGTGCTATCGGAAGGCGCAAAGGAATCCAATTTCGTCCCATAAGAGTCCTAAAAGTCGGGCCTTTCCTTATCTCCGGTCAATTCTCTCGCTCTTTTAAAGTCTTTATTCACAAGATTATTTATAGTTATATTAATTTGTTTATCTAATTGCGTTAGAGAGAATAAAACACTAATGCTCACCCACCAATCACCTGCCTGCAGTCCTGTGACATCACTTCTTGCTTTTGCTGTTCTTTTGGAATTTGACGGAATTGTATCTGCCAAAGGTGCAGGAGGAATAGGAAGAAGACGAGGAGAAGGCAGGCAGAAAATCCCCGTTCCGGGCAGGCTATCTGTAAACGCCTCATCAGACTCCGATTCCAGTGAATGAAACCTCAGATCCACTTCCCCATCATACTATTCCACTATCACGGAACATCACAATGTCCTCCTGGCCACGAAGCTGAAATGAGAGCCACCACAAAACACATTTTGCAAACAAAAATCATAAATTTATCCAAATTCATCTAGGATCAATTTTCGGGTTGGCAGACTGTAACTAGTGGGGTGCTTGGGCCTCAGCTATTCACAATCAATATTATGATTTGGATGAGGGAACCAAATGTAATATACCCAAGTTTGCTGATGATACAAAGATAACTGGGAAAGCAAATTGTGAGCACACCACAAATCTGCAAAGAGATATAGACAGGCTAAGTGAGTTGGCAAAAGTTTGGCAGATGGAGTATCATGTGGGAAAATATGAGGTTATCCACTTTGGCAGAAAAAATAGAAAAGCAAATTATAATTTAAATGGAGAAAAATTGCTAAGTGCTGCAGTACAGAGGGACCTGGGGGTCCTTGTGCATGAAACACAAAAAGTTTGTATGCAGGTACAGCAAGTAATCAGGAAGGCAAATGGAATGTTGGCCTTTTTGCAAGGGGGATGGAGTATGACTGCAAGTAAAATAGTCTTAAGCAGAACTGCCAGTCACTTATCTCCCAGTTATATAAATTAACTGTTGTGGGGTTCGGAGGAACCTTTAAAGTTAATAAAAACAGAAAATACTAGAAACACTCAGCAGGTCAGGCAGCATCTGTGGAGAGAGAAACAGAGTTAACATTTCCAGTCAATGACCTTTCGTCAGAACTGGAAGATGTTAGAGATGAACAGTTTTAAGCAATTGAAGAACCAGAGGAAAGGGGGGCAGTGAAAGAAAAAAGGAAGATCTGTGATCGGGTGGAAGGTAGGATGATTAAATGACAAAAGGGAGTGACAATAGAACAATTAAAGATAGGTCCAGAGGAAGATAAATGGTTACAGCAGAACAGCAGAGGGGAACATCAGAACTGGAGGAAGCCATTCAGCCCCTTGAATCTGTTCCGCCATTCAATGAGATCAAGGCTGATCTGCAGCTAATGTTAGCCCACTTTTTAAAAAAGGAGAGAAAATAGAGAATTATAGACCGGTCAGCCTGATATCGGTGGTGGGGAAAATGTTGGAATCAATTATTAAAGATGCAATAACAGCGCATTTGGAAAGCAGTGACAGGATCAGTCCAAGTCAGCATGAATTTATGAAAGGGAAATATCATGTTTGACAAATTTTCTAGAATTTTTTGAGGATGTAACTAGTAGAGTGGACAAGGGGGAGCCAGTGGACGTGGTGTGTTTAGACTTTCAAAAGGCTTTTTGACAAAATCCCACACAATTAGTGCGCAAAATTAAAGCACATGGTATTGGGGGTAATGTACTGACGTGGCTAGAGAATTGATTGGCAGACAGGAAGCAGAGTCGGGATAAACGGGTCCTTTTCAGAATGGCAGGCAGTGACTAGTGGGGTACCGCAAGGTTCAGTGCTGGGACCCCAGCTATTTACAATATACATTAATGATTTAGACGAAGGAATTGAATGCAATATCTCCAAGTATGCAGATGACACTAAGCTGGGTGGCAGTGTGAGCTGTGAGGAGGATGCTAAGAGGCTGCAGGGTGACTTGGACAGGTTAGGTGAGTGGGCAAATAAATGGCAGATGCAGTATAATGTAGATAAATGTGAGGTTATCCACTTTGGTGGTAAAAACAGGAAGGCAGAATATTATCTGAATGGTGACAGATTAGTAAAAAGGGAGGTGCAACGAGACCTGGGTGTCATGGTACATCAGTCATTGAAAGTTGGCATGCAGGTACAGCAGACGGCGAAGAAGGCAAATGGCATGTTAAACATAGAAACATAGAAAATAGGTGCAGGAGTAGGCCATTCGGCCCTTCTAGCCTGCACCGCCATTCAATGAGTTCATGGCTGAACATGCAACTTCAGTACCCCATTCCTGCTTTCTCACCATACCCCTTGATTCCCCTAGTAGTAAGGACTTCATCTAACTCCTTTTTGAATATATTTAGTGAATTGGCCTCAATAACTTTCTGTGGTAGAGAATTCCACAGGTTCACCACTCTCTGGGTGAAGAAATTCCTCCTCATCTCGGTCCTAAATGGCTTCCCCCTTATCCTTAGACTGTGTCCCCTGGTTCTGGACTTCCCCAACATTGGGAACATTCTTCCTGCATCTAACTTGTCTAACCCCGTCAGAATTTTAAACGTTTCTATGAGGTCCCCTCTCATTCTTCTGAACTCCAGTGAATACAAGCCCAGTTGATCCAGTCTTCTTGATAGGTCAGTCCCGCCATCCCGGGAATCAGTCTGGTGAACCTTCGCTGCACTCCCTCAATAGCAAGAATGTCCTTCCTCAGGTTAGGAGACCAAAACTGTACACAATACTCCAGGTGTGGCCTCACCAAGGCCCTGTACAATTGTAGCAACACCTCCCTGCCCTTGTACTCAAATCCCCTCGCTATGAAGGCCAACATGCCATTTGCTTTCTTAACCGCCTGCTGTACCTGCATGCCAACCTTTAATGACTGATGTACCATGACACCCAGGTCTCTTTGCACCTGCCCTTTTCCTAATCTGTCACCATTCAGATAATAGTCTGTCTCTCTGTTTTTACCACCAAAGTGGATAACCTCACATTTATCCACATTATACTTCATCTGCCATGCATTTGCCCACTCACCTAACCTATCCAAGTCGCTCTGCAGCCTCATCGAATCCTCCTTGCAGCTCACACTGCCACCCAACTTAGTGTCATCCGCAAATTTGGAGATACTACATTTAATCCCCTCGTCTAAATCGTTAATGTACAGTGTAAACAGCTGGGGCCCCAGCACAGAACCTTGCGGTACCCCACTAGTCACTGCCTGCCATTCTGAAAAGTCCCCATTTACTCCTACTCTTTGCTTCCTGTCTGACAACCAGTTCTCAATCCATGTCAGCACACTACCCCCAATCCCATGTGCTTTAACTTTACACATTAATCTCTTGTGTGGGACCTTGTCGAAAGCCTTCTGAAAGTCCAAATATACCACATCAACTGGTTCTCCCTTGTCCACTCTACTGGAAACATCCTCAAAAAATTCCAGAAGATTTGTCAAGCATGATTTCCCTTTCACAAATCCATGCTGACTTGGACCTATCATATTACCTCTTTCCAAATGCACTGCGATGACATCCTTAATAATTGATTCCATCATTTTACCCACTACCGATGTCAGGCTGACCGGTCTGTAATTCCCTGTTTTCTCTCTCGCTCCTTTTTTAAAAAGTGGGGTTACATTGGCTACCCTCCACTCCATAGGAACTGATCCAGAGTCAATGGAATGTTGGAAAATGACTGTCAATGCATCCACTATTTCCAAGGCCACTTCCTTAAGTACTCTGGGATGCAGTCCATCAGGCCCTGGGGATTTATCGGCCTTCAATCCCATCAATTTCCCCAACACAATTTCCCGACTAATAAGGATTTCCCTCAGTTCCTCCTCCTTACTAGACCCTCCTACCCCTTTTATATCCGGAAGGTTGTTTGTGTCCTCCTCAGTGAATACCGAACCAAAGTACTTGTTCAATTGGTCCGCCATTTCTTTGTTCCCCGTTATGACTTCCCCTGATTCTGACTGCAGGGGACCTACGTTTGTCTTTACTAACCTTTTTCTCTTTACATATCTATAGAAACTTTTGCAATCCGTCTTAATGTTCCCTGCAAGCTTCTTCTCATACTCCATTTTCCCTGCCCTAATCAAACCCTTTGTCCTCCTCTGCTGAATTCTAAATTTCTCCCAGTCCCCGGGTTCTCTGCTATTTCTGGCCAATTTGTATGCCACTTCCTTGGCTTTAATGCTATCCCTGATTTCCCTTGATAGCCACGGTTGAGCCACCTTCCCTTTTTTATTTTTACAACAGACAGGAATGTACAATTGTTGTAGTTCATCCATGCAGTCTCTAAATGTCTGCCATTGCCCATCCACAGTCAACCCCTTCAGTATCATTCGCCAATCTATCCTAGCCAATTCACGCCTCATACCTTCAAAGTTACCCTTCTTTAAGTTCTGGACCATGATCTCTGAATTAACTGTTTCATTCTCCATCCTAATGCAGAATTCCACCATATTATGGTCACTCTTCCCCAAGGGGCCTCGCACAACGAGATTGCTAATTAATCCTCTCTCATTACACAACACCCAGTCTAAGATGGCCTCCCCCCTAGTTGGTTCCTCGACATATTGGTCTAAAAAACCATCCCTTATGCACTCCAGGAAATCCTCCTCTACCGTATTGCTTCCAGTTTGGTTAACCCAATCTATGTGCATATTAAAGTCACCCATTATAACTGCTGCACCTTTATTGCACGCACCCCTAATTTCCTGTTTGATGCCCTCCCCAACATCACTACTACTGTTTGGAGGTCTGTACACAACTCCCACTAACGTTTTTTGTCCTTTGGTATTCTGCAGCTCTACCCATATAGATTCCACATCATCCAAGCTAATGTCCTTCCGAACTATTGCCTTAATTTGCTCCTTAACCAGCAATGCTACCCCACCTCCTTTTCCTTTTATTCTATCTTTCCTGAATGTTGAATACCCCTGGATGTTGAGTCCCCAGCCCTGATCATCCTGGAGCCACGTCTCCGTAATCCCAATCACATCATATTTGTTAACATCTATTTGCACAGTTAATTCATCCACTTTATTGCGGATACTCCTTGCATTAAGACACAAAGCCTTCAGGCTTGTTCTTTTAACACCCTTTGTCCTTTTAGAATTTTGCTGTACAGTGGCCCTTTTTGTTCTCTGCCCTCCACTTTTCCTCATCTCCTTTCTGTCTTTTGCTTTTGCCTCCTTTTTGTTTCCCTCTGTCTCCCTGCATTGGTTCCCATCCCCCTGCCATATCAGTTTAAATCCTCCCCAACAGCACTAGCAAACACTCCCCCTAGGACATTGGTTCCGGTCCTGCCCAGGTGCAGACCGTCCGGTTTGTACTGGTCCCACCTCCCCCAGAACCGGTTCCAATGCCCCAGGAATTTGAATCCCTCCCTGTTGCACCACTGCTCAAGCCACGTATTCATCTGCGCTATCCTGCGATTCCTACTCTGACTATCACGTGGCACTGGTAGCAATCCCGAGATTACTACTTTTGAGGTCCTACTTTTTAATTTAGCTCCTAGCTCCTTAAATTCGTTTCGTAGGACCTCATCCTTCTTTTTACCTATGTCGTTGGTACCAATGTGCACCACGACAACTGGCTGTTCTCCCTCCCTTTTTAGAATGTCCTGCACCCGCTCCGAGACATCCTTGACCCTTGCACCAGGGAGGCAACATACCATCCTGGAGTCTCGGTTGCGGCCGCAGAAACGCCTATCTATTCCCCTCACCATTGAATCCCCAATCACTATTGCTCTCCCACTCTTTTTCCTGCCCTCCTGTGCAGCAGAGCCAGCCACGGTGCCATGAACTTGGCTGCTGCTGCCCTCCCCTGATGAGTCATCCCCCTCAACAGTACCCAAAGCAGTGTATCTGTTTTGCAGGGGGATGACCACAGGGGACTCCTGCACTACCTTCCTTGCACTGCTCTTCCTGTTGGTCTTCCATTCCCTATCTGGCTGTGGACCCTTTCCCTGTGGTACGACCAACTCGCTACACGTGATACTCACGTCATTCTCAGCATCGTGGATGCTCCAGAGTGAATCCACCCTCAGCTCCAACTCCGCAACGCGGTCTGTCAGGAGCTGGAGGCGGATACACTTCCCGCACACGTAATCGTCAGGGACACCGGAAGTGTCCCCGAGTTCCCACATGGTACAGGAGGAGCATAACACCCGACCGAGCTCTCCTGCCATGACTTAACCCTTATATACACTTAAATTGGCAACAACAATGCTAAAGTTTACTCACTGATATAGAAGAGAAAAAAGAAAAACTACTCACCAATCACCAGCCAATCACTTACCCTCTTGGCTGTGACGTCACCTTTTGATTTCTTTCTACTTCTTTTTTGCCTTCTCCCTGTAGCTGCACAAGTCCCGCCTTTTATAGGCCGCTCCACGCACTTCCTCGACGCTGCTCCCGACTGCCGCCGACGCTGGGCCCCGGACTCCCTGCTGTGCCTTTTATAGGCCTCACCACGCACCTCCTCGATGCTGCTCCCGACTGCCGCCGACGCTGGGCCCCGGACTCCCTGCTGTGCCTTTTATAGGCCGCTCCACGCACCTCCTCGATGCTGCTCCCGACTGCCGCCGACGCTGGGCCCCGGACTCCCTGCTGTGCCTTTTATAGGCCTCTCCACGCACCTCCTCGACGCTGCTCCCGACTGCCGCCGACGCTGGGCCCCGGACTCCCTGCTGTGCCTTTTATAGGCCGCTCCACGCACCTCCTCGATGCTGCTCCCGACTGCCGCCGACGCTGGGCCCCGGACTCCCTGCTGTGCCTTTTATAGGCCGCTCCACGCACCTCCTCGATGCTGCTCCCGACTGCCGCCGACGCTGGGCCCCGGACTCCCTGCTGGCCTTCATAGTGAGAGGATTTGTGTATAGGAGCAGGGAGATTTTACTACAGTTGTACAGGGCCTTGGTGAGGCCACACCTTGAATATTGTATACAGTTTTGGTCTCCTAATCTGAGGAAGGACATTCTTGCTATTGGGGGAGTGCAACGAAGGTTCACCAGACTGATTTCCAGGATGACAGGACTGATGTATGAAGAAAGACTGGATCGACTAGGCTTATATTCACTGGAATTTAGAAGAATAAGAGGGGATTGCATAGAAACATATAAAATTCTGACAGGATTGGACAGGTTAGATGCAGGAAGAATGTTCCCGATGTTGGGGAAGTCCAGAACCAGGGGTCACAGTCTAAGGATAAGGGGTAAGCCATTTAGGTCCGAGATGAGGAGAAACTTCTTCACTCAGAGAGTTGTGAGCATGTGGAATTCTCTACCACAGAACTGAGGCCAGTTCGTTAAGATATATTCAAAAGGGAGTTCGATGTGGCCCTTAGGGGATCAAGGGGTCTGGAGAGAAAGCAATGGGGTACTGAAGTGCATGATCAGCCATGATCATATTGAACGGGGGTGCAGGCTCAAAGGGCCAAATGGTCTACTCCTGCACCTACTTTCTATGTTTCTATGTATCCTAACTCCATGTCCTTTAATATCCAGTCCGAGGCAAGCACACACCTATCAATCTCAAAATTTAAAGTTGTTACTTGAGCTAGCATTGACTGCATCTTGTGGAGAAGCATAGAAAATCTGGCAAAGTAGGGAGAATTGCCGTGGCCTAGGAATGTGGTGGAAGATCGATCCCAGACGTGTGGCCACCCGCCAGCCATGTACTGATGGTGGATTCCCCTATCCCAAGCACCAGCCCAAACCTCCTCCACTCCCAGTACCTCTAGTATGGCCCTCCTCCACTACCAGCACCTCAGAGAAAATAGGAATGTTTGTAAACACTTTTTCCAACTTTTTAAAGAGAGAATGGAGACATGGAGCTGATTGACCTACTCTATTCTAGAATAAAACACACTGCAATATTTAGTGAAATACCAGTAGACAGTGACATCGTACTGAGTGGCACCAGTTTTGCTCATTCTAAGAATGTAGACTTTTACCATAGAGTAACTATATTTTCTAAACTGAATCCGGGGACACACAGCAAAGGAGCCAGGATGGAAAATGTAGTTTGCACAGCATAGTGATGCAACATTTTTTTGCAGCCTATATTTTAGCAGTTGCACATATGAATCACAAATGCAAAATAAATGTGCATATAATTACCGCGGATGTGACGTCAAACTATTGAAGCGCATTCAGATACCTGACCCGCCCCCTCCCAGTGACTGAGGTCACACGTGACCCGTCCCAGTGACTGAGGTCACACCTGATCTCTCCCGCAGTGAGAGGTCACACCTGACCCCTCCCCCAGTGACTGAGGTCACACCTGATCTCTCCCCCAGTGAGAGGTCACACCTGACCCCTCCCCCAGTGACTGAGGTCACACCTGACCCCTCCCCCAGTGACTGAGGTCACACCTCATCCCTCCCCCAGTGACTGAGGTCACACCTGACCCACCCCCTCCCAGTGACTGAGGTCACACCTGACCCCTCCCCCAGTGACTGAGGTCACACCTGACCCCTCCCCCAGTGACTGAGGTCACACCTGACCCACCCCATCCCAGTGACTGAGGTCACACCTGACCCTGACCCCAGTGATTGAGGTCACATCTGATCCCCCCCCACCCCGCCCCAGTGACTGAGAACACACCTGACCCGCCCCCCACTCAATTACTGAGGACGCACGTGACCAAGCCCCCCCCCCCCCCCCCGCCCACCGACTTAGGACATATCTGACCGACTCCCCCCCCCCCCGCTCCCCCAGTGACTGATATCATACCTGAACGTCC
The DNA here is from genome assembly GCF_044704955.1 of Pristiophorus japonicus. Lineage (NCBI taxonomy): Eukaryota > Metazoa > Chordata > Chondrichthyes > Pristiophoridae > Pristiophorus > Pristiophorus japonicus. The sequence goes on from NC_091977.1 coordinate 542,742,977, forward strand.
TCCCCCAGTGACTGAGGTCCTGACCCGCCCACCCCAGTGATTGAGGTCACATTTGACCCTCTCCCCCAGTGATGAAGGACACACCTGACCCGACCATCCACCCCCTCCCCCCCCAGTGACTGAGGACACACCTGACCAATCCCCCTCCCCCCGTCCTCTCCCAGTGACTGACCATACATGAATGTTCCCCCCCCCAGTGACTGAGGCCATATCTGACACACCCCGCACCACAGTATCTAGGATTAACCTGCATCCCCACCCCACCTTTCCCCAGTGACTGTGACTGTGACCGGGCTCTCCCTCACGGCCGATCCCTTATCTGCTCGGGTTGCCGTGCTCCCAAGCACTTCTGGAGCCAACAATCCAGCAGTACGAGCCCGGCCGTAAACTCAGAAACAACAACCGACACATGCGCAGAAAGTCCGCCAGTCCCGCATATGCAATGTACATCGGACAAGTTAGTGTTTCATTTAGCCTCAGAGCCGCAAACTGACAGCTCAGGTGGGTATACTCACTGCCTGGGGTAAAACTTCAGGGACTCTTCTGGGGATACAGTACCTCATCCGGGACTGTCCCCAGAACAAAGGGACGTATTGTCACCCTATTTTACCAGGGGCTGCAATCTACAAATGCTTAATTCACCCCTCCGATGGCTATACTACGAAGCAAACTCTGTAACATACTGTTCCATTGTTTCAAATGTCATTACTGAGATAACAAGTGAGACCATGTAACTAACTGATTGGTTTCCTCAGTTTTAAACTTTAAGCTCCTCCCATATTTCAACAGCACTGCTCATCAGGCCATATTACGTCAGAAGATGTTTAACATGTTTAAACAAAATGCCAGATTAAGATCAACAATTTGATTTGAACAACCCTTATCCCTCCCCACCAGCACCTGGCAGAAAACTGGCGCTGGTGGAGTTAAAATGGATATGAAAGACCATTTTTCCTGGGGCTTTCTGCTAGGTGGCCAAGGCACCCGTCTGAACCAGGCTGGATTTTCCTATTAATTTATGAAAATCTGGGCCCTGTTACATACATTGTTAATGTATAGTTTGCAGCCTGTATAGCCCTTTGGCCTCAACATTGACTTTAATTACTTCAGATCTTAATTTTAAAGGTGGATCGTTCACCGTGGTACTCGGCTCAGTAAATCCTGGCAGTACAGCAGAAGAGGCTCTAAAGAGAAGTGTTAAAATTATTTCTCTGGGGCCAGGAGTGCTCCTCTGAGCTCCACAAGAATGTGGGCCATTGTCAATCGGGCCCCTGGAACTACCTCCCTGATGGCCAGTTTGCAAATGGCATAGTAATGTGGCCCCAACATCAAAATGGACCAGGCCCCTTGCTAGTAGGATCGAGCTCCTGCCCAATAGTTAGAATCTACCCCTCTGGCTTCACTTTGGTAAATATCTGAACATTCTATATATAAAGTTTCATGGCTTCAGGTCAAGCATGGGCAAGGAAACCTCCTGCTGATTACCACCTACTGCCCTCCCTCAGCTGATGAACCAATACTCCTCCATGCTGAACACCACTTGGAAGAAGCACTGAGGGTAGCAAGGGCACGGAATCTACTCTGGGTGGGGGACTTCAATGCCCATCATCAAGAATGGCTCGGTAGCACCACTTCTGACCGAGCTGGCCGAGTTCTGAAGGACATAGCTGCCTGCGGCATGTGGTGAGAGAACCAACACGAGGGAAAAACCTACCTGACCTCGTCCTCACCAAGCTACCGGTCACAGATGCATCTGCCCATGACAGCAGTGGTAGCAGTGACCACCGCACAGTCATTGTGGAGACAAAGTCCTGTCTTCACACTGAGAACACCATCCCTCGTGTTGTGTGGCACTACCACCATGATAAATGGGATAGATTCAGAACAGATCTAGCAGCTTAAAACTGGGCATCCATGAGGCGCTGTGAACCATCAGCAGCAGCAAAATTGTATTCTACCACAATCTGTAACCTCATGGCCCGGCATATCCCTCACTCTACCATTACCATCAAGCCAGGGGACCAACCCTGGTTCAATGAAGAACATAGAAGAGTATGCCAGGAGCAGCACCATGCGTACCTAAAAATGAGGTGGCAACCTGGGGAAGCTGCAACACAGGATAACATGAATGCTAAAAAGCGGAAACAGCATGCTATAGACAAGGCTAAGTGATCCCACAACCAACGGATCAGGTTAAAGCTCTGTCATCCAGCCACATTTAGTCGTGAATGGTGGTGGACCATTAAACAACAAATAGGAGGAGGAGGCACCATGAATATGCCCATCCTCAATCTTGGCAGAGTCCAGCAAATGAGTTGAAAAGACAAGGCTGAAGCAGTTACAACCATCGTCAGCCAGAAATGCCGAGTGGATGATCCATATCAGCCTCCTCCTGAGGTCCCCACCATCACAGAAGCCGGTCTTCAGCCAATTTGATTCACTGCACGTGAAGAATGTTCCCAATGTTGGGGAAGTCCAGAACCAGGGGTCACAGTCGAAGGATAAGGGGTAAGCCATTTAGGACCGAGATGAGGAGAAACTTCTTTACCCAGAGAGTGGTGAACCTGTGGAATTCTCTACCACAGAAAGTTGTTGAGGCCAATTCACTAAATATATTCAAAAAGGAGTTAGATGAAGTCCTTACTACTAGGGGGATCAAGGGGTATGGCGAGAAAGCAGGAATGGGGTACTGAAGTTGCATGTTCAGCCATGAACTCATTGAATGGTGGTGCAGGCTAAAAGGGCCGAATGGCCTATTCCTGCACCTATTTTCTATGTTTCTATGTGATATCAAGAAACGGCTGAGCGCACTAGATACAGCAAAGGCTATAGGCCCCGACAACATCCCGGCTGTTGTGCTGAAGACTTATGCCCCAGAACTAGCCGCGCCTCTAGCCAAGCTATTCCAGTACAGCTACAACTATTTTGTGTAAAACCATAAATCAAGTGCCCCATTATTAACGGGGGGGGGGGGGGAGGCACTAAAACCAACAATTAAACCAATTAACTTTTTACTAGCAACGTAAATCAAATTAAAATTTGGTTGCCGGGGGTGATGATGCACTCCAGTCCCTCCGGCGCCCACCTCTCGCGGAAGGCCAACAACGTACCAGTGGACACCACATGCTCCATCTCCAGGGACACCCTGGCTCGGATGTACCCGCGGAAGAGAGGCAGGCAGTCGGGCTGAACAACCCCCTCGACCGCCCGCTGCCTGGACCGGCTGATGGCCCCCTTGGCTGTGCCCAGGAGCAATCCTACAAGGAGACCTTCTGACCTGCCCACTCCCCTCCGCACAGGATGCCCAAAGATCAGGAGCGTGGGACTGAAGTGCAGCCAGAATTTGAGGAGCAGCCCCCTCAAATAATGGAAGAGGGGCTGCCACCTCACACACTCTACATAAACGTGAAAGATGGACTCTTCCAGACCGCAGAAATTGCAGGCAGTCTGGGAGTCCGTGAACCGACTTAAAAACCGATTGCACAGGGCTGCCCCATGCAACACCCTCCAAACCAAGACCCCAATAAATAAAGGGAGGACTCCCGCATAGAGAGTACTCCATTGGAGACCCCCGCCTCCTCCGAACGGCAAGGTGGCCAGTACAGCTACAACTATTTTAAAGTTGAAACAATAATCAAGTGCCCCCTTATTAAATGGGCCCTAAAACCGACACATTAAACAAATTAAACCTTGGACGTAAAAAAAATCAAATTAAAATTTGGTTGCCGGGGGTGATGATACACTCCAGTCCCTCCGGCGCCCACCTCTCGTGGAAGGTCGCGAGCGTACTGGTGGACACCGCGTGCCCCATTTCCAGGGACACCCTGGTTCGGATATAACCACGGAAGAGAGGCAGGCAGTCGGGCTGAACGACCCCCTCGAGCGTCCGCTGCCTGGACCAGTTGATGGCCTACTTGGCCATTCTCAGGAGCAGTCCTACGAGGAGGCCTTCCGACCTCCAGTACAGCTACAACTATTTTGTTGTATCTGTAAAACAAATGTAAATTAAATGCCCCCTTATTAAAGGGGCACTAAAACTGACAATTTAAACTTTAAACAGTCAAATTAAAATTTGGTTGCAGGGGGTGATGATGCAATCCAGTCCTTCCGGCATCCACCTCTCATGGAAGGCCGCGAGCGTACCGGTGGACACCGCGTGCTCCATCTCCAGGGACACCCTGGCTCGGATGTCCAGTACAGCTACAACACTGGCCTTGCAGGTCCGGACCATTTATAACCCAACCTGGAATATAAACCAACGCCTCAGTCACTGACACCAATCTCCTCCTGTCTGATATAAACCAACCCCACAGTCACTGACACCAATCTCCTCCTATCTAATATAAACCAACCCCACAGGCCCAGAAAGATTAAACTCAGCCCGGTTCTTGGATTGGACATGTCTCCATTCCGGTACTGAGGGGATTGCTGTACCAGATGGGAGGGGCAACATCAGCAGATCGGGATCACTTCAAGGTACGGCACGTGCTGGAGAGTAACGGTTGTGAAGAGGGCGACTGGATTGGACGTCACCAAGGTCCAGGTTGCTGATTGGAGCGTGGGCAGATACAGCAGGAGCGGCGAGTGATCATGAAGCGACGTGGTCAGGGCCCAGGAGAGGCGTGAGTTCGGGGCCCAGAAGAACCGAGGGCCCAGGGGCAGCACGGGCCCAGCCCACACTGCGATATGTGCGCGCACTAGGTTCGTGCAGCAGAGCAGGTCTCCAGTCGTCCTGGTTAATCCTTGCCACTGGATAAAGGCCTAGCTCTGTCAAGCCCATGTGGTGGCTGGTGTGCAATGGCCACCACACATTAAAAAAATCAACACACAGGCATCTTCCACCCTTCAACATGTAGTTCAGGATCTGAAATATTAGGTCCTTCATTGAAACACCTGTGAACTCATCCCTTTTTGGCGTAGAGGCAAGTCATCCTCGATACGAGGGACCGCCTATGATGATGTCAACACTGGCATCTATCTGACAAAGTGGAAAACTGCCCAGATATGCCCTGTGCACAAAAAGGACAAATCCAATCCGGCCAATTGCCATCCCATCAGTCCACTCTCAATTATCATCAGCAGTGATGGAAGGTATCGTCAACAGTGCTATCAAGTGGCACTTACTCACCAATAACCTGCTCACCGATGCCCAGTTTAGGTTCCGCCAGGACCACTCGGCTCAAGACTTCATTACAGCCTTGGTCCAAACATGGACAAAAGAGCTGAATTCCAGAGGTGAAGTGAGAGTGACTGCCCTTGACAAGTCAGCCTTTGATCGAGTGTGACATCAAGGAGCCCGAGTAAAACTGAAGTCAATGGGAATCAGGGGGAAAACTCTTCACTGGCTGGAGTCATACCTAGCACAAAGGAAGATGGTTGTGGTGGTTGGAGGTCAATCATCACAGCCCCGGGACATCGCTGCAGGGGTTCCTCAGCGCAGTGTCCTAGGCCTAACCATCTTCAGCTGCTTCATCAATGACCTTCACTCCATCACGAGGTCAGAAGTGAGGATGTTCGCTGATGATTGCACAGTGTTCAGTGCCATTCGCAACTCCTCAGATAATGGAGCAGTCCATGTCCGCATACAGCAAGACCTGGACAACATTCAGGCTTGGGCTGATAAGTGACAAGTAATATTCGCGCCACACAAGTGCCAGGCAATGACTATCTCCAACAAGTGAGTGTCTAATCACTGCCCCTTGACATTCAACTGCATTACCATCGCCGAATCCCCCACCATCAACATCCTGGAGGTTACCATTGACCTGAAACTTAAATGGACCAGCCACATAAATACTGTGGCCACAAGAGCAGGTCAGAGGCTAGGTATTCTGTGGCGAGTGTCTCACTCCTGACTCCCCAAAGCCTTTTCACCATCTACAAGGCACAAGTCAGGAGTGTGATGGAATACTCTGCACTTGCCTGGATGAGTGCAGTTCCAACAACACTCAAGAAGCTCGACACCATCCAGGACAAAGCAGCCCACTTGATTGGCACCCCATCCACTACCTGAAGCATTCACTCCCTCCACCACCGGCGCACCGTGGCTGCAGTGTGCACCATCTACAAGGTGCACTGCAGCAACTCGCCAAGGCTTTTTTAACCAATAAGGGAATTAAGGGTTATGGGGAGCGGGCGGGTAAGTGGAGCTGAGTCCACGGCCAGATCAGCCATGATCTTGTTGATTGGCGGAGCAGGCTCGAGGGGCTAGATGGCCTACTCCTGTTCCTAATTCTTATGTTCTTCGGCAGCACCTCCCAAACCCGCAACCTCTTACCACCTAGAAGGACAAGGGCAGCAGGCGCATGGGACCACCACCTACACGTTCCCCTCCAAGTCACATACCATCCTGACTTGGAAGTATATCGCCATTCATTCATCGTCGCTGGGTCACAATCCTGAACTCCCTCCCTAACAGCACTGTGGGAGCACCTTCACCACACGGACTGCAGCAGTTCACGGCACCACCACCTTCTCAAGGTCAATTGGGGATGGGCAATCAATGCTGGTTTTGCCAGCGACGCCCTCATCCCATGAACGAATAATAAATAAAATAAATAAATGACAACTTTGAGCAAAAATACTAATAGATTCATAGAAACATACAGCAGAGGGAGTCATTTGGCCTATTGTATCTGTGTTGGCTCAGCTCATCTGCTGCTAAAACCCTTATCCATGCTTTTGTTAACTCTAGTCACGACGGTTCCAACGCACTCGTGGCCAGCCCCCCACATTCTACTGGAACGTAAGAACATAAGAAATAGGAAAATAGGAGCAGGAGTAGGCCATACGGCCCCTCGAGCCTGCTCTGACATTTAATATGATCATGGCTGATCCGATCATGGACTCAGGTCCACTTCCCTGCCCGCTCCCCATAACCCCTTAATCCCTTATCGGTTAAGAAACTGTCTACTTCTGTCTTAAATTTATTCAATGTCCCAGCTTCTACAGCTTTCTGAGGCAGCGAATTCCACAGATTTACAACCCTCTGAGTGAAGAAATTCCTCATCTCAGTTTTAAATGGGCGGCCCCTTATTCTAAGACCATGCCCCCTAGTTCTAGTCTCCCCTATCAGTGGAAACATCCTCTCTGCATCCACCTTGTCAAGCCCCCTCATAATTTTATACATTTTGATAAAATCACCTCTCATTCTTCTGAATTCCAATGAGTAGAGGCCCAACCTACTCAACGTTTCCTCATAAGTCAACCCCCTCATCTCCGGAATCAACCTAGTGAACCTTCTCTGAATTGCCTCCAAAGCAAGTATATCCTTTCATAAATATGGAAACCAAAACTGCACGCAGTATTCCAGGTTTGGTCTCACCAATATCCTGTATAGCTGTAGCAAGACTTCCCTGCTTTTATACTCCATCCCCTTTGCAATAAAGGCCAAGGTTCCATTGGCCTTCCTGATCACTTGCTGTACCTGCATACTATCCTTTTGTGTTTCATGCACAAGTACTCTCAGGTCCCGCTGTATGCAGCACTTTGCAATCTTTCTCCATTTAAATAATTTTTGATTCTTTCTGCCAAAGTGCATGACCTCACACTTTCCAACATTATACTCCATCTGCCAAATTTTTGCCCACTCAGTCTGTCTATGTCCTTTTGCAGATTTTTGTTGTCCTCCTCACACCTTGCTTTTCCTCCCATCTTTGTATTGTCAGCAAACTTGGCTACATTACACTCAGTCCCTTCTTCCAAGTCGTTAATATAGATTGTAAATAGTTGGGGTCGCAGCACTGACCCCTGTGGCACCCCACTAGTTACTGGTTGCCAACCAGAGAATGAACCATTTATCCCGACTCTCTGTTCTCTGTTAGTTAGCCAGTCTTCTATCCATGCTAATATATTACCCCAAACCCCGTGAACTTTTATCTTGTGCAGTAACCTTTCATGTGGCACCTTGTCAAATGCCTTCTGGAAGTCCAAACACACCACATCCACTGGTTCCCCTTTATCAACTCTGTTCATTGCATCCTCAAAGAATTCCAGCAAATTTGTCAAACATGACTTCCCCTTCATAAATCCATGCTAACTCTGCCTGACCGAATTATGCTTTCCGAAATGTCCTGCTTCTTTAATAATGGACTCCAACATTTTCCCAACCACAGATATTAGGCTAACTGGTCTATAGTTTCCTGCTTTATGTCTGCCTCCATTTTTAAATAGGGGCATTACATTTGCAGTTTTCCAACCTGCTGGGATCTCCCCAGAATCCAGGGAATTTTGGTAAATTAAACCAATGCATCCACTATCCCTGCTGCTACTTCTCTTAAGACCCTAGGATGCAAGCCATCAGGTCCAGGGGATTTATCTGCCTTTAGTCCCATTATCCTACATAAACTTGAGGTCAGCAAAACACGGCTACCGTTCACCCATCACCCCTGTGCTCACTGACCTACGTTGGCTCCCCGTTAAGCAATGCCTCGATTTCAAAATTCTCATCCTTGTTTTCAAATCCCTCCATGGCCTCGCCCCTCCCTATCTCCGTAATCTCCTCTAGCCCCACAACCCTCCGAAATATCTGTACTCCTATAATTCGGGCCTCTTGAGCAACCCCCATTTTCATCGCTCCAGCATTGGTGGCCGTGCCTTCAGCTGCCAAGGCCCTAAGCTCTGGAATTTCTTCCCTAAACGTCTCCGCCTGTCTACCTCTCTCCTCCTTTAAGACACTCCTTAAAGCCTATCACTTTGACCAAGCTTTTGGTCACCTGTCCCAATATCTCCTTATGTGGCTCAGTGTCAAAATTTTGTCTTATAACACTCCTGTGAAGCACCTTGGGGCATTTTACATCCAGTGGTCCTGAAAGGCACTATATAAATGCACGCCTTTCTTCAAAAAGTACTTCATTGGCTGTAAAGTGCTTTGGTGGTCATGAAAGGTCCCATGAAGTGCTGTAACCTACAAGGCTACAGACCAAGAGCTGGAAAGTGGGATTAGGCTGGATAGCTCTTTGCCGGCCAGCACGGACACGATGGGCCGAAATGGCCTCATTCCGTGCTGTAAATTTCTATGATTCTATAACAAATGCAAGTCTTTCTTTTTGTATACAAACCCTATCAGTTCCTAAGTTTTGCCTTTTGTACTTTGGCTCTCTCGAACTCAGTAAGTGCAGTATTTTCAAATCCCTCCATAGCCTCGCCCCTCCCTATCTCTGTAATCTTTCCCAGCCCCACAATGCCCCGAGATCTCTGCGCTCCTCTAATTCTGCCCTCTTAAGCATCCCTGATTATAATCACTCAACCATCGGTGGCTGATCCTTCTGTTGCCTAGGCGCCAAGCTCTGGAACTCCCTCCCTAAACCTCTCCGCCTCTCTTTCCTCCTTCAAGTCGCTCCTTAAAACCTATCTCTTTGACCAAGCTTTTGGTCACCTGCCCTAATTTCTACTTATGCAGCTCGGTGTCAAAAGTTTATTTTAACGCATAATACTCCTGTGAAGCGCCTTGGGACGTTTCACTACGTCTCCTAATCTGAGGAAGAACGTTCTTGCTATTGAGGGAGCGCGGCGAAGGTTCACCAGACTGATTCCCCGGATGGCAGGACTGACATATGAGGAGAGACTGGATCGAGTGGACAGGTTAGATGAAGGAAGAATGTTCCCGATGTTGGGGAAGTACACAACCAGGGGTCACAGTCTAAGGATAAGGGGTAAGCCATTTAGGACCGAGATGAGGAGAAACTTCTTCACTCAGAGAGTTGTTCACCTGTGGAATTCCCTGCCGCAGAGTTGTTGATGTCAGTTCATTGGCTATATTCAAGCGGGAGTTAGATACGGCCCTCAGGGCTAAAGGGATCAAGGGTTATGGAGAGAAAGCAGGAAAGGGGTACTGAGGTGAATGATCAGCCATGATCTTATTGAATGGTGGTGCAGGCTCGAAGGGCCAAATGGTCTAGTTCCGCACCTATTTTCTATGTTTCTAGCCCTGATAATAATCGCTCAACCATCGGTGGCCGTGCCTTCTGTTGCCTGCGACGCAAGCTCTGGAACTCCCTGTCTAAACCTCTCCGCCTCTCTATCCTCCTTCAAACCGCCCCTTAAAACCCACCTCTTTGACCAAGCTTTTGGTCACCTGTGCTGCTTTTTCCTTAGGCGGGCTCGGTGTCAAAAGTTTTTCTTAATCGCATAACACTCCTGCGAAGCACCTCGGGACGTTTCACTGCCCTCAGTGGCGCTATATAAATACAAGTTGTTGTTGTTTCGGCGCTATATAAATACAAGTTGTTGTTGTCGGCGTTGGCGTGTCCCCCTGCCTGGAGATGGGCTGAATGGCCTCCTGTGATTGGTTGATTGGAGTTGGGTAGGGGCGGGGCTGGCCCTAATCAGCCAATGGGAGCAAGGAGGGTGGGGGGAAAGTCAAGGAGCTGGGCGAGCCGCTGCGTTTCAATTGAACTTCGGCCCAGAGGATGAGTGATATAAAAAGGGGCGGCGGAAGGGAGGCTGAGAATCAGCGGCCTTCCTTCGAGAGAGTCACAAGTACCTACCCGGCCCAGCCATGAGGAGGAGCCCGGGTCTGAGCGCCGCCGCCGCGCCTTTGTTGTTGTTGTTGTTGCTGCTGATTACCATCCTGGAGCTTCCAGAACGTTCTGTGAGTGGCGCGCAGCTCGTTTGAATCTGACGGGCGTCCGTCCGTCTGTCCGACTTGACTTGACTGAGTCGAGGGGCGCTTTGCTGCCGCTCTCCACAGCCCTTGCGGCGGGTGTTGGGAGGGCCGGGCTCGGGGCTGTCGTACCGAGTCGGGCGAGGAGGTTGCCGGGCTGAGCTTTTGTGTGGGGTGTAGCCCGGCTGTCGAGCTGGGTGGGTGTGGGGAAATACCGGGGGTTCGCCGGCTTATGGGAGACGTGTGTGTGTGTGGTGTCGGCGGGTGTCGGTCTAACCGGGGCTTGTCGGAGCCGGCGAGTGTGTCAGGGTGTAGCCGGCTTCTCCGGAGCTGGAGCTGGCTCTGGCCGGGTTTTATACCGCCTCGTTACACCTGCCGTGTCCTCGCCCGCCGCCGCTGCTCCCGCCGCCGCCGCTCCCGGGTGAACTGTCGCGCCGATCGCTGGAATGGGTGGAAGGATCGATATTGGTTGGGATTAAGGGGGGGGGGGGGGGAATTTTGGCTGCAGGCTATCGGGGACTGTGCTTAATGCGCAGGGGGGGTGTGACGTACGTCGCGCCCCCCTCCCCCCGGGGGTCAGTGCAGGGGTGGACTGGCTGAGAGGGGGCCGCACGTGACTCCTCCCTCCCCCCCGGTGTGGTCCGATCAGCTTGCTGGCCACTGCGCCTGCGCGCTGTGGTGAATCACTCCACCTGTGTGCCAGTTTCCTTGTGACTTTTTTTTTAACTTTTCCGGTTAAGTGTCCCACCAGCAGCAACTTGTATTTTATATAATGTTTATATAAAAATAAAAATTTCCAAGGTACTTCACCAGTATTAACACACAATATTTGTGCTGAAGAGCATCTGGGAGTGCTGAGCACCTTGTTTTTTAGTATTGTTGCCGATAGCGTGCAGAAACCAAGCGCAGGCAGCGGAAGGAGGATTGTGGCAAAACCAATCCCACCCACCCTTTTCCCTCAACTGCTGTCTGTCCCACCTGTGACAGACTGTAATTCCTGTCATCATCATAGGCAGTCCCTTGAAGCGAGGATGACTTGCTTCCATGCCAAAAATGGATGAGTTTGCAGGTGTTTCAAATGAAGGACCTAAAATTCCAGAGCTACATCGTGAAGGGTGGAAGATGCCTGTGGATTTTTTTAATGTATGGTGGCCATTGTGCACCAACCACTATATGGGCTTGACAGAGCTAGGTCTTTGTCCAGTGGCAAGGATTACCCAAGACTAACTGGAGACCAGCTCTGCTGCACAAATTGAGTGTGCACACATTGCGATGTGGGCTGGCCTGTGCTGCTTCTGGGCCCCAGATCATAGCCCCTCACTAAACCACAAGTTCTATACAACATAAGGATACTTCACTAATGAAGAATTCATTTAAAATGCTACAAATTTTATTTTTCCAGTTACTACAAGCAAAAGGAATCACAATTTACATTCAAGATTCAATGTGCCTCAAGATGAATTGCTACCCCAATATCAATCCATTATTTTTCAATAATTCTTTAGGCAGTTGAGACAGGATGTCAAATAGTTTAGTTTTATCCCAGACAATATGATTAAATGCTTGTCAGAGATGAGGCTAGGGGTTGAGAATGCAACAAACTAACAGACAATTTAATCTGATCATTTACATCTGATATTTCCAGATTTAAAAATTCCAGATTGCAAATTAAAATTTAAAGGAAAGTCTGATTATGAATGTTTTAACTTCAAAACCTTTTACTGTTTAAATCTCTAGTACAAATCTTAACATAGAATATAAACTACATGGCAGCAACTTTTTCATAAGTTTAGTTTTCCTTTTATGACAGTCTCTGTATTTCATTCTGGCTTCATTAAATATAAAGTCCTGTTTTGAACTGTTCAGTCACTTGAACTCTTTTTCAGAGTGGAAGCAAGTCTTCCTTGATTTGAGGGACTGCTGATGAAACAATATTTGACATGGAGCCACATATTGGGACATGTGACCAAAAGCTTGGTCAAAGTAGGTTTTAAGAAACATCTTGGAGTTGGGGAGGGAATACCAAAGCTTGGGGCCTCTGGCAACAGAAAGCATGGCCACCAATGTTTGAGTGATTATAGTCAGTGATCATGTCCAGAATTGGAATCCTAGAATGGTTACAGCACAGAAGCAGGCCTTTCAGCCTGTCAAGCCCATGCTAGTGCTCAAGTGTAGATATCTCTAGTGGGGTGGTTGTGGGGCTGGAGGAGATTAGAGATAGGGAGGGGTGAGACCATGGAAGGTTTTGGAATTGAGACATTGCTGAGCCAGTGTAGGTCAGTGAGCCAAGGGGTGAATGGGATTTGATGAGTTGGGACACAAGCAGCAGAGTTTTAGGTGCCCTCAAGTTTGCTTGCAGTTAGGAACTATCCATAATGTGTGTCAGTGGAAGTTAGGCCCAGACTGACTAGTCTTGCAGTGCCTTGTTTTCTTACAAAAGACTGTTAAAATTAATTGTGTTGTCTTTGTTCAATGGTGAGGTCATGTGTATTTGCAAACAATGAACTTGTTTAGTCAGCAAAGCAGCTTTCTGTAGTTACTGGAGTTTAAAATGCACTTCACAGATGGTTGTCAAGTGGTGTATTAATCTTTTATGGTCTGCATATTTTTCTGACCTAGAATCATACAGCATAAAGGAGGCCATTCAGCCTGGTGTGCCTGTGCTGGCTCTTTGAAAGAGCAACCCAATTTGTCTGACTCCCCTTGCACTTTCCCCATAACCCTGCAAATGTTCTTTTGTATTTATCCAATTTCCCTAAGTTACTGTCTAATCTGCTTCCAATCATAACTACATTGACCTGGAATGTACAGTGCAAACAGGCCATTTGGCCCAACTGATCCATGTTGGTGGTTATGCTCCAAGCCTCTTCTCACCCTATCAACATATCCTATTCATTTCTCACTTGTCTAGTTCCCCTTAAATGCATCTATGCTGTTTGCCTCAACTACTCCTTGTGATAGAGTGCCACATTCTCACCACTCTATAAAAGTTTCTCCTGAATTCCCTATTTGATTGGCATCATAGGCAGTCCCTTGAAATCGAAGACTTGCTTCCACACTGTTCTCAGGTGACTATCTAGTATTGGGGTCTCATTAATTCTTTTCCTCTTGTTCCCCCCCCCCACCACATGTGCACCTGTCCATTGTTCATCCTGGACCTGGATGTTTAATCTGATGTACCTGAACTTCAATCTAAAATGAAACTATGTATAGAACACAATTCAAAATTTACAACCTCACTCCATAGGCTGCCTAACCTCTTGCTTCAGCTTTGCCATTTTTTCTCATCCCTGCTCTGGCTCTCACCCATTATCTTGTCATCTGGTTACCAACCCTTCTGCCAGTGAAAATTGTTTCTCCTTTACTCTTATTTACTCATAAAACCTTTATACTGAATCTTAAGATCTTGCTTTAATCTTGTGGCTGCTTGCTCCCTAGCAAAAAAAAAAATCCCACATTAACCACATGTTCCTCATGACTGCTTACATTCACTGACTGTTCAGCCACCTAAAGACTCATTTTTAGTGGAAGAAATTCTTCAATTCCAAGGGACTGCTGATGATCGCTTGCTCTTACAATCTGGTAGTTTCTACTGTACAAAATTGCCTAGGAGATTGCAAACCAAACCTCTCATTAGACATGGGAGGATTTATACTGCTTGTGACTCAGCCATGATGTGGCTTCAGTTTAGGCAGGGTAAACTCCTATCAGTGTTTCCTGTGGGGAATCTGGCCATCTGAGTGACATTTGACTTGTCTGTCTCTACCCTATTTGCCTGCATTCACTGGTCAAGTAGTCTAATCAGTCAAATGATTGGCCACTTGGGAGATGGCCAGTGGCTTGGAGAGGGAGTGACTCTTGCCTTTTTTTGGGTCAGCATTCAGTCTTTTTGATAGATGTTCAACCAAGGCCCTGTCAGCACTCCTAGGTAGGTGTAAAAGATCCCATGGCACTAGTTCAAAGAACTGTTTGTGGGAGCTTTCTATGTTCAAATTGGCTACTGTTTCCTGCATTACAACAGTGACTACACTTTTGTACTTTGGCTGTAAAGTGCTATGGGATGTCCAGTGGGGGTGGAAAGTGGTATCAAAATGAAAGTCTTTTTAAATGACTGACATTTATCAAACTGTTTGAATTTGAGAACCAGTTGGTAGCAGTTAGACTTAATGCTGAAAGCAAATTGTCAGCAAAACAACTCCTGCCTTCCCCTCTGAGCCCAGGTTGTTGTCTTAGTAATGTTCCCCCCCCCAATGCAATTTGGCAGTGCTGGGTTTTGAGGAGATGGTGGCTCAACTGACTTGAGGGTTGGCAATCTGTATCCTTGTCAAGTGCTTCAACATTTCAAGACCTTGACCTAGTGTAAAAACAAGGTCAATACTCACATGCTATCCTGTTTCTAATTATAGCTGACATGTTGGTTTTATTAACTTACTCCTTGCACACTGACCCAGTAACTATTGAAATCCACAGCATTCAGTGGGTGGCCTGTTCTGTGAAGAATAGAAAACTGCTGGAGCACTGGCTACAAAACTTTGCTTTATTTTGAAGTTCAGTTGATGTCTCTTCCTGATCCTACATCAAATTTTATAGGACATAGGCCATTTGGCCTAATGGGTTTGTGCTGGTGTTTATGCTCCACACAAGGTTCCTCCCACCCTACTTTATCTCAACAGCATATCCATCTATTCCTTTCTCCCTTGTGTGTTTATCTAGCTTTCCCTTAAATGCATCTGTGCTATTTGCTTCAAGGCTACCATGTGGTGAGTTCCACTTTCTTGCCCTGAAGTTTCTCAATTTCCTATTGGATTTATTAGTGACTTTTCTTTATGGCCCTAGTTTTGGATTCCCCCCCACTAGCAGCGACATCTTGCATAACATAAAGCAGGAGTAGGCCATCTAGCTCCTCGAGCCTGCTCTGCCATTCAACAAGATCATGGCTGATCTGGCTGTGGACTCAGCTCCACTTACCCACCCGCTCCCCATAACCCTTAGTTCCCTTATTAGTTATCTTCTCTGCTCTAATTCTACTCTATCTGGTTACCGGTGTCTTTTTTCTAATAAGTTAGTGCTCACTGGGCTGAAGGGAATAGCAGCTTGGGTGAGAAGCTGCCAAATTCTGCATGGTGTCTCAAAAGGGAAAACTTAGTGTAAATACTACCAAGCACACCCTTGTACTCTGTACAAACCACTTCTGTTGACTAGCTGACTTGTCTGTCACTAAACCTAAGTAACTGATTTTTTTTCTTCTAGGTATTTGCACAAAATGAAACTTGTGTTTGGTATGGTGAGTGTGGGACAGATCCAACCACACAGAAGCGGTACAACTGTAAATATGATGGCCCACCAAAACCATTGCCTAAAGTAGGATATGAATTGATTGAAGTAAGTTGCTTTTCAAACCTTGTTTTGTCAACAGAATTTGACAGCACAATTTTTTTAATTGCTCAAATTAATTTCCTAGTTGGAGGTATTTCTTGCAAACTAAACAGATCACTGGAAAATTTGTCTACAGCCTTTCAGTATGTCTGTGAAAGCCACAAGCTAGAATCTTCTTGCCAAAAAAGTTTGGTGAACCTAAATGGGTTTAAATTGAGCAGTGTATTAAAGGCTAGTAATTTGACTACTTTAACATGGGTGGTGAGGGCTGTTTTGTGCCCAGACATAGCAGCATTTTTAATCTGCCAGTGGGATGGAATGGAATGTGTTCTCTGCTCGAGTTGTGTTCTGCAGGAGTTGTAAGTGGGAACATGAGCTGGCGCAGCATGACTGGCTGATCAGCTGATGTATTTCAGTCTTGATCATGCACTCTTGAGCTATGTCATGATCTGAGTTTACCCTTTGTTCTGTTGCCTTGCTGTAACCTAACCTGCTCTGATTGCTGTGTCAATTATGCATTTGTCCTACAATGCCCCTGCTGAGTTCAGTCACTGCTTGCTGAGGCACTCCTGTTCTTGCTGACTTGCATTGGCTCCTGGTCTGGCAGCACCTTGCATTTAAAATTCTCATCCTTGTTGTTGACGACTGTCCCTATCTCTAACCTAACCACCTCCAATACTACAAAACGGCAAGAACTCTGTTCCTCCAATTCTGGCCTCTTGTGCATTTCCCAATTTCCTTTGCCTCCCATTGGTGTCCATGCCTTCAGCTGCTTAGGCCCTAACCTTGAATTTGTTCCCTTTTTTTAAGATGCCCCTTAACCTACATTTGGTCACCTGTCCTAATATCTTGGGCAAATTGACATAGCTACACAATACTTCTGTAAAGTTCCTTGGGCCATTTTAATGGCAAGCTAGTAGTTGTACCCTTTCTAAAAGTTACAAAACCATTCCTTGTCAACTGTTCTAAGCACTGCTTTGATCCAATGTTCTAAGTTTTGATTCTTCAAGAATATATGCAGCTTTCTAAAGTGTGCTGCACTTTAAAAACTAGTGCATGGAGCCTTTCACTTGTAATGAGTCACTTTTCTGTCTCCTCAGGAATTGTGCCCCAGTTATCTCTATGGAAATGTTAATCTCTGCTGTGATGTTCACCAACTGCACACACTTAAGGATAATATGCAGCTACCACTACAATTCTTGTCCAGGTATCCTCATTCTTGGTTTTTTGCTTAACCTGTGTGATCCAGCTTTAATGTTTTCTGATTATTTTGAGGCTCTTGCTAGGAGGCCCATGGGTATTGCTGATATTGACTTTTGACAAAGGACCTTTCTCCCTGTGACCAGTTGCACTAATCACAATCTCTAGGTGAACATTGGACTTTACTATGACACTACAGTCTCTTGTAGTTCCTTTTTTAGGTTCAGCAGTGAAACCTGCTAACTTTGCCTGTTGTATTAAAACATGTTTGCTGTAAAGGTAAACTAGCTCATGCACATTAACAATACAAGCTGTACTTTCCTTCACTGGGATTTTCCAGTTTTGTGATCTACTTACTATCCCCTGCTTCAGACCAATGATGGGTGCTGTCCCCCTCTTCCCTTTCTTGCATTTCCTACACTCTCCGACAGTTGTAATTTAAGGATCTATGACTGACACCATTCTATGCTGTAATACCATGTCAGCAACCAGGCTGTTTGGGATGCAGTTGTGCTTTATTAATGGTTAGACCAGTTCTGGGAAAGATTTATTGGCCTTGAGGGGGTGCAGTGCCAATTCACCAGACACCAGGACTAAGATTAAATTATGAGGACAACTTGCATAGACAAGGTTTGTATTCCCATGAGTTACACAATTAAAGGGTGATAGTTATTTAAGATGATTAAAGACATTGATGCCTTATTTCCTCTGGTGGGAGCCCAGAACAAGGACATGAGGAGCTAGGCTGATCACGGGTGATGTCAGGAAACACTTCTCTACACAAGGGGTATTGGAAATCTGGAACTTTTTCTCCCTCCTTCTTCCTGCCCCTCCAATCAAAACTGGGTTTTTTTGGGTAAGGGTATAAGAATTGCAGATGAATAGCATTACAGTATGGATCTAGTTGAATGGCCTCCTATTCCTGAAGATCAAGCTGCTAAACTATTTATGTTGTGTGACTGCTGAATTTAACATTTTTACAAAGCTGACTGCTTTTTTTTTAAAAAAAAACTTAGACTGTGCCCTTTGTCTTGCAGATGTCCATCATGTTTCCATAATTTCATGACCTTTTATTGTGAACTGACTTGCAGTCCTGCTCAGAGCTTGTTTCTCCATGCCACCAAATTTGAACCATATGTTCAGAACCAAACCAGCATCACTGAGGTGGAATATTACATTGGAGCAAGTTTTGCAAATGGTGAGATCTTGTTTTTGGTGCAGCATAAATTTCTCTGGAAATCAAAATTGGGGGTGGGAAAAGATGTGATTAGGGTGAACCGAAGGGCATTGTGTAATTTGTTTAAACTTCACTATCCTAGTATATTAGTAGACTGTTGAACAACTTAAATTCTTCAGTGTTGCAGCTGCTAGTGAGCTCTGCTGACTGGCCTGTGGTCGATAACTAATTCCAAATCTGAACCAGTGTTGTAGTTACCTAAACCCCCCTCCACAATGAGGCAGAATCTTGGCTGCTTTTCTCTTCCTGGAATGGTGGTGGCTTACACAATTGTGCTTCATTGCTTCTGCAGCTGAGAATAGTTGACTCTTGGTATGGGCTGGGGACTGAAGCTGGGCTATTTCTGCCCTGTATACCTTGGTACTATGCAGCACATCTTCCTGTGAAGTTATGGGCACTTTTTTTTTTTATTGATGTGGGGTGTTGGCAAGGTAATGGTGGGCCTCATTGAACTGCAGTCCTTGTGGTGGTGGCACTCCCATAATGGTGACTGGGTATCTCTCCAATCTTGAGTACTCTACAATGTGAGTTCATTCATTTGGCTTATGGCACAAAGGGTTTTGTCTAACTGCAGACTGTTTTAAGGATGTTTGTTTCCCTGCACCAACTGCAGGTTAGAGCAGGTGATGGGGAGAGGAGGATATATCTTCCACCTACTGCTCCTGGGTGGCTTGGGCCACACCTTCACCCTTGATGTGAGACATCTTTACCTTAATCTAAAGAGACTTGCATAGGTGATTTATTAAGCATGTTGTGATGCATTACCTGTGAACCATCAGATTTCAGTGTTGCTCATTAAAAATAAATGGCAGCTTCAAGTAACAAACTACTTGAACATTTGATAGATGCTTGCATATAGCATTTCCAAAAGTATTTTAACACCATATCCTTGGGAAGGAATTGAGTAGCTTCTTGGTACATAAGCTATCTTCATGCCCTGTTAAATCCATTTAAGATGGATCGACTAGGCCTATATTAAGTTTAGAAGAATGAGGCGATCTCCTGGAAGCATATAAAATTGACAGGGTTGGACCGGTTAGATGCAGTAAGAATGTTCCTGATTGTTGGAAGTCCAGAACCAGGGGTTACAGTTTAAGGATGATGGGTAAGCCATAAAGGACCAAGATGAGGAGCAACTTCTTCACCTAGAGCATTGTGAACCTATGGCATTCTCTACCTGAGTTGTGGAGTCCAGTTCATTGAATATATTCAAAAGGGAGTTGGATGTGGCCCTTGCAGCTAAAAGGATTGGGTATGGAGAAAAGGCAGGAGTGGGGTACTGAAGTTGCATGATATTGAATGGTGGTGCAGGCTTGAATGGCCTGCTCCTGCACCTATTTTTGATGTTTCTATGAAAGAATTTGCATGTTTGGACATCAGCAGTCCTTGCAAGATTTTCTATTTGTGAATTTTAATGGTTGGGTTTTCCAGTGACCTATACATTACAATTCTTGTGCCGTCAAGTGGGTTAAGACAACGGAGGATGCATATTCATAAAATCTGTTGCAAAGATCCATAGAGTTGTACTGTGAAAGTGGGATCACTTAATGTTTCAATATTTGCATTTTGAGACTGACCAGGGCCTCCAATACATTGCTGATGAAGTCTACTGAGAATACACACTAATTGTCTTTTCTTTCCAGCCATGTATAATGCCTGTAAAGATGTTCAGTCCCCTTCAAGTAATGAGAAGGCTCTGGGGCTACTTTGTGGAAAAGATGCAAAAGATTGTAATGCCACCAACTGGATTCAGTATATGTGTACCACAAGTAATGCTCAGACACCCTTCAACATTATTCCCATCTTTGGTGGTAAGTCTTTAAGAAATGTACTTGACATGAGTGCACATGATTTGAACCATAACTAATCAATCTGTGCTTGTAAATGTACAATAATTAAACACTGATCAAAATGTTTGGCAGCATGCACTTTCTGGGTGAGTGGAAATTGCCTGTAACTGATTGCAGTGTAAGATGGCTTTATGAACAAACTGTTGCATTAGCCATAGTTCTCAGTAACTGTTAAATGGACTTGGTTTCCAGTAAGCAGTATACTAAACATGGTCATGCATTAAAGGGAATTGGTGCTGGAAATAACTGGATTTTATTAGGATTGGTTTATTTGACTATAGCAAGGAGTGACTGGCATTAAACCCCTTTTCAACACAACTTTAACAGGAGATTGATTATGCAATTGTGTTCCTGATCACTGGTGGAACAAATCAAGGACTTTAGTGGATGAAAATGTCTAAAGATACTAACCTGTTACAGAAGTAGTCTTGCCAGTGATGGCTGATAACTCCATCTTAAATAAAAAAAAAAAAACACCTAGCTTATTTGTTCACAGGATGTGGGCATTGCTGGCAAGGCCAGCATTTATTGCCCTTAAGATGTTGGTGAGGCATCACCTTAAACCACTACAGTCCTTGTGGTGAAGGTACTCAGTGCTGACTGTCATAGTGCTTTGGTACAACTGTCTTTTGCTGGGCCATTTCAGAGGGCAGTTAAGAGTCCACCACATTGCTGTGGGTCTGGAGTCCTAAACCCAGACCAGGTAAGGGCAGCAGATTTCCTTCCCTAAAGGATGCTGGCAAACCAATTGGGTTTTTCTGACCATCTCATAGTTTCATGGGCCCCAAGTTTCCACATGATTTGCTCCTGATTTTTAGGAGCAACTGGTGGAGAACAGACTATCTTAGAAATCACAATTCTCCACTTTTTTTTTTTCTGCAGTTCTAGTCAGTTGGAACAGTTTCACTTTGGAACAGAATTTTTTCTTCAAAAAGGGAGTGTCTGGCCACTGACACCTGATTTCAAAGTTTCCAGTGAAAACATACTCCAAACTAGCTTGGAATGAAGCAAGTGAAGATTTTTGTAGAACTGAAAACCTGTTCTACACTAAAAATCAGGCACAGGTTACAAATTAAGTGTCCAGAACGAGGTGGGGGGGGAGAAGGAAAGCCATTAAATTCTATAATAAATCCTTATTTATACTTATACAAATTATACAAATAAATCCAACCTGAATAAACATTTATAAGCAAAAAGATTAAATAAACCATCTTCCTACCTGTGTGAAAGTGCTTCAGGCAGGTTCAGTCAGCTCAGCGTTGTTCCCACAAACAGGAGGGAGGGCCTGACCGACCACAGCGGGGGGGAGGAGGCAGCTGTTCTGGATGACTGGGAGGAGGGGGAAGAGGAGGCAGTGAAGGCTGCAGGAAGCCTCAAGTTGAGGCAGCCATTCCCGACGGCGGGGTGGGGGGGGGGGGAAAAGAGAGGCAGTCAGGAAACGGCTGCCTCAACTTCTGAGGCTTCCTGCAGCCTTCTCACTGCTGCAAGAAGCCTCAGTGCTGATGGCAATGTGATTTTATAAAAAAATGTTCAAAAATTAAACAGCTACAAAGAACTACAAAAATGGCCGAGTGCCAATGTTTCCTTCTCTCTGCGCGAACGCTCCAACGCGCATGCGCAGGGTTGCCGGCACGGAAAAAACGAATTTAAATGGTACCCGCCCCTCCCACTTACAAAATTGGCACAAGTGGTAGGCTCCACCCCCCGGGCACCATGCCGAACTGCAGGGTGCTCGAGAATAGTGTTTTTTCAGCCGCTGTTTTTGGCACAAAACTGGCGCCCAGCTCGGACCGTTTTGTAGCGTGTGGAAACTTGGGGCCATGGTCACCATTACTGATGCTAGCTTTTACATTCCAAATTTAGTTAATTGAATTTAAATTCCCCAGCTGCCATGGTGGATTTGAACTTGTCTCTAGATTACTAGTCGAGTAACATAACCACTGATCCTGTACCCCCTCACCCTACATTTTAACCATTAGACTTGAGACCAGTGTCTTTTTGAAACTTTCCTATGAAGTTAGGAAGGATATGCTGTTGCAGCAAGGAAACTAACTAGGAACAACATTTTTTAAAATTAGAAAGTAGGGAAATGCTTATACTTAAGCGATCACAGCATCCTTTTACTAGGCTTTGCATTATAGAAAAGTCTCAATCTTGTCTGTAACCAACACCATTCCAAGACAGCACCTACCACACTAAGATGAGTCTATGCACTTGCTGTACTAGAGGCAAAGGCTGAAAGGATAAGCTGGGTAAACAGCTAGAGCAGCTAAATGTGCAAACTATATATTCATACCTGTTAAAGCACAAGCCAAGATTGTATTAATAGAACCAGGTCCCCTTAACTATAGACCATTGTCTAGGGTCTGGAGCAATGCAGCCACAGGGCAGCAGCTAGTCACTCCAGGACTTGATGTATTAACCTCCTGAAGTAGATGGAGCTTGGGAACCAGCTTGTATTTGCATATATGAATGGAAGGCCAAATCAATCACTAAGCTTGTTATAAAAATCACTTTCGTGACCTAAGCAGAGATAGTCATGACTGTAACTAAAATCTGAACAGCCCCATGTTTAAGGTTCTGGCCTCTTCACTATTGAACATAAGTGCAGCCCCTCAAGCCTGATCAGTCACTTAAGATCATGGCTGATCTGATCATGGGCTTGGTTCCACTTCCCTGCCTGCTCTGCCTAACCCTTTGTTCCCTTAGTGCAAATCTATGTCTGCCTTGAATATATTCAATGACCCAGCCTCCACAGTGCTCTGGTGCAGAGAATTCCAGATTTACACCCCTTGAAGAAATTCCTCATATTAAATGGGCAGCCCTTATTCTGAGACTATGCCCCTAGTTTGTTTGTTTTCCCCCTGAAAAAAAAATCCTCACTGCATCTACCTTGTGCTCCCTCCCCTCGTATGGAGTTAAGAATGAGATCTTATTGAAACAATGAGTAGAGGCTTAACATCACCCCTCATTTCTGGAATCAACCTTTGAACAACCTCCAATGCAAGTATATCCTTGAATAGAGACCAAAACTGTACACAATACTCTAGGTGTGGCCTCACCAATACCCTGTACAGTTGTAGCAGGACTTCTCTGCTTTTATACTCTAACCTCCTTGCAATAAAAGCCAACATTCCATTTGCCTTCCTGATTACATGCTGTATCTGCATACTAACATTTGTTTTATGCACAAGGACCCTCAGGTCCCTCCTGTACTGCAGCACTTTGCAATTTTTCTCTTTATGGAAAGAGAACAAGTTGTTTTAATGAACATATATTCTAATGTGGCTTAAATATTTAATCTTTTCATTTCCTTGTACTTCAAGCAAGCTGAACTGCAAGTTGCAATAAAAGCGGAGCACAGCAAACCATTTTGTTCTAATCTATATCCACAACATTTGTCATCCCACATGGTAAATTCAAATCTGTAGGATACCGAAGGAAATGAGGACAGTGCAAGGGATGCCAGTGGCCTCAGTCTAACAACTGAGGACCTTCTCCAGTCCAGTTTCTTAGAAGCAGGAGCAAGTAGAGTTGAAACTGTTACTTCAAGGTATCTGCATTGTACTAGACAGTTTTCAGTACTAGTGGCATCTTTTTTTTTTGGTAGATCGTCAAGTTGGAAGAATGATCCCCATGAACAACGAAACCAGAGGCTGCAATGAGACTTTAGATGATGGTTCTCAACCATGTAGTTGCCAGGACTGCACACTAGTTTGTGGCCCAAAGCCAGTACCTCCACCACCTCTTACCCCATGGACCATTTTTGGTTTGGATGCCATGGCTGTTATAATGTGGATTTTCTATCTGATCTTCCTGGCTGTGTTTGGGGGAGCAGTCACTTGTATGTGGTGTTGCAGGTAACAATCTTAAGGACAGTAAAGTTTGAACTTTATTTTTTAAATCCATTTGCAACTGTTAAGACACTTCATTGCAAATCTTAGTTTTTTTTTGGTCTTGACTTGCTGATCTAGTACTTGTCAAAGCCATCTTTGGTCATTAAAAGCATTAAGTTGTGCTGATGTAAATGTGAGCTACAAACTTTTAAGCAGGAATTCAATTATCAATTTTTAAAACCATGTCTGTTCACTATCTGAATCTTTTGTAATTCAATACTTTTCTACAGGAAACCGCATATTGTTTCTGAATATGCCCCAATTATTGACACCCGTGCAAATCATTCAATCAATGGCCATCATCTAGGTACGTTATTCCATTTGCTAGTGTCTGCACACAACTGATCTAATTTAACATAGCTGGGAATCTGTCATTAAAGCAGACTCATGAAGTTGCCATTTTGGTTATATAGTTGATTCTTTAAAGTCATGGATGTGGGTCTCATTAACCAACCTGCTTCTGCAGTTAGCCTTAATTGGGAATCTTTGTTTTATTGGGGGGAGGGGGAGGGGAAGAGCCTGGCCATGTGTTCCCCCCCTCCCTGGTATGACCATTTTCCTCTCTCTCTCCTCAGATAAGATATCTTGTTGTGAACAGCTTGGTGCAAAATCAGAAGCACTCTTGCGTAACCTATTCACCAAGTGGGGGTCCTTCTGTGTGCGACATCCTGCTCCTGTTATCATGCTGACTATTATTGCCATAGCAGTCTGCTCCTCTGGCTTGGTATTCATGAAGATCACTACCGATCCAGTTGAAATCTGGTCTGCCCCTTCCAGTCAAGCTCGCAGGGAAAAGTATTATTTTGACACCCACTTTGGACCTTTTTTCCGCACGGAGCAGCTGATTATTACAGCCCCAAATAGCACGTGGACCATGTACTCACCTTATCCATCTGGGGCAGATGTGCCATTTGGCCCTGCATTGCGCAAGGATGTCCTACACCAGGTTTGTTCTGTTTCTTTTTCTGTTTTGAATCACTTTAGGAGACCTAATGGTACCAGGGCTGAGGGACTGCAGTTGTGAATCTGGGATTGTTCTCAAACAGGGAACATTAAGAAGATTTAATAGGATTTTGATTAATGGGCACAAGCTTTCACCTGTAGAAGGATTGGTAACCAGAGAACCAATTTAAGGTAATTGGCCAAAAGTGGAAAATGTAAACTTTTTTTTACACTGCATTTTGAGGTGGAAGTGGATTCAATAACTTTCAACGGTAATTGAATGAATACTTGGAGAAAATTACAGGACGATGGGGAAGAGCAGGGGGCATGGGACTAAGGCATTAGCTGAATAGCCTCCTGTGCTGCAAGGCTGTATGATTCTGTAACTTGGAAGTTTTTTGCCACAATGTACAGAACGGTTTTCAATTTTAAGTGCAAGTATTTTTGATTTAGGTGCTGGACTTGCAGGATGCAATTCAAGATTTAGAAGCCTATTACAAGAATGAAACTGTGCAGCTGCAGGACATCTGCTTGGCACCTTTGGCTCCATACAACAATAACTGCACCATCTTGAGTGTCTTAAACTACTACCAAAACAGTCACGATGTCCTTGATCATTCTGTTGGCGATTACTTTTATGTATATGCTGACTACCATAGTCACTTTCTGTACTGCACTAGGTATGTGACCATTGACTAGGGATGTAATAAATGTTCCAGCCCTGAATCTTGACAGGGGTTGTTATGGCAGGGGACAGGCATCAGCAGTTCTACTAATCTCTCTGGATAGTGTCAGCTGTGGCTGTGGGTAGCAATCTCACTTGACTCAAGGTTGAGTTAAAGTCCCACTCCTGACCTGAGCACAAACCTAGGCTGACACATGCTGCACTCGGGCCATCTTTCAGATGAGATGTTAAACCGAGGTCTTGTCTGATCCCTCATGGATGTAGAGGCACTGGCCAGCCCACACTGCAATGTGTGCACTAGGTCCATGCAGCAGAGCTGGTCTCCAGTTGTCTTGGTTAATCCTTGCTACTGGACCAAGACCTAGCTCCCTAGAATTTTGGGTCTATCATTGAAACACCTGTGAACTTTTTGACAGTGGGTCATCCTTGATTTGAGGGACTGCCTATGATGTAAAATATCCCATGGCACCTCAAAGAGCAGGGGAGTTGTCCTGGCCAATATTTATCCCTCAATCAACATAAAACCAATTATCTGATCATTGACTACACTGTACTCCAGTGGTTGTGAAAGGCACTTGTATGAATCCAAGTCTTTCTTTAAACTCCAGTGGAAATTCAAGACATCCAAATCTTGCATGGTATAGATTCCTCACTGCATAGACTTGGGAGGGGCCTCAAGGCCTAGTTTGTATGACCCCCCCCCTGTTGGTCTTTGTATTCTTTTGGACTAGTATCTGCTGGGGACTTCATGGGAGGGGTGTCAAACTACCTTAAAATTGCCAAACCATATGAAGGGTTTAGATGCAGTAAATGAGGAACAACTACTGGCAGGAATATCCGTAACCAGAAGGGCACAAATTTAAAATTGGCAAAAGAACCAGAAGGTAGATTAGGTGAGTTGTGATCTGGAATGTGCTGCCTCAAAGGGTGGTGCAAGCAGATTCAATAATTACTTTCAAAAGGGAATTGGATAGATACTGGCTGTGCATCTTAAATAGATTAAGTGTTCACCATACATAAATAGGAGTAGGCTACCTTGCCCCTTGAGCCTGCTTTACCACTTAATATCATGGCTGATCTGATCATTGACTCAGCTCCACTTCCCTGCCCACTCCCTATAATCCTTTATCCCTTGCTCAAAAATCTGAATATATTTAAGGTGGAGACAATGACTCTGCCTCCACAGCTCTCTAGCAGAGAATTCCATGGATGAGGAAATTCCTCCATCTCAGTTAAATGGGCAGCCCCATACTCTGAGACTATGCCCCCTAGTTTTAGTTTCCTGAGTGGAAGTAGCAGATGGTGGTAGAAAGCAATTGGGACTTTTTTGTTTAAAACAGGAATTTGGAATTCAGTTCCCTTTAGCCTATCTAGTACTTATCCCAATAGTTTCAAAATATCTACTACACTTGTATGTAATAGATATGCCCAAAATCCTTTAAGAAAACATTCACTTGTTTTGTGTTTTAGAAAAGTCTCAATTCAGTTTGGTTTGAGTCTGGACTAATTGACTTTTGGGGGAGGGATGAAGGGTGCAATAACTTTTCACACTAGAGTTGCAGGATGTAGTAACTTCATATTGGCTCATATATTGGGCTAGTCTTAACACTTTTTTGCTAAACCTCAGTTAGCAATGTTTTTTACTTTGTGATAACAACTTCAGTTTTATATTGGGATCTAAAGCAGGTCTGCTGCAACTCCAATTAACCAATCCTAAAACATTGACTTTTAAACAGGGCCCCCGCTTCACTTAATGATACAACTATGCTCCATGACCCTTGCTTGGGCACATTTGGTGGACCAATTTTTCCTTGGCTGGTTGTAGGAGGGTATAATGGTAAGCAAATCTTTCTTTAAATCTGGAATTGCAACAAACTGTTTCTGATGCATCACTTAATTGCTATGCATGGTATTTTCTTGCATTGGGTTAAGTCCCTTTTGGTTTACTGTGTTTCACTTGTTTTGCCCTCCTGACCTCGACTACCAGTAAGGGGGTTCCCCCTCATGCCAATGGAACCACAAACGTTCTTCCTAAATTGCTGTGTTTTTGGTGTAAAATGCATTTGAAGCAGAGATCCATTTCAGATCACATTCTGTGGGAAACTAAAGGAGGGGGGAGACTTTAAATGTAATTTTCAATAATTTCTCATCAATTTAATTGGTGTTGGCCAATGTTCCCTCAGAACTCCAGACCACAGCTTAGCTGGAATGATGGTACTAGCTGTTCTCCAGCAGTAAGCTCAAAGGAAGTTGAGGATAAACATTTAGAAAAATAGGAGCAGGCCATTCAGCCCTTCAAGCCTGCACCACCACCGTTCAATATGATCATGGCTAAGCATGTAACCTCAGTACCCCACTCCTTTCTCTCCATTACCCCTTGATCCCTTTAGCTGTAAGGGCCACATCTAACTTCCCTTTTTTTGAATATATCCAACCGACTGGACTCAACAACTTTATGGGAGAGAATTCCACAGGTTCACAATTCTCTGGGGGGAAAAGTTTCTCAGCCTTATGGCTTGCCCTTTTGTTCTCAAAGAAACTTTAACTGTTTCCACTTATAACTAGGTGCATTTCAAAAACTTTTCATAGTGCTTTGTTTTTGGGGCTTGCCAAGTGATGGAAACTAATTACTATTTGAAATAGTTACCTAGCAGGTAACTGGCAGCCAGCTTGCACTCCATGCCCTACAAGAAGCAAATTAGATGCATTAAGCAGTGAATCTTTGGTATTGGGTGAGGAAGGATTGTTGACATGAAAGTTCAACTTTTCAAAATGCTGTCAGGACCTTGGGTTAATGTCTCTGTTAAACATTTCACCTGACTATGCAGAATTCCCTCAGGATTGTATACTTTTAAGTTGAACCCACAAATGCTTGACTCCAGGATGAGTGCTATTAACTGAGCCACACTGGTGAAAGGACACTCCATGTTCACTAATAATTTCTTGGCTTCCAAATCAGATTTTGCCACTTGCTATGGGAAACAAACTTTAAGCCATCCTTTTCCTTAAACTAGCAGTGACTGAGGAAACTGGTGTAGAACAAATTGGATTCTGTCTGCATGGTAGCTGGACTCTAGGTTTTCTGCATCTGCCTACCAGCCTACCATTTTCCTGCCCATGAAAGATCACTGGCTCATGTGGCCTCTGCATTACATCTAGGCAAGTTGACTTGGGATGTTTGTAGTATTTGACAATGAAAGGGGGTATTTTTTCTGGGAGAAGGTGGGGGTGGGGGGGGAGTCCAAGAGGAAGAAAACTAAATTTTCTGCTAAATTGCACATTTTCTCCTACAGCTTGCCTTCAAATCCGAACAAAGACCTTCTGATATCATAAGTACTAGTGTTCTAATTCATGGACAACTAAGCAGGGGAGAAATAATTTCTTCAAAATGTTGGCATCTCCTACTGGCTGCTGATATTACAACTTTTCAGAACCTTGATATTCTAGTAGAATAGTGACTCTCTTTTGATTCCACAGGTGATGATTTTAACACTGCTACAGCACTAGTGATCACTTTCCCTGTTAATAATTATCACAATGACACTGACAAACTCAACAAAGCTCTGGCTTGGGAGAAAGTGTAAGTAATTTTCTTTTGGGAAGAATACATGTCTTTGACTAAAGTATGACAGCAAACCAGTGGTTCCTATCTTTGAGTTTATGGTTATATTGTGCCACCTATTCAGATAGCTAAACTTTTGTGGAACACTAATTGGACTGGTATTTGTTTTTCAGATTTATTGATTTCCTGAAACATTATAATGATTCCAACTTGACCATTTCATTCTCTGCTGAACGAAGCATTGAAGACGAGATAAATCGTGAAAGTAGCAGTGACATCAATACAGTTCTCATTAGCTATGTGATCATGTTTTTGTACATCTCCATTGCCTTGGGGCACATTAAGAGCTGCACGACTCTCCTGGTGGGTGTAGCAGGAATGCACATTCAGTGGGTTTTCTTTTGAGTAGTGGAATATGAAGCTTCTATTGAGAGCAAACATTTTCTGTTGAATGAGTGCAGGAGGAAGAAAGATTAGCAAAGGCTTAAACTGCTTTTCAGTGTTGTGTAACCCTCGAATGTCCATCAGCACTGACTGGACCAGTGCAGTAGACACTTTAAATTGTTGGATATCTGTTGTAGATCAGTAGTTGGTAACTGGAAGATTTGCATTCCCAGCAGCAGTACACTGTTGCTCCTCCTGGCAAAATTATCTAGCAGATCTGAGGCAGGCAAGATGTGCTTGTCCTAACACTAGTGTGTGGGGAGAGGTCCCTCTAGTCAACCACTTCCATTATGTCAACAATACTGCAGATGATGGAAATCTGAAATGAGTTGGGAACACTCAGCAGGTCAGGCAACATCTGTGGAGAGAGAAAGTTAACATGCCAAGTAGTTCTTTTCCCAGATGCCAAGTGTTTCCAGCATTTTCCAATATTTCCTTTTATGTATTGCCTTTAATGGTTTTAAATTTCCCAAGGTGCTTCAGATAAGCAATTAGAAGTGGACATGAGTGATGGAAGATGTTGGGACAACAGGCATGTGGAAGCTGACCTGATGTCTACAGATAATGTCATTTGAGGGGTAATGTATAGATGAGGGAGCCAAGGTATTGTTGTAATGTGACCATGCAGCTGGAACAAGAAGCCATTGCTGGAGATGTTCTGGATGCATTTGGCTAGTAATCAAACACCAAGTTGTCACTCTGAGCAATAAGATAGAGGAGAGGGATGAAGCACAACAGCCCAAGGATGGCATTTGTGACTGGGGCAGGGGCCAGACTGGAGGTTTAAGTGAGGACAAATGGGGCTGGGAGGTGATGAGTTGAAGGGCCTTGATCAGTGTTTCCTAAATATGCCATCCATCTTGGGTAACAGAACATTCTAATTTTAATATTCTGATCCACTCATTAAGCTTTGCCTGATAGAATTGGATTATTTCTTCCACTTAATGCATTTACACAGCTATTGCAAAGGTTTTGGCAGGATATATTTAAAATTAAGTCCATAATGAAACATTTCAGGCAAAAAAGCCTTCAGCCAACACAGGAGTAACAGGATCAACTTGACCAACTTGAATTGCAGTTGCTTGTAGTAGCAGATAACCACTAATTGATGGAAATGCTTTAATCAGCATTTTGTAAAACACAACATGGATTTTAACAAGTGCTGTTGTCCATGGTTCTAAAGTAATAAAACTGAATTTTAGTAATGTATGAAGGCTTGGTTCTGGAGCTAGTGGTTGTGGGAGCGTTCACTTTGCCACCCCACAAGCAATGTTCCCTGAGTTGCCAGGCTCACAGTAATGGGAATCCTACACAGGCCACACCATCTTCTACACTGTAAATACCATGCATGCATACAAACAGGCTGCACAGAATGCTTGCAGTGAACTTTGGCCAAGCAACTTGAAAGCTCCACTAGTCAGTGAAGACATTTTAGGATTTTTTCAGATTCTACCAAGCATTTGATATGAAGTGGGTTAAACTGGCCCTTTAGAATGCTGCAGAATTACTCCATAGCCATATTGATGTAAGCTGATTTGCTGTATTTTGTATATTGTGCCATCAATTTTGCAATCTTTATATTGCAATCTTTTGCAGGTGGACTCTAAAATTTCTCTGGGAGTTGCTGGTATTGTGATTGTCCTGAGCTCAGTGGCCTGCTCTCTGGGGATTTTCAGCTATGTTGGTATTCCCCTCACGCTGATTGTGATTGAAGTCATCCCCTTTTTGGTGTTGGCGGTTGGTGTAGACAACATCTTTATCATCGTTCAGACATTTCGGGTACTAATGTTATTTGTGTTCTGAATGTTTTCACCTGAATATGCTTGATTTTGGACCATACTCATGGAGTACACTTGCCTTCCTCTTATCCAGCGAGACAGACGGCTACAGAACGAACCACTCGACCAACAGATTGGCAGAGTACTAGGGGAGGTAGCACCGAGTATATTCCTGTCATCCTTCTCTGAGACTGTGGCATTCTTTCTGGGTATGTGGTACACCGATTAATTCTTTGAGGGAGTCAGTGCTGCAGGAGTTTGGCTTTTGTTCACTAAGCATTTGATGCAAGAAATTCTAATTGTAATTCAAAGTACAAATGGATTAGCTATATTTTTTAAACCTGGAGATCAAACTAATAGTACTAGAAGCATTTAAGTCAATGTCAAGGACTAAATGTTCTGTTTCAACAGTTGTTTGATCTTGGGTATTTCTATCATTTTTCTGTTTTGCTTTGAGTTCTTTTATTACCCTTTGGTCATAGAATGATAGCTTTACAGCACGAGGCCATCTGGCTCATTGTCTGTTCTGGCCAGAGCTAATCCCACTTTCTAGTTGGTCTGTAGCCTTGTGGGTTTAAAGCATTGCAAGTACTAAGGTACATCTGTACTGTTCACTTGCTAGCAAATTGTTATTGGATATATGCTATGCTTTCTCCAACCTTGTTCATCCACTTGCATAATTTCTGAAGGAGTTGCATGTCTTTATGCTAAAACACAATAATCCATTATAGGATTCCCTGTATCACCAAAAATAAACCTTGAAAGTAAATGTTTGTATAGTTGTATTGAAATAAGCACAACTAAATGTTGACCAGCATTACCGAGATGGTCAAATTCTGATACGGGTGAAGGAGGATTAAGTGGCTATAATTCCTTAGCCACCATAAAGACCTGGATGATATTTACATGTGAAGAAATCATTTACAGCATGAGGCCATTTTAGTCGAGCTATCCAGTCTAATCCCACTTTCCAGCTCTTGGTTTGTAACCCTGCAGGTTACAGCACTTCAAGTGCCCATCCAAGTACTTTAAATGGTGAGGGTTTCTGCCTCCAGGCAGATGACCGACCCGTGGTTCAAACTGTGCTTTGCTGTTGGTCACTAACTACATGGTGTGGTTGAGGCAATTAACAGATGCACTTTAAATAGAGGGAGAAAGGAATGGAAGGATGTCTATTGAAGAGCAATGAAGTGACTAGGAGGCTTGAGTAGAGCAAAGACCTGTTGCTATAAATTCTAATGTATGTTTGACTATTTCTAGGTTCTTTATCCACGATGCCAGCAGTTCGCACCTTCTCCCTTTTTGCAGGAATGGCTGTATTTATAGACTTCATACTCCAGATAACCTGCTTTGTAAGTCTCTTTGGGCTGGATATCCAGCGGCAAGAGGTGAGTTGAGTCTGCATGTTGGAATGAAGCTCCATTTGGCTCCTGTCCAGCCTCATGCAGCTTCTAAACTTGAGCTCATCCAAAACTCTCACTGCCTGTAGCCTAACTCTCCAAGTACATTGGCTCAATTTTTAAAGTTCATGTATAAATCCCTCCATGGCCTTGCCACTATCTCTAACCTCCTTGGGGCCCCTACAACCCTCTGATCTGTGCTCCGATTCTCGCATCTTGTGCATCACTTTTTTTTTTTCATCACTTCATTGGTGGTTGGGCCCAAAGCCCTGGAATTCCCCACCTCTCCCAGATGATCCTTAAAACCTACCTCTGACAGCTTTTGGTCACCTGTCCTTATTGCTACATGGCTGTCTGAACAGCCACAAAGCACTGATTATTTACTGTTAAAGACACTTTTAATACCAGTTCTAAATGTGTTTTTATTGTTTGCAGAGTAATCGTATGGATATCCTGTGTTGTGTGAAAAAGGAGAAAAAAGTTGATGCAAGCAATTCAGAAGAACTCCTCTTCAAATGCTTCAAACGTATCTACGCACCATTTTTATTAACAAACTGGGTGCGGCCTGTTGTGGTAAGTATTTGAATTCCATGAGTTCTTTAAAGATCCCTCTTCCACTAAACCAACAGATGTCACGTTGTTCTAGTTCAGTAGTGCAAAATGTGGTCTATTTGGTTGCCTACCAAAATGTTGTGATTTTAGTTATTAGCTGTCTTGTGTACACTTACAAAATAGGACAAATGCTACCTTTTATCTAAATTACTGAATTTTTAATTTTTGTATACTTTCTCATTTGCAAATCCAAGTGTGGAATTCCTGGGAATGGCTCTTGGAGATTAGCCTGAGTTTGTTGTAAGACACACATGGCTATCTATATCAACAGATATAGAATGCTAGTTGATGGCTCATCCATATAAAGCTTAAGCCCTCTGTTGGAGTAGTGTACTTTAGGCTCCTGGAATCTAATCTGGTCAGCTTCATAACTTCCTGGTGGTGGTTTCAATCAATAGAGATGAATGTTGGTATTTACAGCAAAGGATGGGGGTAAATTGAAGAGGAGCTATGAAAGGAAATGCACCCTGAACTATCCTTGAGTTCTAGGTACCATTAGTGGGAGAATATTCAAAATATGAAGATGGGAATTGCTGGATGAAAAGACCAGGGTTCCTGTAGTTCACCACCTCAGCCAGGTAGTTACATGATACAGCAATGGAATTGTTGACTAATCACCAGTGATCAATCTCTTCTATAGCAGACCCAGACATCGGGTGGTTTTGGGAACAATGGGGTTAAGTTTTATAGAAAGAATTTATTTTTTAATCCAAATTTAAGATTATGGAAATTGTTTTAAAATGAGATGCTTGGATCTAACAGGAGGATGTAGACTCTGAATAGTGCAAACAATTGTTTCCTCCCAAGGCTTAAGATTCTGATGGGGATTGTCTAGAACTAGGGTCTGTCTCTGGATAAGGGTCAGCTATTTACAACAGGAACTTCACTCGGTGGGCTGAATATTTGGAATTCTCTGCCCCAGCGGGCTGTGTATGCTGAATCTGACTTCACGGCTGAAAATCGTCTCCTACTCCTAATTCTTGTGTTCTGTTAAAACTTAACGCTATTGAGGCAGAGACAGGAAAATAAAGGTAATGGGATAAATTAAAGATTGAAGTAAATAGCAATGTGCACTTTGTAATATGCTGCTAAGCACATTAATGTTATAGGAACTGAGGCCATTCAGTTAGATCAGTGGGAGGACAGAAGACTAGGAAGCTTTTAAAAGCCAGCAAAGAACAACTTAAAATGATTTAAAGGGAAGATAAACTAGCATGAAATAGAAAGATAGCAAGAGTTTCTAAATATAAAAAAAATCAGGGAATTCAGAACTTGGCAGAGGAGGACAAAGGGTTTGATTAGGACAGGGAAAATGGAGTACGAGAAGAAGCTTGCAGGGAACATTAAGGCGGATTGCAAAAGTTTCTATAGATGTGTAAAGAGAAAAAGGTTAGTAAAGACAAACGTAGGTCCCCTGCAGTCAGAATCGGGGGAAGTCATAACAGGGAACAAAGAAATGGCAGACCAATTGAACAAGTACTTTGGTTCGGTATTCACTAAGGAGGACACAAACAACTTTCCAGATATAAAAGGGGTCAGTGACTAGTAAGGAGGAGGAACTGAGGGAAATCCTTAGTCGGGAAATTGAAGGCCAATAAATCCCCAGGGCCTGATGGACTGCATCCCAGAGTACTTGAGGAGGTGGCCTTGGAAATAGCGGATGCATTGACAGTCATTTTCCAACATTCCATTGACTTGATCAATTCCTATCGAGTGGAGGGTAGTCAATGTAACCCCACTTTTTAAAGGAGGGAGAGAAAACAGAATTATAGACCAGTCAGCCTGACATCAGTAGTGGGTAAAATGATGCAATCAATTATTAAGGATGTCATAGCAGCACATTTGGAAAGAGGTGACATGATGGGTCCAAGTCAGCATGGTTTTGTGAAAGGGAAATCATGCTTGACAAATCTTCTGGAATTTTGAGGATGTTTCCAGTAAAGTGGACAAGGAGAACCAGTTGATATGGTATATTTGGACTTTCAGAAGGCTTTTGACTAGGTCCCACACAGATTAATGTGCAAAGTTAAAGCACATGGGATTGGGGGTAGTGTGCTGACGTGGATTGAGAACTGGTTCAGACAGGAAGCAAAGAGTAGGAGTAAATGGGTACTTTTCAGAATGGTAGGCAGTGACTAGTGGGGTACCGCAAGGTTCTGTGCTGGGGCCCCAGCTGTTTACATTGTACATTAATGATTTAGACGAGGGGATTAAATGTAGTATCTCCAAATTTGCGGGTGGCAGTGTGAGCTGCGAGGAGGATGCTGAGGCTGCAGAGTGACTTGGTTAGGTGAGTGGGCAAATGCATGGCAGATGAAGTATAATGTGGATAAATGAGGTTATCCACTTTGGTAAAAACAGAGACAGACTATTATCTGAATGGTGACAGATTCGGAAAAGGGGAGGTGCAACGAGACCTGGTGTCATGGTGCATCAGTCATTGAAGGTTGGCATGCAGGTACAGCAGGCAGTTAAGAAAGCAAATGGCATGTTGGCCTTCATAGCGAGGGGATTTGAGTACAGGGGCAGGGAGGTGTTACTACAATTGTACAGGGCCTTGGTGAGGCCACACCTGGAGTATTGTGTACAGTTTTGGTCTCCTAACTTGAGGGACATTCTTGCTATTGAGGGAGTGCAGTGAAGATTCACCAGACTGATTCCTGGGATGGTGGGACTGACCTATCAAATACTGGATCAACTGGGCTTTTATTCACGAGTTCAGAAGAGAGGGGACCTCATAGAAACGTTTAAAATTCTGACTGGTTTAGACAGGTTAGATACAGGAAGAATGTTCCCAATGTTGGAAGTCCAGAACCAGGGGTCACAGTCTAAGGATAAGGGGTAGGCCATTTAGGACTGATGAGGAGAAACTTCTTCAACCAGAGTGGTGAACCTGTGGAATTCTCTACCACAAAGTAGTTGAGGCCAATTCACTAAATATATTCAAAAGGGAGTTGGATGAAGTCCTTGCTACTAGGGGATCAAGGGTTATGGCGAGAAAGCAGGAAGGGGTACTGAAGTTGCATGTTCAGCCATGAACTCACTGAATATGGTGCAGGCTAGAAGGGCTGAATGGCCTACTCCTGCACTTATTTTCTTTGTTTCTAATTAATGGGGAACATGGAGATGGCAGAATCTCACATTTTGTAGTCTTTACAGAAGATGACTATTCCAACAGTGGATAGTCAAGGGGCAGCAGGGGGGTGTGGAGGAGGAATTCACAATCACTAAGGAGGTGGTACTCAGTAAGATAATGGGACTAAAAGTGGATAAATCCCCTGGACCTGATGGCTTGCATCCTAGGGTCTTGAGAAGTAGCAGCAGGGATAGTGGATGCATTGTTTGTAATTTACCAAAATTCTGGTGGTCCCAGCAGATTGGAAAACTGCAAATGTAACACTCTGATTTATAAAAAAAAAAAGGAGGCAGACAAAAAGTAAAACTATAGACCAGTTAGCCTAACATGTGGTTGGGAAGATGTTTGAGTCTATTAAAGTAGCAGGACATTTGTAAAATCAAAATTCAGGCAGTCAGCATGGATTTATGAAGGAAGTCCTGTTTCACAAATTTTCTGGAGTTCTTTGAGGATGTCAGTGGATAAAGGGAACCAGTAGATGTAGTGTATTTGGACTTCCAGAAGGCATTTGACAAGGTTACTGCACAAGATAAAAGTTCACAGGGTTGGTTAATATATTAGCATGGCAGAGGATTGGCTAAAACAGTCAGGATAAATGGCTCATTCTCTAGCTGGTAACTAGTGGGGATCAGTGCTGGGACCCCAACTATTTACAATCTTCCTACTTGGAAGAAGGGACTGAGTGTAATGTAGCCAAGTTTGCTGATACAAAGATGGGAGGAAAAGCAATTTGGAGGACAATGCAAGGACAGACAGGCTAAATGAGTAGGCAAAAATTTGACAAATGGAGTATAATGGAAAGTGAAGTTTGGCAGAAAAATAGTTATATTAAATGGAGAAAGATTGCAAAGTGCCACAGGACTTGGGGGTACTTGATCATGAAATGCAAGTGATCAGGAAGGCCAATGGAATCCTGGCCTTTATTGCAAAGGAATGGAGTATAAAAGCAGGGAAGTCTTGTATAGTTATACAAGGTATTCGTGAAGCCACACCTGGAATACTGTGCAGTTTTGGTTCCATATTTACAAAAGGATATTCTTTGGAGGCAGTTCAGAGGTTCACTCAGTTGATTCCAGGGATGAGGGAGTTGACTTGAGGAAAGGTTGGGCCTCTACTCATTGGAATTCAGAAGAATGAGTGATCTTATTGAAACTTACAAGATTGAGGGGTTTGAGAAGATGGATGCAGAGAGGATGGTTCCACTGATGGAGAGACTAGAACTAGGGGGCATAATCTTAGATTAAGGGGCCACCCATTTAAAACTGAGGAATTTTAGGGTTGCAAATCTATGGCATTTGCTGTCTCAGCTGCAGAAGCTGGGTCATTGAATAAATTTAAGACTATAGTTTTTAAATGAAAAGGGCTATGGGGAGTGGGCAGGGAAGTAGAGCTGAGTCAATGATTGGATCAGCCATGATATTGAATGGCAGAGCAGGCTCAAGGAGCTGTATGGCCTACACCATTGTGTATCATGGCTGATCTGTATTGTAACTCCATCTACCCACCTTGGTTTCATAACCCTAATACTCTTGCCTAACACCTATCTGTTTTGAAATTTTCCTTTAACTCCCAGCCAACAGATTGAGAAAATCCTCCAATTCCTTAGTGTTGCAATGGCCTTGACTTCAAGTGTTTTAACATGGTGCTCTAGTGACAAGACACAAGGAAATCAAATGTGCCATGATTTAAATTGGATATTCAATGTAAATAGAAGCCTTTGTTGGCTCAGAACTTTGGGTATGTGGCCAGGAGGTGGCAGTTCTCTATTCTAATTCTACCTACCTGTCAGTAATTTCTAACTTTAAATTCAGTTTTACAAATAGTTGTCTCTGAAACATGGAGTATATTCATGTATCAGGTTTACTAATGTCAAATCTGATCTTGTCTAAACCTACAGTACTGAACTGAACTTTACTTTGTTCCCTAGATTTCAGTATTTGTTGGCATCTTGTCATTCAGTATTGCAGTAATAAACAAAGTGGAGATCGGGTTGAATCAGAGTTATTCGATGCCAGATGTAAGTACCAAACAGTGTATCTCTCCTTTTCTCCCCTGTGGTGGTACACTTCTGATCCAGTGAATTCTTCCCTTCCCAGGACTCTTACATTCTGCCCTATTTTGAATCGATGGCAGAGTACTTTCATGCAGGCCCCCCTGTATACTTTGTGATCGAAGAAGGACATAACTACACTTCTTTCGAAGGACAGAATGCCGTGTGTGGTGGTGTTGGCTGCAACAATGATTCTGTTGTCCAACAAGTCTACACTGCAGCTCTGCTGGCCAACTAGTAAGTTTCATCGGGCGCACCAGAGTTTGTACTTTTGTGACACTTCAAATATTAGCCACTTGATACTTATCAATCACATGACGACTGATTTCCTTGAGACCCTCCCTCTCGGGTAGATGCAATTGCACCACTTGCTCTCGACTATATCTGGCAAATGGTGCTAGCCATTTATCAAGTATAAATTAAAGGTGCAGCTTAAAACTTAAGTGGACCAGCTATTGAACAGGCACTTGCCTTTTATTTTTAAAAGCACAGTTGATTTCTGGCCAGTCCACTTTTCATGGACACATCTGGTGGCTTCAGATTTTATTGTCTTGCCACATAGCAGACAAATTGTACAAGCACCTGTGGTGGGCACTGTATTCTGACTTGTCCCAAGATGTAAATTTAACGTGAGAATTTTCCCTCTGGTGGAGGGTGTAGAGAACATCTAGCGCCATTCACCTGGAAATATTCTGGTCTTTGATTTGTGTCTTAGGATGTTTTTAAACCAGAATGACTGGGGCCAATTTGTATCAAACTGTAATCCACATAACTGAAGTCTCTGGTACCATTCTGGTAAATCCTCAGCCTTGACATCCTAAAGTGCCCAATATACCAGCTGGGACCCAACTGGTGATTTATAAAAGTTTATTGTAACTTACCCTACTACACTCTACCTCCATTTTATAAAGCCAAGGATCCCATACATTAATTTTTAAACAACCATGCCAACTTGTCTTGCCACTGAGATTTTCCACAACTTTTATGAATTAATTTGTGCTGTTAAGTCCAGTGTTTTCTTTAACTAGTTTAACTATTCAATTTCCCTTAGTACAAGAATTGGTTTCCCACCATCATCGTGGATTGATGATTACTTTGACTGGGTGAAGCCACAATCTACTTGCTGCCGTGTCTACAATGGTTCAGAGAAGTTTTGCAATGCAACAGGTGACTGCACTGTTTGAATTGGTTGCCCAGTTAATCGGACAAACAGGTAGAAGTGGGACAAGATATGGTAGATCGAGAACTTTTTTTCTTGTAGGTGGGAGAATCCACTCTGGAGAGGGGGGTGGGGTCAGAACCAAGGGACATGACTTTAAAATTGGAGCTAGGCCATTCAGGGGTGATGGGAAGCACTTCACACAAGGTGGTGGAGATCTGGGGAGTGGGGGGGGGGGTCATCCTACGTAGTCTGCTGATGTAGATAGAATAGGTGGAGTGGCTTCTGGAACCCAGGGTAGATTTGGCCAAGGTTTCTGATCCTTGATGCCATTTTGGGACCTTCTCCTGGAACTGAGAATGAGCACAGGCCAAGCCTTGCCTGTAATGGAGAGGATTCTCTCTGGTTGTATAACCTGCTAGCACTTGCTGCCCAGGTATGCAAAAGTTCTCTGGAGGGAGGTGGAAAGACTGGTGTAAGGATTCTGCCACAACTTCAGAAGTTTCTTGGATAGGAGAAAAAATTAACTTGTTCATTCTCTGTCCTTGTAGTTCATAATCCATTGTGTGTTCACTGTCGTCCACTAACTCGCGAGGGAAAACAAAGACCCTATGGAGAAGACTTCATGACCTTTCTCCCCATGTTTCTGTTGGACAATCCAAATTCCAAATGTGGCAAAGGGTGAGGAGCTACAATCCTTCTGGCTTCAAATGCCAAGATTAAGGAGTGTTTAATGGACTTTGTTTTAATAGTTAATGACACTTGAGCAAGGCCACTGATTTAGTGACCTGGAAATCTAAATCTGAAAATACCATTTTACCATAACTCTCAGCTTTGAAAGTTTATCTGCTCCATGGGCACTGCTGGTTTTGGAAGCCTAGATGTTGCCTATTCAATCCATTTGTTTGGAGAAACTCTCCTTCTACTCGTGCATGTGTCCCTGTGACTTGCCAGTTTTGCTGTTTTGACAGCTGCAGGTCATGTAACACATGATCTATTATAACCAGGCATGTCTTTCTGAATGCACCTTCAATAGGCACAAGGACTGGCTGGAGCTAAGCTGTCTGCTAATTGGATGGGTTTATTATGGCACTGCTGTAAAGCAAGTCTGTAACCTGTTTGTTGCTCCCTACTGCATCCTGTGCTCCATTAGAGGCTAATGACTTACACAGACTTTAAATATTCAGTGGATTTGCTTCTACAATACATAAAAAGAAAAAGATTAGTGAAGACAAATGTAGGTCCTTTTACAGAGAAATGGCAGAATTTTTAATGGGAACAGGGAATGGCAGAATGTCTTCACGGAAGAGGGAGCAAATAACGTCCCAGAAATGCTAGGGAACCAAGGGTCTAGTGAGCAAGAGGAATTAAAGAAAATGATTATTAGTAAGAAAATAGTGCTGGAGAAACTAATGGGACTGAAGACAGATAAATCCCCAGGGCCTGATCTGCATCCCAGAGTACTAATGGGGGTGCCCACTTGGCTCGAATCTGGTGCTGGGTTGATTTTATTGGGCTTCGAGCAAGCACTAAGATGCTGGTTTGCTTTACACTCCACTGAACCAGTTGACTTGTCACTGTTCCTGCCTGTCTGCCAGCATCACAAGGGCCGATTGCACTCTTGTAAATAATTGGGCCATTGCATGACCAAGTGTAAATGTTTCTGACTGCAATTGAGTTATTTTGACTCTTGTTCCCATGTAGTGTTTGGTCACTGCAGTGGTGGTTGAGATTTACCAAAACTTTCCCCATTACTTTCTGCCTCCATCTTTTCCTTTTGTGCTCAGCCACTCTAAAGCCACTAATGGGCATGCCTTGGAGCAGGGCCCTGGGTTAGATGGAAAGGATGAAAGGAGTTATGGGAGCAACAGGCAAACAGCAGCATAGGCTGATGGTCGGTCTGCCAGTTCTACAATTCATTGGGTCTGATCATTTCTGGGGTGCTGAATTAGCTCTTCAGGTCAGCTTCAAATATAAACCTTGCTGCATGTGATATGGTGAGCTGCATTGTGTAAAAATATACTTAGTCTTTGACTTTCCACAAGTGGAAAGAAATTTGGTCCTATTGACCAATCTGAAACTGCTCCCACTGCACATCTGTGCTCCCTGCCTTGCTGTTTCCAGTTTAAAAATATTGTCAGCTATATAAATGCAGTGGTCTGCCCCCAATTTGCTGTGGCAGAAACATTCCATACTCCAATGCCTGCATTTCTATAGCACCTTTCTCAACCTCTGGACATCCCATTAGAACTTCTGCAGTATAGTCACTGTTTTTCCACTAACTTCTTCCTTGCACTATTTTTTAAATTGACCTTGTCACTGAATATTCCCCTGATGGTGGGTTGGGCAGTTGTATGGGAATTGGAATACACTTCTGTTGTGGTAGAGAAATTATTGACCGGGGAATGGTATGTAAAGTCAATAGGGGAAAAAAAAAGTACTTGAATGATTATCTGCTAACCAACTTTCTATTCCGTAGTGGGCATGCAGCATATGGCTCAGCAGTGAACTTGATTGATAACAATACGGCTGTGGGAGCCACTTACTTCATGACTTACCATACAGTGCTGAGAACATCTGCTGACTTCATTGCTGCAGCCAAGGAGGCACGCATTCTAGCTCAAAACATAACCGAATCCATGGGCATTGCGCTCAAAGGCTATCGTGTCTTTGCATACAGGTAATGAACTACTCCCTCACAGCAAAGCTTTTTTAAAATTTGCAAGTGATAATTTCCCAATCTTTTGGTGGAAAGGAAGGCATCTATAAATGTACAAGAATTTTGTGTATTTTATACTAAGTCACACTTATCCTAGTAATGGAGGCTAGTTTAATATCAATTAGACAATTTATGATCTGTTGGCAAGTAGTTGGACTGGAAATGGGAGTTGGTGGTAAGTCACGGGTAGCTTGTCAGAATGGGGCTGTTCATTGTGTCTGGGGAAACCATTGGAGGAGATGGTCTGTGACTGTTCTACTGGATTAGTGGTAGTGCACATAGATTGCTGTCCCACAGAAGGAGCATCTTGAGGCTTTGAGCAGGTGTTGCATTTACATGGGGAAGATTGGAGGGGGAATGGAAGAAAAATACCCCAGCTGGTTCAGGAGGGGAATTGTTGGGAGATGGGCATAGTGTTCGGGAGAGTGGGTGGTGGTGAGCATCAGTAGCATAGACCAGTTGGGCTGAACCATGTAATCTCTTTCCCAAGGGCTCCCACTTCCTTGGCTATCTTCATACCCCTACCTCTGTCCACTGTCACTAAGTGATATAACCGATCACAATACCCCCTCAGTTTTATCTCTGTTCTAAAGCATCAAATGTTATGTTGGGTCAGTGTGCTTTGTGTTCTGTTTGATTGCCAGCCTCTAGTATTTTGTAATTTTAAATGCTAACCCACGTTCTTGGGAATCTTGTTTAGCAAATGCTACATGCTAATATTGGAATTGTCTTCTGACAGAAGGTCACTGACCTGAAACATTAACTTTCTCAGCAGCATTCTGTTTTTATATCTAATGTTGGAATTGTGTTTTGTTTAGTGTGTTTTATGTATTTTATGAACAATATTTCACGATTGTGGACGACACCATTTTCAACCTCTGCATGTCACTGGGAGCTGTGTTCATCGTGACTACAATCCTGCTGGGCTGTGAGGTGTGGTCTGCTGTAATGGTTTGCATCACTATTGCTATGATCATCACCAACATGTTTGGAGTTATGTGGTTGTGGAACATCAGCCTTAATGCAGTCTCGCTAGTAAACCTTGTGATGGTAAGTCCCTTCTGTCTGACTTGCTGCATTTACAAGCTGCCCTCTATAGTGGCTATAGCTAGTATTTTTCCAATGCACAGGGTAGGGGAGAGCACCTACTCCTGGATGCTTGATATTCAAGCTCAATTGGGCTTGTATTTTAACAAGAATTGAATTTTTTTTTTAAAACTAGCTGTCCCCTGGGAATTTAGAATGCAGCATTCTGTATCTTGTACTTTTGTGATCAATTGTGATTTACCTTTTACCAGTGTGGAGAGGGACGGAGGTTAGATTTATGTCACATCTCTGCCAGTGGAGAGCTCCTGCAGTAGCTCATCCTGCAGGGTCCTAGTAAATGTGGGCATGTGTCGGTTTGATCCCTCGCTCCTGTGGTGTTTTCTCCTTCCCCCACATGTGCTTTGTGCCTCTACCTTTTTTACCATCAAACGCTTGGTTTTAATGTCCCTATTGCTCACCATTTGTTGTCTT
Source organism: Pristiophorus japonicus (assembly GCF_044704955.1). NCBI lineage: Eukaryota > Metazoa > Chordata > Chondrichthyes > Pristiophoridae > Pristiophorus > Pristiophorus japonicus. The sequence goes on from NC_091977.1 coordinate 542,787,144, forward strand.
CTTTCAACCAGTTGTCCTCAATTTGTTTCTCATAACTCAACAACTCGTGCTACACTTTAATTTGCAATTATTGCGTTTGCCTCCAGCTTGCGCTCACCATCACTTTATGCAGGTCTTTGGCCTTCTGCACATCCTCTTAATCTTGACCTGTAATATTGGGCCAGAGTTGAAGGGTGTGGAAAGTTTGTTTATGGTGTTTCTAGGAATGTGCACTGAGCTTATTCCTGATTCTGCAAATGGTGCTGTAATAGTTTCTGACTTTCAGTTGAAGAAATGTCTTGCCATCTGCAACAATAGAATGGATATTGATTTTTTTCTTCTTAATCCCTTGTAGTGTTGTGGTATTTCAGTTGAGTTCTGTAGCCACATAGTTCGAGCATTTTCTGTCAGTATCAAGAAAACCAGGGTGGACCGTGCAGAGGAAGCTCTGGCAAATATGGGTAGTTCGGTAAGTAACCATGTGGCAGCAGTGTGTGTGTGTATATAATATCAGGACCTGGGCTCATATTTCTCTCTATCTCTCTATCTCTAGGTATTTAGCGGTATCACACTGACTAAGTTTGGAGGTATTGTGGTCTTGGCATTTGCCAAATCCCAGATTTTCCAGATCTTCTACTTCAGGATGTACCTGGCAATTGTGCTTTTGGGAGCTGCTCATGGCCTCATATTCCTTCCAGTAATGCTTAGTTATATAGGTAAGATTGTTACAATCCAGTCTTTTTATATGAAAGCAAATAACTCTCTGATCTAAACTTTATTTTAAATGCTTCATTCATTTAGCCATTCTGGCTGGAGATGGTATAGGAAGGAGAGCTTTAGTTTCGAGTTATTGGGACCGCTTCTGGGGGAGGTGGGACTTGTACAAGCTGGATGGGTTGCACCTCAACAGAGCAGAGACCAATACCCTTGCAAGGGGTTGCTAGTGCTGTTGGGAGGGTTGAAACGAGCTTGGCAGGAGGATGGGAACCTGAATAGATTCAGTAGGGAGGGGAGTAAAGCTGGAATTAGAAAGCAAAAATAAAGTGCATTTGAAGGACCAAAGATACAAGCAGGAAAAAACAAATTTAAAGGCTATCTAAATGCACATCGTATTAACAAAATAGATGAATTGATGGCACACATGGGTATGATCTGATGGCAATTAGAGATGGTTGCAAGGTGACCAGGACTGGGAACTAAACATTTGGGGGTATTTGATGATCCAGACTGGAACTGGTGGGGTAGCTGTTAATAAAGGATTCAATCACTAACAGTGAGAAACAATGTTGGCTCAAATGATCACACAAACTGTTTCAACATCCTGGAAATAAGGAATAATAAAGGGAAAGCCACTGGTGGGTGTAGTCTTATCAGCCCCCTAACAGTAGCAACTCTGTTGGTCTGAGCATAAACCAGGAAATAGTGGACTTCTAAAAAGGAACAGCAATAATTGTGGGTGATTTTAACCTCTCGGACAAATCAAATTGGTCAGGATAGTCTTGAATGCCTAAGAGATGGGTTCCTTGAGCAGTATGGGGCAGGTTATCTTCAATCTGGTCCTGTGTAATGAGGCAGGATTAATAAACAATCTCCTAGCGAAGGATCCCCTTGGAATGGGTAATCATAGCATGGTTAAATTTCAGATTGAGATGGAGGACAAGTTGGATTTCAATCCAGTGTATTAAACTTAAAGGTGAGGGCAGAGTTGGCTAAAGTGGGCTGGGAAAATAGATTAGTGTGGGATGGTTGAGCAGTGGTAGACATTTCACAACTCCATATATTTGAGGAGGAAACATAGAAAATAGGTGCAGGAGTAGGCCATTTGGGCCTGCACCACCATTCAATGAATTCATGGCTGAACATGCAACTTCAGTACCCCATTCCTGCTTTCTCACCATACCCCTTGATCCCCCTAGTAGTAAGGACTACATCAAACTTTTTTATATATTTAGTGAATTGGCCTCAACAACTTTTCTGTGGTGGAGAATTCCACAGGTTCACCACTCAGTGAAGTGTCTCCATCTTGGTCCTAAATGGCTTACCCCCTTATCCTTAGACTGTGACCCCTGGTTCTGGACTCTCTCCTCCCTTCCTCCTGCCCCCCTCACATTGGTAACATTCTTCCTGCATCTAACCTGTCTAAACCAGTCCATTTTAAACATTTGAGATCCCCTCATTCATCTGAACTCTTGAATACAAGCTCAGTTGATCCAGTCTTGATAGGTCAGTCCCACCATCCTGGGAATCAGTCTGGTGAACCTTTGCTGCATTCCCTCGATAGCAAGAATGTCCTTAAGTTAAGAGACCAAAACTGTACACAATACTCCAGGTGTGGCCTCACCAAGGCCCTGTACAACTGTAGCAACACCTCCCTGCCCCTGTACTCCAATCCCCTCGCTATGAAGGCCAACATGCCATTTGCTTGCTTAACCCCCTGCTGTACCTGCATGCCAGCCTTCAATGACTGATGTACCATGACACCCAGGTCTCTTTGCACCTCTCCTTTTCCTAATCTGTCACCATTCAGATAATAGTCTCTCTGTTTTTACCACCCAAGTGGATAACCTCACATTTATCCACATTATACTTCATCTGCCATGCATTTGCCCACTCTCCTACCCTATCCAAGTCACTTTGCAGCCTCCTAGCATCCTCCTCGCAGCTCACTGCCACCCAATTTAGTGTCATCTGCAAATTGAGACTACATTTAATCCCCTCGTCCAAATCATTAATGTACAGTGTAAACAGCTGGGGCCCCAGCACAGAACCTTGCAGAAAGAGCCATCTGTGGCTAAAGACAGTATCCAATTTAACAAGAGCATACAAAGTGGCCAAAACTAGTGGGAGGACAGAAGATTGGGAAGCTTTTAAAAGCCAGCAAAGAATGAGTTTAAAAAAAAAAAATACTTGAAGGGAAGAGACTAAGTAAAGTAGCACAAAATATAAACTGATTGGCTAAATAAATGTTGGTCCCTTGGACAAGACTGAGGAATTAGTAATGGGGAACATGGAGATGGCAAACTCTGAACAAATTTTGTATTAGTCTTTACAGTAGAGGACACTAACAATATTCCAACAGTGGATAGTCAGGGGCTATAGGGAGGAACTTAACACCATCATAGTCACTAAGGAAGTGGTACTAAAGGCACAGAAATCCCCTGGACCTGATGGCTTGCATCAGCAGCAGGGATAGTGGATGCATTGGTTGTAATTTACCAAAATTTCAAGGAGGTCTCAGCAGATTGGAACACTGCAAATGTAATGCCCCTATTAAAGGAAACCAACAAAGCAGGAAACTATAGACCAGTTAGCCTAACATCTGGTTGTGAAAATGTTGGAGTCCATGATTGAAGAAGCAGGACACTTGGAAAAGCATAACTCAGTCCAGCAGAGTCGGCATGGATTTATGAAAGGGCAGTCATGTTGACAAATTTGCTGGAATTCTTGGAGGGAAGGACTGAGTTAAACATAGCCAAGTTTGCTGACCATACAAATGGGAGGAAAAGCAACGAGTGAGGAGGACACAATCTGCAAAAGGACAGACAGGCTAAGTGAGTGGGCAAAAATTTGGCAGATGGAGTATAATGTTGGAAAGTGTGAGGTCATGTGTTTTGGCAGAACAAGTTATTTAAATGGAGAAAGATTGCAAAGTACAGCAGGACCTGGGGGTATGTGCATGAAAGTTAGTAAGCAGATACAGCAAGTGATCAGGAAGGCCAATGGTATCTTTCCCTTTATTGCAAAGAAGATGGAGTATAGAAGCAGGGAAGTCTTGCTACAGCTATAAGTATTGGTGGTCACACCTGCAATATGGCATGCAGTTTTGCTTTCCATATTTACAAAAGGATATACTTGGAAGCAGTTCAAAGAAGGTTCATTAGGTTGATCCTGGAGATGAGGGGGTTGACTTGAAAGGTTGAGTAGGCTGGGCCTCTACTCATTGGCATTCAGAAGAATGAATGAAATGTATAAGATTACAAAAGTAAACTAGCACAAAACATATAGTAAAAGCTTTTACTGATATAAAATGGAAAAGAGTGACTAAAGTAAATGTTGGTCCTTTAGAAAATGAGAAGGGGGATTTAGTAATGGGAAATGTGGAAATGGCTGAGTCCTTAAACAATTATTTTGCTTTGGTCTTCACAGTGGAAGACACAAACCATGCCAAAAGTTGCTGGTCACAGGAATGTGGGAAGGGATGACCTGGAGACAATCACTATCACTAGGGGGGGGTAGTGCTGGACAGGCTAATGGGACTCAAGGTAGACAAGTCCCCTGGTCCTGATGAAATTCATCCCAGGGTATGAGATGGTGGAAGTTATAGCCGATGCATTCGTTATAATCTACCAAAATTCTCTGGACTCTGGGGAGGTACCAGTGGATTGGAAAGCAGCTAATGTAACGCCTCTTTCTTTAAAAAGGGGCAGACAAAAGGCAGGTAACTATAGGCTGGTTAGTTTAACATCTGTAGTGGGAACATGCTTAACTATCATGGAAGAAATAGCGGAACATCGAGATAGGAATAGTGCAATCAAGCAGATGCAACATGGATTCATGAAGGGGAAATCATGTTTAACTAATTTACTGGAATTCTTTGAGGATATAACGAGCATGGTGGATAGAGGTGTACTGATGGATGTGGTGTATTTAGATTTCCAAAAGGCATTTGATAAGGTGCCACACAAGGTTACTGCAGAAGATAAAGGTATGCAGAGTCCAAGGAAATGTATTAGCCAGCCAATTCTCTATCCATGCTAACAAAGCAGTGAGTCAGGATAAATGGGTCTTTTTCAAGTTGGAAATCAGTTAGTGGTGTGCCACAGGGATTGATGCTGGGACCGCAACTGTTTACTAATGACCTGGAAGAGGGGACAGAGTGTAGTGTGACAATTTGCAGATGACACAAAGATTGGTGGGAAAGTGGGTTGTGTAGAGGAGAGGCTGCAAAGAGATTTAGATAGGTTGAGAATGGGCTAAGGTTTGGCAGATGGAATACAATGTCGGAAAATTAGGTCATCCACGGGGGGGGGGGGGGGAAGAAAGGAGGAGAAGGAAAGAGCAACAGTAAAAGGGAATATTATTTGAATGGGGAGAAATTACAACATGCTGAAGTGCAGAGGGACCTGGGGGTCCTTGTGCATGAATCCCAAAAAGTTAGTTTGCAGGTGCAGCAGGTAATCAGGAAGGCGAATGGAATGTTGGCCTTCATTGCGAGAGGGATGGAGTACAAAAGCAGGGAGATCCTGCTGCAACTGTATAGGATATTGGTGAGGCCGCACCTAGAGTACTGCGTGCAGTTTTGGTCACCTTGAAGGATATACTGGCTTTGGAGGGGGTACAGAGATGATTCACTGGGCTGATTCCAGAGATGAGGGGGTTACCTTATGATGATAGATTGAGTAGACTGGGTCTTTACTCGTTGGAGTTCAGAAGGATGAGGGGTGATCTTATAGAAACATTTAAAATAATGAAGGGGATAGACAGGATAGAGGCAGAGAGGTTGTTTCCACTGGTCGGGGAGACGAGAACTAGGGCACAGCCTCAATCCAGGGGAGCCAATTTAAGAGTTGTGAAGGAATTTCTTCTCCCAGAGGGTTGTGAATCTGTGGAATTCACTGCCCAAGGAAGCAGTTCAGGTTAGCTCATTGAATGTATTCAAATCAGATTTTTAACCAATAAGGGAATTGAGGGTTATGGGGAGTGGGCGGGTAAGTGGAGCTGAGTCCACGGCCAGATCAGCCATGATCTTTTTGAATGGCAGAGCAGGCTCGAGGGGCTAGATGGCCTACTCCTGTTCCTAATTCTTGTTATGTAAGATTGAGGGGGGGTTGACAAGGTGTCTGTAATCCCCTGGACTATAGGTTAAAAGGTGATTTTGAGCTTTTTAGGATTTTTTTGAAGGAATTGATAGAAGTGAGGAACACTCAAAGCAGTAGATGCTGGGTCTCAATTTTAACTGACAGATTTTTCCTCCCCATGGATATTGAAGGATATGGAGCAGAGTTAAGATACAGATCAGCAGGATCTGATTGAATGGCAGGACAGGCACAGCTGAATAGCCTACTCCTGCAGCCTGAAGAGAAGCTAGGCTATTACAAGCACCTTTGTACAATTTCCCAGCCTGTGGATGAGACTAGTTTCCACAGAAGTAATTACAGGTCAATTAAGCCCCACTCAGTGAAGCTGCTGAATGCTAGTCTTCAAGGCCAGAGCATATCAGCAATGCCACAAGATTGAGAATGGAGTGAAGCCATTTTCTAAATGTGCTCAACCTGAGCCTTATGCTGAAGTGTGGCTCCATGTAACCAACTGAGGCATTGTTTAACTTTCTACACTAGCAGACAATTGTAGTTTGAACATGTGAAACAGGAATAGGCCATAACAGCCCCTCGAGCCTGCTCCGCCATTTAATCTGATCATGGCTGATCTGATCATGGACTCATCCACTTCGTCGCACGTTCCGCATAAACCCCCTTACTCCTTTTGTTTAAGAAACTGAATAAATTTATTCAATGTCCTAGCTTCCACAGCTGAGGCAGTGAATGCCACAGATTATAAGAAATTCCTCCTCATCTCAGTTTTAAATGGGTGGCCCCTTATTCTAAGACCATGCCCCCTAGTTCTAGTCTCCCCATCAGTGGAAACATCCTCTCTGCATCCACCTTGTCAAGCCCCCTCAATCTTATGTTTCAATAAGATCACCTCTCATAATTCCAATGAGTAGAGGCCCAACCTCCTCAACCTTTCCTCATGTCAACCCCCTCATCTCCAGAATCAACCTCGTGAACCTTCTCTGAACTGCCTCCAAAGCAAGTATATCCTTTTGTAAATATGGAAACCAAAACTGCATGCAGTATTCCAGGTGTGGCCTCACCAAATGCCTTTGAGCTCATTGATTCTTGACTTGCATTCTGCATTCAAGTTGAAGATTTTATACTATTTTTTAAAAAAAAACTATTGTCTTGTGTTTAGGACCATCTGTAAACCGAGGGAAAGTTTCTGCTCTGCACGACCAGTACAAGGGCACAGAACGGGAGCGACTGTTGAAATAACCCAGCATTGACCAAGTGCTCCAGAACCACAGAATCTGAAGCAATTCAAAGGATTTTGAACTACTGCCTTTGCAGTTTAATGCAGAAATTTCTTTGGTACTTTGAACTCAGGAAATTGGCTAGTTTGCTACAGCACAGACGGCTTTATTTATTGAAGGTTCCTGACTGGTTCCAGATTTATTGCATTAGTAATATCTTTTAACTGGCAGTTCAGCAGAGAAGTGGATGTGTAACTAGTAATTGCAAAGCTAGTTTACACTTTCCAGTTGACAAGTTAAAAGAATGATGCTGGGAAGTGACACTAATGCATACTTTTAATAAATGCCAAAAATTGTATAGATTTTTTATGGTCTTTTTATAATTCACATTTAATAAAGTTTAGACATTCAATAACAAATGATGCATTGCTTTTCTTTGCTAATAGTGCCAACAGTTCAGTCAGCTATGGGTGTCAACTGCTTGTTCACTAAAAAGGCTTTTGAAATGGGAGATGTTCTTTACAATGCTACCCTAAAATTTAAAATAATTCACATTAATGGTGCTAAAGTACAATGTATTCCATTTAGTGAAGTTGATCTCTGAGCCAAGAAATCCCCTTTCACAATGATGTAAAAGCCCAAAGAACAGACATGCCATTTATTTTTTAAAACCTGTTACAATTCAAGGCAGGGGAGTGAGAATGCTTCCCAGTGCAAACTTGCAACTGTTGCACAAGCTCCATCCTATCTGAAGTAAGGATGTCCTTAACTTGGTATAAATGTCATTTGATGCTGCATAAAAAGGTAAGGCAGATTGACCAATTGCAACTTGAGCTGGCTTAAAAGCTAATGTGGAACACACTTCCTCCTGAAACGAGTCTTTAAATCTAAACCTGAGGAATTGGTTAATTTTTTAAATTGCCACTTTTTTAAACAATTTACCCAAATCTCTGGAGCTAAAACATGTTTTAAAACTTTGTATATTTTTCACTGCCTAGAAGCTAGCTATCGCAGGGAGGAAAATAAAACTTGCATTTATATTGCCTTAGGCCCTCCGGACATCCCAAAGTGTGATGAAGCCCCGTCAGTTGTAATGCAGGGCAACTTGGCAGCCAAACTGCACAGCAAGCTCCCACAGGGTAAATGACTAGAGAAGCTGAGATGCTGGTTCAGGGATAAATATTCACCAGCTCACCACAAAACTCTGCTCAGTGCTGTAGGAATTTTTTTGTGCCCATCTGAGTGGGCAGATGAGACCTCAACACTGGATCCAAAACAAAATAGGAAAGTAGAATTGTGATCCTGTTCTTGACTAAATACTTAGTATTATGTAAATACACTTCAAGTTGCAATTTGTAATGTGAATTATTGTTCATTAAAGACTGCTACTAAAGGAATCTCATCTGGAAAACTCATTCTTTCCTGGTCTCATGAATTGTGGGTGGTCACTCCAGCACTGTCAGTGAGGTATGGCAGTGATCGTCAGTGGGAACCAATGCTTATTCTCCCCACCCGACCACCAGTTGTCTTCAAAGCACGCCTGGTGTGAAGTGAGCTTCCTTGTAGCCTGATTCCTCTGTTCGAAAAACTTGCAATGCTGTTCTACACCACCTTCATCTCCAGTCTCTTGCTGTATCCAGGAATTTCCCGGCCGATATAATGTCACTGCTGCCAAAGCTTCAAATAAACCGCAATGCACCCAGAACCTGGTGTTTGGACAGTAAAACTTCCACAATCTCATCATTGGGTGTGGAGAGTCGCTGCAATAGTGACAGGGGAGAGCTTGTATAGAGGAACATCCAACACACATACATAGCCAAGTTGATCATGTTGCCAACCAAGTACAATCTGTGCTGTGTAGTCAATGTCACCTCTGCCTTGCCAACATGAATTCTGGATTTCAAGTTGTGATCAGATTAGGCGATGCTACCACAGCATTGAATAATGAGTCAGTCTCTGCTGGTCTCTGTTCCACTTCTGGAGAGCCAGGTGGGAGACTCTCCCTACCAAAAGACAGGTGCTCAACACTTTCATTGGCCCCAGTGTCTCTAAAGCCACAGCTGAATTTTTGTAAGAGGCTTAACCAATATCTGAATACGAGCAAACCAGGGCATTGCAGCAACGCTCCTGTAACATGACCTATTGTGGGTATTGGTGGCATCAGTCCCTAACCCAGCAGGAGTCCGTCGAGGGAACTATTAATGGTAATAGGTAACCAAAAGTGGGAACTCTTGTATCCGTGGCAACATGTTACTAGAAATCTTTACTCTGGTTGGACACCCAGAAGAGATTTTGTCTGATCTGGGGGTGTTTTTTCTAAGTTTATAAATGGAACATTACATTGTGTACAATATTCAAAGCCTTGGGCCCATTACTGAAGCACTTAGTTTGAAGCAAGTGATGTACTTCGTAGGTCAGCGAAGGGAGTATAACACCAGACAACGAGGCAACTGGGGCACAATGTCTGCTGAATAAAAATTCTAATTTTAGCCCGAGTGCGCTAATATTTGTTGCTTTCATTGATATTAAATTGATGGGGATTTTGCCCTGAGCAAGAACATTGATGTTGGTGCGTCTGTCCTGCCAGTGGCTTTGCAGTATCTTGTGGAGGCAGCGCTGGTGGTATTTCTCCAGTGACTTGAGGTGTCTACTGTACATGGTCCATGTCTCTGAGCCATACAGGAGGGCGGGTATCACTACAGCCCTGTAGACCATGAGCTTGGTGCCAGATTTGAGATCCTGGTCTTCAAACACTCTCTTCCTCAGGCGACTGAAGGCTGCGCTGGACATCGTCCTCAATGTCTGCTCTTACTGACAGTAGGCTCCCGAGGTATGGAAAATGGTCCACATTGATTTTGATAAGCGGGGGGCAGTGCTGTGTGGCAGGATTAGGTTGGTAGAGGACCATTGACCATGCTCGATCAGCTGCTGGGCGGACCACATTGTCTGCATATCTGACACGAGACTCCCAAAGCAAGCGCTCTACACAGCTTCGACATGGCAAGCAAGTCAAAGGTTTTTGACAAGGTCCCACAAGAGATTGGTGTGAAAAATCAAAGCACAGGGGGTAATAAACTGATGTGGATAGAGAACTAGTTGGCAGATAGGAAGCAGAGATTCAGGATAAACGGGTCCTTTTCAGAATGGCAGGCAGTGACTAGTGGGGTGCCGCAGGGCTCAGTGCTGGGACCCCAGCTCTTTACAATATACATCAATGATTTGGATGAGGGAATTGAGTGTAATATCTCCAAGTTTGCAGATGACACTAAACTGGGTGGCGGTGTGAGCAGTGAGGGGGACGCTAGGAGGCTGCAGGGTGACTTGGACAGGTTAGGTGAGTGGGCAAATGCAGTATAATGTGGATAAATGTGAGGTTATCCACTTTGGGGGCAAAAATGCAAAGACAGAATATTATCTGAATGGCGGCAGATTAGGAAAAGGGGAGGTGCAACGAGACCTGGGTGTCATGGTTCATCAGTCATTGAAAGTTGGCATACAAGTACAGCAGGCAGTGAAGAAGGTAAATAGTATGTTGGCCTTCATAGCTAGGGGATTTGAGTATAGGAGCAGGGAGGCCTTACTGCAGTTGTACAGGGCCTTGGTGAGGCCTCACCTGGAATAGTGTTCAGTTTTAGTCTCCTTATCTGAGGAAGGATGTTCTAGCTATTGAGGGGGTGCAGCGAAGGTTCACCAGACTGATTCCTGGGATGGCAGGACTGACATATGTGGAGAGACTGGATCAACTGGGCCTTTATACATTGGAGTTTAGAAGGATGAGAGGGGATCTCATAGAAACATGTAAGATTCTGACGGGACGGGACAGGTTAGATGCAGGTAGAATGTTCCTGATGTTGGGGAAGTCCAGAACCAGGGGACACAATCTTAGGATAAGGGGTAAGCCATTTAGGACTGAGATGAGGAGAAACTTCTTCACTCAGAGAGTTGTTGATGCCAGTTCATTGGATATATTCAAAAGGGAGTTAGATATGGCCCTTGCGGCTAAGGGGATCAAGGGGTATGGAGGGAATGATCAGCCATGATCTTATTGAATGGTGTTGCAGGCTCGAAGGGCTGAATGGCCTACTCCTGCACCTACTTTCTATGTTTCTAAGCCCGAGGTGGGCAGAGGAATGCTTCAAGGACACCCTCAAAGCCTCCCTGATAAAATGCAACATCCCCAATGACTCCTGGGAGTCCCTGGCCCACGACCGCCCAAAATTGAGGAAGAGCATCCAGGAGGGCGCTGAGCACCACGGGACCCATCGCCGAGAACAAGCAGAAACCAAGCGTAGACAGCGGAAGGAGCGTGTGGCAAACCAGACTCCCCACCCACCCTTTCCTTCAACCACTGTCTGCCCCACCTGTGGCATGTGACAGAGGCTGTAATTACCGTATTGGACTCCACTTTTAGAGTGGAAGCAAGTCTTCCTCGATCTCGAGGGACTGCCTATGATGATAAATTGAGGATTTAATTAGTGTCAGCTGTGGTTCAGTGGGTAGCACTGTCGTCTCTGAGTCAGAAGGTTGTGGGTTCCATTCCCACTCCAGGAACTTGAGCACAAAGAAATCTAGGCTGACTTTCCAGAGCAGTGCTGAGAGAGCGCTGCACTGTTGGAGGTGCCATCCTTCGAATGAGTTTGCCCTCTCAGGTGGACGTAAACGATCCCATGGTGCTACTTCCAAGAAGAGCAGGGGCGTTCTCCCCGGTGTTCCTGGCCAATCAACATCACTAAAACAGATTATCTGGTCATTATCACATTGCTGGTTGCGGGAGCTTGCTGTGTGCAAATTGGCTGCTGCGTTTCCCACAATACAACAGTGACTACACTCAAAAGTACATCATTGGCTGTAAAGAGCTTTGAGACGTCCGGTGGTCATGAAAGGTGCTATATAAATCCAAGTCTTTCTATGTCTAAAGGTGCACCGAGACAGAATAGGTTAGTAAATGCGGTTATGGAACAACCTCAAAAGCAGTGTTTTTCTTTGTATGTTTCTCCTGAAAAAGACAGCCCAGTATATTATATACAGCACAGAAACAGGCCATTTGGCCCAACCAGTCCATGCTGGCGTTAATGCTCCACTCGAGCCTCCTCCCGCCTTTCCTCATCTAAATCTATCAGCAAAACCCTCTATTCCCCTCTCCCCCCTCGTGTTTATCCAGCTTCCCCTTAAATGCATCGATACTATTCAGCTCAACCCCTCCCTGTGGCAGCGAGTTCCACATTCTCACCGCTCTCTGGGTAAAGAAGTTTCTCCTGAATTCCCCATTGGATTTATTGGTAACTATCTTATAGATGGTCTCTAGTTATTTTCTTCCCCAGAATTGGAAACACTCTGGGACCAAAACTCCCCCCCCCCCACCGCCCCTCCCACGCGAAGCGGAGTGCACATCACCCGTTTTGAGTGTTTCTACCACCGTACTGGTTGAGGTCGTCTCTTGACGAAATTCCTCTCTTTGTTGCTTTTTATTATTCGGATCCAGGAGTCGCTCTTAATGGGGGGGTGGTTACGCAGCGGTGGCAACACGAGAGGGACCGAAATTGTGGGCAGTTCGCCATGGCTGCCGCGCTGACATCATCACAGCGCCGTCTCACCATTTAAAGGAGAGAGCCTCCGCCATCTTTAAGCTTCGATCCACTGGGCTACCAGGGAGGGTTTTGGCCGGGCCAGCGGCCTGGCACCCAAGAGGGTCAAGGCTGCCCTTTGGCGGCCCGGGTGAACCCAGGGGCATAATTTTCCGGGCCGACATGCTAGTCGGCCGACAAAACAAAAGCATGGCGGCAGCGGCAATGCACCGTCCCCTTTAAGGGAAGCTGCACCACCATTGCCGAAGGCTACAGCCTTACTGGACCACCGGGAAAAAACAGGTTTTGGTACCGGCGGGCGTGCCGAAGATTTTCACGGCGGGATTTCGGCCGTCAGTGGGTAGATCGGTGGTGCACACTGTGATGACGCACTTGACATGGATCGGCAGTAGCGGAGAGGTGGGCACGGGAGTGGGATAACACGGGAGTGGGATAACACGGGAGTGGGATAACACGGGAGCGGAATTTTGATCACGGCGGCCGTTACACGAAAAGTCGGTAATGCTGCTCTCCATTTTGAGATTTACCGACCGCACGGAGTGGGACTGAGGTTAGATTTATGTCAGATCTCTGCCGGTGGTGGCTTATCCTGCAGGGCCCTGGTAAATGTGGGCATGTGTAGGTTCGGTCCCTCGCTCCTGTGGAGTTTTGTGCTTTGTGACTCTACCTCGTTTGAACCCGTCCCTGTTGCTCGCTCCATTTGTCTTCCTCTTTCAACCAGCTGGCCTTAACTAGTTCCCCCTTCGCCCAATTTAGTTTCTTGAAACTCAATGACTCCTGCTACTTTAAAAAAAAATCTGCAATGATTTGCCTTTGCCTCCAGCTTGCTCGAGCCAGGTCACTTTATGCAGTCTTCTGTGCTCAGCCTCGTAATCTTGACCCGTAATATTGGGCCAGAGTTGGAGGACAAGGGTGTGGAAAGTTATTTATGGTGTTTCGAGGAGTATGCAGTGCAGTGAGCATTCATCTCCCTGATACTGCAAATGGTGCTGCAATAGAACCAGTTCTGGATGAGCAGAAATTTTCTCCACTTAAATATTGGATAGACCGAAGCCATTGTTTTCGGTCCCTGCCACAAACGCCGTTCCCTAGCCATTAACTCTAGCCCTCTTCCCAACTTCTGTCCGAGACTGACCCAGACTGTTCGCAACCTTGGTGTCACATTTGACCCTGAGATGAGCTTTCAACCACATAGCTGCAGCATAACTAAAAGCGCCCGTCTCCGCCCCTGCCTCAGCTCATCTGCTGCTGAAACCCTCGTCCATGTCTTTATTACCTCTAGATTTGACTATTCTAACGCACTCCTGGCTGGCCCCCCATATTCTACCCGACGTAAACTAGAGGTGATCCAAAACTCGGCTGCACCGTGTCCTAACTCACACCGAGTCCCGTTCACCCATCACCCCTGTGCTCACTGACCCGTGTCCTAACTCGCACCCAGTCCCGCTCACCCATCACCCCCTGTGCTCACTGCCCCGTGTCCTAACTCACACCCAGTCCCGCTCACCCATCACCCCCTGTGCTCACTGACCCGTGTCCTAACTCGCACCAAGTCCCACTCACCCATCACCCCCTGTGCTCACTACCCTGTGTCCTAACTCACACCGAGTCCCGTTCACCCATCACCCCCTGTGCTCACTGACCCGTGTCCTAACTCGCACCAAGTCCCACTCACCCATCACCCCCTGTGCTCGCTGCCCCGTGTCCTAACTCGCACCAAGTCCCACTCACCCATCACCCCCTGTGCTCACTGACCCGTGTCCTAACTCGCACCAAATCCCGCTCACCCATCACCCCCTGTGCTCACTGCCCCGTGTCCTAACTCACACCCAGTCCCGCTCACCCATCACCCCCTGTGCTCACTGCCCCGTGTCCTAACTCACACCGAGTCCCGCTCACCCATCACCCCTGTGCTCACTGACCCGTGTCCTAACTCGCACCCAGTCCCGCTCACCCATCACCCCCTGTGCTCACTGCCCCGTGTCCTAACTCACACCCAGTCCCGCTCACCCATCACCCCCTGTGCTCACTAACCCGTGTCCTAACTCGCACCAAGTCCCACTCACCCATCACCCCCTGTGCTCACTACCCTGTGTCCTAACTCACACCGAGTCCCGTTCACCCATCACCCCCTGTGCTCACTGACCCGTGTCCTAACTCGCACCAAGTCCCACTCACCCATCACCCCCTGTGCTCGCTGCCCCGTGTCCTAACTCGCACCAAGTCCCACTCACCCATCACCCCCTGTGCTCACTGACCCGTGTCCTAACTCGCACCAAATCCCGCTCACCCATCACCCCCTGTGCTCACTGCCCCGTGTCCTAACTCACACCCAGTCCCGCTCACCCATCACCCCCTGTGCTCACTGCCCCGTGTCCTAACTCACACCGAGTCCCGCTCACCCATCACCCCTGTGCTCACTGACCCGTGTCCTAACTCGCACCCAGTCCCGCTCACCCATCACCCCCTGTGCTCACTGCCCCGTGTCCTAACTCACACCCAGTCCCGCTCACCCATCACCCCCTGTGCTCACTAACCCGTGTCCTAACTCGCACCAAGTCCCACTCACCCATCACCCCCTGTGCTCACTACCCTGTGTCCTAACTCACACCGAGTCCCGTTCACCCATCACCCCCTGTGCTCACTGACCCGTGTCCTAACTCGCACCAAGTCCCACTCACCCATCACCCCCTGTGCTCGCTGCCCCGTGTCCTAACTCGCACCAAGTCCCACTCACCCATCACCCCCTGTGCTCACTGACCCGTGTCCTAACTCGCACCAAATCCCGCTCACCCATCACCCCCTGTGCTCACTGCCCCGTGTCCTAACTCACACCCAGTCCCGCTCACCCATCACCCCCTGTGCTCACTGCCCCGTGTCCTAACTCACACCGAGTCCCGCTCACCCATCACCCCTGTGCTCACTGACCCGTGTCCTAACTCGCACCCAGTCCCGCTCACCCATCACCCCCTGTGCTCACTGCCCCGTGTCCTAACTCACACCCAGTCCCGCTCACCCATCACCCCCTGTGCTCACTAACCCGTGTCCTAACTCGCACCAAGTCCCACTCACCCATCACCCCCTGTGCTCACTACCCTGTGTCCTAACTCACACCGAGTCCCGTTCACCCATCACCCCCTGTGCTCACTGCCCCGTGTCCTAACTCACACCCAGTCCCGCTCACCCATCACCCCCTGTGCTCACTGCCCCGTGTCCTAACTCACACCCAGTCCCGCTCACCCATCACCCCCTGTGCTCACTGCCCCGTGTCCTAACTCACACCAAGTCCCACTCACCCATCACCCCCTGTGCTCGCTGACCCCGTGTCCTAACTCGCACCAAGTCCCGCTCACCCATCACCCCCTGTGCTCACTGCCCCGTGTCCTAACTCGCACCCAGTCCCACTCACCCATCACCCCCTGTGCTCACTGCCCCGTGTCCTAACTCGCACC
Source organism: Pristiophorus japonicus (assembly GCF_044704955.1). NCBI lineage: Eukaryota > Metazoa > Chordata > Chondrichthyes > Pristiophoridae > Pristiophorus > Pristiophorus japonicus. The sequence continues at coordinate 542,803,190 of NC_091977.1, forward strand.
AAGTCCCGCTCACCCATCACCCCCTGTGCTCACTGCCCCGTGTCCTAACTCGCACCAAGTCCCGCTCACCCATCACCCCCTGTGCTCACTGCCCCGTGTCCTAACTCGCACCAAGTCCCGCTCACCCATCACCCCCTGTGCTTGCTGCCCCGTGTCCTAACTCACACCGAGTCCCGCTCACCCATCACCCCCTGTGCTCACTGCCCCGTGTCCTAACTCGCACCCAGTCCCGCTCACCCATCACCCCCTGTGCTCACTGCCCCGTGTCCTAACTCGCACCAAGTCCCACTCACCCATCACCCCCTGTGCTCACTGCCCCGTGTCCTAACTCGCACCCAGTCCTGCTCACCCATCATCCCCCCGTGCCCCGTGTCCTAACTCACACCCAGTCCTGCTCACCCATCACCCCCTGTGCCCCATGTCCTAACTCACACCCAGTCCCGCTCACCCATCATCCCCTGTGCCCCGTGTCCTAACTCACACCCAGTCCCACTCACCCATCACCCCCTGTGCTCACTGCCCCGTGTCCTAACTCACACCCAGTCCCACTCACCCATCACACCCTGTGCTCACTGACCTACACTGGCTTCCGGTTAAGCAACGCCTCAATTTCAAAATCCTCATCCATATTTTCAAATCCCTCCATGGCCCTCGCCCCTCCCTTTCTCTGTTACCTCCTCCAGTCCCACAACCCCCGAGATGTCTGCGCTCCTCTAATTCTGCCCTCCTGACCATCCCTGATGATAATCGCTCCACCATTGGTGGCCGTGCCTTCTGTTGCCTGGGCCCCAAGCTCTGGAACTCCCTCCCTAAACCTCTCCGCCTCTCTAACTCTCTTTCCTCCTTCAATTCACTCCTTAAAACCGACCTCTTTGACCTAGCTTTTGGTCACCTGCGCTATTTTCTACTTATGCGGCTCGGTGCTAAATTGTTTTATATCACAATACTCCTGTGAAGTGCCTCGGGACTTTTCACTACGTTAAAGGCGCTATATAAATATAAGTTATTCTTGTAGTTTCGGACTTCAGTTGAAGGAATATTGTCTTGCCGTCTGGGACAATAGAATGGATATTGATTATTAATGGATGTTCTTTTTCATCCTTGTAGTGTTGTGGTATTTCAGTTGAGTTCAGTAACCACATAGTTCGTGGATTTTCTGTCAGTATGAAGAAAACCAGGGTGGACCGTGCAGAGGAAGCTCTGGCAAATATGGGTAGTTCGGTAAGTAACTGAATGTGGCATCAGACATCACCTCCTCAGGATCCATGAGTTTTAACTTAAAAAAATCAGCAAACTATATCTGGATTATTTAGAACTTTATCATCCTGGAGGAAAAGGCACATGTCTTTTAAATCTTGAACATACTTCAGATAGCACTGGAATTAACCTGGCCCTTCATAGGACCCTGCCCTTACTCACAGCTGCTGCCCATGTGAAAGGTGGGTAATCAGTGCGGTGGCTGCTGTGTATATTATTTATATATTAAGGACCTGTGCTCTAATCTCTCTCTGTCTCTAGGTATTTAGCGGCATCACACTGACTAAGTTTGGAGATATTGTGGTCTTGGCATTTGCCAAATCCCAGATTTTCCAGTTCAGAATGTATTTGGCGATCGTGCTTTTGGGAGCTGTTCATGTCCTTGTATTCATTCCAGTATTGCTTAGTTATATCGTTAAGATTGTTAAAATCCAGTTTTGTTTATATGAAAGCAGATAACTATCTGACTGTTGATCATTTGAACTTTATTTTAAATGCTTCATTCATTGAGCCATTCTGGCACTTATCTGACAGCAAGAAGAGCATACAATAGTTCTACTTAGAAACATAGAAAATAGGTGCAGGAGTAGGCCATTCGGCCCTTCGAGCCCGCACCACCATTCAACATGATCATGGCTGATCATTCACCTCAGTACCCCTTTCCTGCTTTCTCTCCATACCCTTTGATCCCTTTAGCCGTAAGGGCCACTTCTAACTCCCTTTTGAATATATTTAGTGAATTGGCCTCAACAACTTTCTGTGGTAGAGAATTCCACAGGTTCACCACTCTCTGGGTGAAGAAGTTTCTCCTCATCTCAGTCCTAAATGGCTTACCCCTTATCCTTAAGACTGTGACCCCTGGTTCTGGACTTCCCCAACATTGGGAACATTCTTCCTGCATCTAACCAGTCCAATCCCGTCACAATTTTATATCTTTCTATGAGATCCCCTAAATTCCAGTGAAAATAAGCGTAGTCGATCCAGTCTTTCTTCATACGTCAGTCCTGCCATCCCGGGAATTAGTCTGGTGAACTTTCGCTGCACTCCCTCAATAGCAAGAATGTCCTTCCTCAGATTAGGAGACCAAAACTGAACACAATATTCCAGATGAGGCCTCACTAAGGCCCTGTACAACTGTAGCAACACCTCCCTGCCCCTGTACTCAAATCCCCTCGCTATGAAGGCCAACATACCATTTGCCTTCTTCACCTCCTGCTGTACCTGCATGCCAACTTTCAATGACTGATGTACCATGACACCCAGGTCTCGTTGCACCTCCCCTTTTCCTAATCTGCCGCCATTCAGATAATATTCTGCCTTCCTGTTTTTGCCCCCAAAGTGGATAACCTCACATTTATCCAAATTATACTGCATCTGCCATGCATTTGCCCACTCACCTAACCTGTTCAAGTCACTCTGCAGCCTCTTAGTGTCCTCCTCACAGCTCACATCGCCACCCAGCTTCATGTCATCTGCAAACTTGGAGATATTACACTCAATTCCTTCATCCAAATTCTTAATGTATATTGTAAAAAGCTGGGGTCCCAGCACTGAACCTTGCGGTACCCCACTAGTCACTGCCTGCCATTCTGAAAATGACCAGTTTATCCCGACTCTCTGCTTCCTGTCTGCCAACCAGTTCTCTATCCACTACTCCCAATACGATGTGCTTAAATTTTGCACACTAATCTCTTGTGTGGGACCTTGTCAAAAGCCTTCTGCAAGTCCAAATACACCATATCCACTGGTTCTCCCTTGTCCATCCCTTTTGAGGATGTAACTCTACTAGTTACATCCTCAAAAAATTCCAGAAGATTCGTCAAGCGTGATTTCCCTTTCATAAATCCATGCTGACTTGGACCGATCCTGTCACTGCTTTCCAAATGTGCTGCTGTTATATCTTTAATAATTGATTCCAACATTTTCCCCACTATCGATATCAGGCTAACCGGTCTATAATTCTGTTTTCTCTCTCCCTCCTTTTTAAAAATATTTATTTATTATACTCATCGCCGAGAGCATGCAGAAACCAAGCGCAGGCAGCGGAAGGAGCGTGCGGCAAACCAGTCCCACCCTCCCTTTCCCTCAACCATTGTCTGTCCCACCTGTGACAGAGACTGTGGCTCTCGTATTGGACTGTTCAGCCACCTAAGGACACATTTTGAGTGGAAGCAAGTCTTCCTCGATTCCGAGGGACTGCCTATGATGATGATGATTTATTTATATTCATTAATTTAGCTTCCTCTTGTTACTATCAATTCTTGTGCCTGCTTTTTATTCAAGCTAAAGTTACCACACCTTGGTGTATTGGTCTTGGAAGGAGGGCAGTGCAGATTCCCCAGAATATTACTGGGACTCCCAAGGGTTAAATTGAGGAGAGGTTATATAAACTAATCCTTGGACTATAGAAGGTTAAAGGGTGACTTGAGCTGTTTAGGATTTTTCGAAGGAATTAATGGTGATAGAAGTGAGGAACACTCAAAGCAGTAGATGCTGGGTCTCAATTTTAATTGAGACAGATTTTTCCTCCCCATGGGTATTGAAGGATATGGAGCGGAGGTGAGCAGAGTAAAGATACAGATCAGCACGATCTGATTGAATGGCAGGACAGGCACGGCTGAATAGCCTACTCCTACGGCCTGAGAAGCTAGGCTATTACAAGCAGCTTTTTGTGTACAATTTCCCAGCCTGTGGATGAGACTAGTTTCCACAGAAGTAATTACAGGTCAATTAAGCCCCACTCATTGAAGCTGCTGAATGCTATGCTCTGGCCTTGAAGACTGCATCAGCAATGCCACAAGATTGAGGAAATGGAGTGAAGCCATTTTCTAAATGCTCAGAACCTGAGCCTTATGCTGAAGTGTGGCTCCATGTAACCAACTGAGGCATTGTTTAACTTTCTACACTCGCAGACAATTGTAGTTTGAGCTCATTATGATGATTCTTGATTTGCAATCTGCATTCTAGTACATCAAAGTTGGAGATTTTATCCAATCTTTTAACATAGAAAATAGGTGCAGGAGTAGGCCTTTCGGCCCTTCGAGCCTGCACCTCCATTCAATAAGATCATGGCTGATCATTCCCTCAGTACCCCTTTCCTGCTTTCTCTCCACACCCCTTGATCCCTTTAGCCGTAAGGGCCATATCTAACTCTCTCCTGAATATATCCAATGAACTGGCATCAACAACTCTCTGCAGCAGGGAATTCCACAGGTTAACAACTCTCTGAGTGAAGAAGTTTCTCCCATCTCAGTCCTAAATGGCTTACCCCTTATCCTCAGACTGTGTCCCCTGGTTCTGGACTTCCCCAACATCGGGAACATTCTTCCTGCATCTAACCTGTCCAGTCCCGTCAGAATTTTATATGTTTCTATGAGATCCCCTCTCATCCTTCTAAACTCCAGTGAATACAGGCCCAGTCGATCCAGTCTCTCCTCATATGTCAGTCCTGCCATTCCAGGAATCAATCTGGTGAACCTTCACTGCACTCCCTCAATAGCAAGAACATCCTTCCGCAGATTAGGAGACCAAAACTGAACACAATATTCCAGGTGAGACCTCACCAAGGCCCTGTACAACTACAAGAAGACCTCCCTGCTCATATACTCAAATCCCCTAGCTATGAAGGCCAACATACCTTTTGCCTTCTTCACCGCCTGCTGTACCTGCATGCCAACTTTCAATGACTGATGTACCATGACACTCAGGTCTCGTTGCATCTCCCCTTTTCCTAATCTGCCGCCATTCAGATAATATTCTGCCTTCGTGTTTTTGCTCACATTTATCCACATTATACTGCATCTGCCATGTATTTGCCCACTCACCGAACCTGTCCAAGTCACCCTGCAGCCTCTTAGCGTCCTCCTCACAGCTCACACTGCCACCCAGCTTAGTGTCATCTGCAAACTTGGGAGATATTACACACAATTCCCTCATCCAAATCATTAATGTATATTGTAAAGAGCTGGGGTCCCAGCACTGAGCCCTGCGGCACTCTACTAGTCACTGCCTGCCATTCTGAAAAGGACCCGTTTATCCCGACTCTCTGCTTCCTGTCTGCCAACCAGCTCTCTATTCACGTCAGTACATTACCCCCAATACCATGTGCTTCAATTTTGTACACCAATCTCTTGCATGGGACCTTGTCAAAAGCCTTTTGAAAGTCCAAATACACCACATCCACTGGTTCTTCCCTTGTCCACTCTACTAGTTACATCCTCAAAAAATTCTAGAAGATTTGTCAAGTATGATTTCCCTTTCATAAATCCATGCTGACTTGGACCGATCCTGTCACTGCTTTCCAAATGTGCTGCTATTTCATCTTTAATAATTGATTCCAACATTGATGGGATTGAAGCCCTGGGGATTTATCGGCCTTCAATCCCATCAATTTCCCTAACACAATTTCCCGCCTAATAAGGATTTCCTTCAGTTCCTCCTTCTCACTAGACCCTCGGTCCCCTAGTATTTCCGGAAGGTTATTTGTGTCTTCCTTTAGACAGAACCAAAGTATTTGTACAACTGGTCTGCCATTTCTTTGTTCCCCATTATAAATTCACCTTTAAAAAGTTTAAAAATATATTGTCTTGTGTTTAGGACCATCTGTAAACAGAGGGAAAGTTTCTGCTCTGCACGACCAGTACAAGGGCACAGAACGGGAGCGACTGTTGAAATAACCCAGCATTGACCAAGTGCTCCAGAACCACAGACTGACTATTGACCGCACACAGAATCTGAAGCAAGTCAAAGGATTTTGAACTACTGTCTTTGCAGTTTAATGCAGAAATTTCTTTGGTACTTTGAACTCAGGAAATTGGCTAGTTTGCTACAGCACAGACGGCTTTATTTATTGAAGGTTCCTGACTGGTTCCAGATTTATTGCATTAGTAATATCTTTTAACTGGCAGTTCAGCAGAGAAGTGGATGTGTAACTAGTAATTGCAAAGCTAGTTTACACTTTCCAGTTGACAAGTTAAAAGAATGCTGCTGGGAAGTGACACTAATGCATACTTTTAATACATGCCGAAAATTGTACAGATAAATTTCTATGAACATTCAATAACTAACGGTACATCGCTAACAGTGCTGATAGTTCATACAGCCATGGCTGTCAGAAGCGCTTGTTCTCCAAAAAGGCTTTTGAAATGGGTGATATGTTCTTCACAATGTTCTCCTAAAATTAAAGAATAATTCACATTAATGGTGCTCAAGTACAATGTATTGCATTAGGTAGAGTTGATATCAAAGTAAGTAGAGCCAAGAAATCCCCTTTCACAAGGATCTAAAGCCCAAAAAACTGAAGGACATGCCATTTAAAAATGGACGCGTTTATTTGTGCTGCCAAAATGGCCGCCATGCTCCACCCTTTGTTTCTGGTTGGACCCCTTGGATGATAAGCCACACCCTGAAGTTTCAAAGGAATGTGTCACTGGAACCGCCAATCCCAAGGTCGCACTGACTTTGCAAATTGTAACTCGATCCACTTTGACTTCTTGAAGCGACAGAGGACAGAGCTCCCCAGAAGACAGCAAGGGCTGGCCAAAGTCCCATACCCCAGTCCATCCCTCCCCCAGCCAAAGTGCCGTACCCCAGTCCAAGTCCATCCTTCCCCCCCCTCCCACTCCATCACCATAGATGGGGCATTGTGTGCGGATTGTTAACAGGTTTATTGAGTATGAAATGAGTAGTGACAGTGTCATGCCTTCTGGATATCATCCACTCCAATGCGGTCCCTTGTAGGGGTTTGGAAAAATGTGATCCGTCTTCCCTGAGTTCCCTCTCTCCCCTCCAACCCCGCACTACCCCCCCCGTCTCTCTCTCTCTCTCTCTCCTCCAGTTGCTCCTCTTCTCCCCCCACCTTAGCCTCTCGCTCCCAACCCCCAGCCCCTCAGCCCCTCTCTCACTCCCCCACCCTCACTCTCCCACCTACCCCCCAGCCCCTCTCATTCTCCCACCTACCCCCCAGCCTCTCTTTCTCCCACCCCCTAACATCCCTCTCACTCTCCCAATCCCTCCCCTCCCCTCCCCCCCCCCCCCCAAGCCCCTCTCACTCTCCCACCTACCCCCCAGCCTCTCTTTCTCCCACCCCCTAGCCTCCCTCTCACTCTCCCAACCCCCCCTCTCACTCTCCCAACCCCCCCCCCCACACCCAACCCAACCACACCCCCCACACCCAACCCCCCCCCCACACACACGCTGCCTGGGACTCGCAGCTCAGCGGGAAGCCTGGTTGGCCCCACTTCTCTTCCCGCCATCCGGCCCCCTCCCGAAACCTGTTCCAATTCAAGGAGTGGGAGCAAGAAGACTTCTGTTACTGTTGCACAAACTCCTTCCTATCTGGTGAAGTAAGGATACCTTTTGTAACTTGGTATGTCACTGATGCTGCATGAAAGGTAAGGCAGATCGACAAGTTGCGGCTCAAGCTGGCTGAAATGCTGATGTGGAACACACTAATACTTCCTGCTGAAACTAAATGAGTCTTTCATCTAAACTGAGGGACTGGTTCGTTTTTTTTTTTAAAACCACCACACTTTTAAACAATTACCCAAATTATGAGCAGCAGATCTCTGGAGCTAAAACATGTTGAAAATGATCAACTTTGTATATATCACAGGGAGGAAAATAAAACTTGCATTTATACTGCCTTAGGCCTTCCGGACATCCCAAAGTGCGATGAAGCCCCGTCAGTTGTAATGCAGGGCAACGTGGCAGCCAAACTGCACAGCAAGCTCCCACAGGGTAAATGACCAGAGAAGCTGAGATGCTGGTTCAGGGATAAATATTCACCAGCTCACCACAAACAACTCCTCTGCTTAAATAGTGCCATAGGATTGTTTTGTGCCCCTCTGAGGGGTAGATGGGACCTCGAACACTGGATCCAAAACAAAACAGGAAAGTAGAATTGAGATCCCCTTCTTGACTGTAAATACACTTAGTATTATGTAAATACACTTCAAGTTGCAATTTGTAATGTGAATTATTGTTCATTAAAGACTGCTACTAAAGGAATCTCATCTGGAAAACTCATTCTTTCCTGGTCTCATGAATTGCGGGTAAGTGGGTGGTCACTCCAGCACTGTTGGCGAGGTATGGCAGTGATCGTCAGTAGGAACCAATGCTTATTTTACATAAGAACATAGGAAATAGGAGCACGAAATGAGAAAATGGCCTCTCGAGCCATTCAACAAGATAGAAACATAGAAAATAGGTGCAGGAGTAGGCCATTCGGCCCTTCGAGCCTGCACCACCATTCAATAAGATCATGGCTGATCATTCACCTCAGTACCCCTTTCCTGCTTTCTCTCCATACACCCTTGATCCCTTTAGCCGTAAGGGCCATATCTAACTCCCTCTTGAATATATCCAATGAACTGGCATCAACAACTCTCTGCGGCAGGGAATTCCACAGGTTAACAACTCTGAGTGAAGAAGTTTCTCCTCATCTCAGTCCTAAATGGCCTACTCCTTATCCATAGACTGAGACCCTGGTTCTGGACCTCACCAACATTGGGAACATTCTACCTGCATCTAACCTGTCCAGTCCCGTCAGAATCTTATACGCTTCTATGAGATCCCCTCTCATCCTTCTAAACTCCAGTGTATAAAGGCCCAATTGATCCAGTCTCTCCTCATATGACATCCAGCCATCTTTGGAATTAGTCTGGTGAACCTTCGCTGCACTCCCTCAATAGCAAGAATGTCCTTCCTCAGATTAGACCAAAACTGAACACAATATTCCAGGTGAGACCTCACCAAGGCCCTGTACAATTGCAGTAAGACCTCCCTGCTCCTATACTCAAATCCCCTAGCTATGAAGGCCAACATACCCATTTGCCTTCTTCACTGCCTGTTGTACCTGCATGCCGACCTTCAATGACTGATGAACCATGACACCCAGGTCTCGTTACACCTCCCCTTTTCTTAATCTGCCGCCATTCAGATAATATTCTGCCTTTGTGTTTTTGCCACCAAAGTGGATAACCTCACATTTATCCACATTATACTGCATCTGCCCTGCATTTGCCCACTCACCGAACCTGTCCAAGTCACCCTGCAGCCTCTTAGCATCCTCCTCACAGCTCACACCGCCACCTAGTTTAGTGTCATCTGCAAACTTGGAGATATTACACTCAATTCCTCATCCAAATCATTAATGTATATTGTAAAGAGCTGGGGTCCCAGCACTGAGCCCTGCGGCACTCCACTAGTCACTGCCTGCCATTCTGAAAAGGACCCGCTTATCGCGACTCTCTGCTTCCTGTCTGCCAACCAGTTCTCTATCCACATCAGTACATTACCCCCAATACCATGCGCTTTGACTTTGCACACCAATCTCTTGTGCGGGACCTTGTCAAAAGCCTTTTGAAAGTCCAAATACACCACATCCACTGGTTCTCCCTTGTCCACTCTGCTAGTTACATCCTCAAAAAATTCCAGAAGATTCGTCAAGCATGACTTGCCTTTCATAAATCCGTGCTGACTTGGACCAATCCTGTCACTGCTTTCCAAATGCGCTGCTATTTCATCCTTAATGATTGATTCCAACATTTTCCCCACTACTGATGTCAGGCTAACCGGTCTATATTTACCCGCTTTCTCTCTCTCTCCTTTTTTAAAAAGTGGTGTTACATTCGCTACCCTCCAGTCCATAGGAACTGATCCAGAGTCGATAGACTGTTGGAAAATGATCACCAATGCATCCACTATTTCCAGGGCCACTTCCTTAAGTACTCTGGGGGATGCAGACTATCAGGCCCCAGGGATTTATCAGCCTTCAATCGCATCAATTTCCCTAACACAATTTTCCACCTAATAAAGATATCCTTCAGTTCCTCCTTCTCACTAGACCCACTGTCCCCTAGTACATTCGGAAGGTTATTTGTGTCTTCCTTCGTGAAGACAGAACCAAAGTATTGGTTCAATTGGTCTGCCATTTCTTTGTTACCCATTATAAATTCACCTGAATCCGACTGCAAGGGACCTACATTTTGTCTTCACTAATCTTTTTTTCTTCACATATTTATAGAAGCTTTTGCAGTCAGTTTTTATGTTCCCTGCAAACCTCCTCTCGTACTCTATTTTCCTCCTCTTAATTAAACCCTTAGTCCTCCTCTGTTGAATTCTAAATTTCTCCCAGTCCTCAGGTTTGCTACTTTTTCTGGCCAATTTATAGGCCTCTTCCTTGATTTTAACATTATCCTTAATTTCTCTTGTTAGCCACGGTTGAGCCACCTTCCCCGTTTTATTTTTACTCCAGACAGGGATGTACAATTGCTGAAGTTCATCCATGTGATCGTTAAATGTTTGCCATTGCCTATCCACCGTCAACCCTTTAAGTATCCTTTGCCAGTCTATTCTAGTCAATTCACGCCTCATACCGTCGAAGTTACCTTTCCTTAAGTTCAGGACCCTAGTTTCCGAATTAACTGTGTCACTCTCCATCTTAATAAAGAATTCTACCATATTATGGTCACTCTTCCCCAAGGGGACTCGCACAACAAGATTGCTAATTAGTCCTTTCTCATTACACATCACCCAGTGTAGGATGGCCAGCTCTCTAGTTGGTTCCTCGACATATTGGTCGAGAAAACCATCCCTAATACATTCCAGGAAATCCTCCTCCACCGTATTGCTAGCAGTTTGGTTAGCCCAATCAATATGTAGAGTAAAGTCACCCATGATAACTGCTGTACCTTTATTGCATGCATCCCTTATTTCTTGTTTGATACTGTCCCCAACCTCACTACTACTGTTTGGTGGTCAGTACACAACTCCCACTCGCGTTTTCTGCCCTTTGATATTCCACAGCTCCACCCATACCGATTCCACATCATCCAGGCTAATGTCCCTCCTTACTATTGCATTAATTTCCTCTTTAACCAGCAACGCCACCCCGCCTCCTTTTCCTCTCTGCCTATCCTTCCTAAATGTTGAATACCCCTGGATGTTGAGTTCCCAGCCTGGGTCACCCTGTAGCCATGTCTCCGTGATGCCAATTACATCAGATCCGTTAACTGCTGTCTGCGCAGTTAATTCTTCCACCTTATTCCGAATACTCCTCGCATTGAGGCACAGAGCCTTCAGGCTTGTCTTTTTAACACACTTTGCCCCGATAGCATTTTGCTGTAATGTGGCCCTTTTTGTTTTTTGCCTTGGGTTTCTCTGCCCTCCACTTTTACTATTCTCCTTTCTATCTTTTGCTTCTGCCTCCATTTTATTTCCCTCCATCTCCCTGCATAGGTTCCCATCCCCCTGGATTTAGTTTAACTCCTCCCCAATAGCACTCGCAAACACTCCCCCTAGGACATTGGTTCCGGTCCTGCCCAGGTGCAGACCATCCGGTTTGTACTGGTCCCACCTCCCCCAGAACCGGTTCCAATGTCCCAGGAATTTGAATCCCTCCCTTTTGCACCACTCCTCAAGCCATGTATTCATCTGAGCTATCCTGCGATTCCTACTCTGACCTCTTAGTCCTCCTCTGTTGAATTCTAAATTTCTCCCAGTCCTCAGGTTTGTTACTTTTTCTGGCCAATTTATATGCCTTGTCCTTAGTTTTAACACTATCCTTAATTTCTCTTGTTAGCCACAGTTGAGCCACCTTCCCCATTTTATTTTTACTCTAGACAGGGATGTACAATTGTTGAAGTTCATCCATGTGATCTTTAAATGTTTGCCATTGCCTATCCACCGTCAACCCTTTAAGTATCATTTGCCAGATCATGGACTCAGCTCCACTTCCCCGCACACTACCCATAACCCTTGACTCCTCCCTTATCCTTCAAAAACCTGTCTATCTCCACCTTAAATATATGCAATGACCCAGCCTCCACAGTTCTCGAGGGTATAGAATTCCAAAGATTCATGACCCTCCGAGTTCTGTTTTAAATGGGCGGCCCCTTATTCTAAGATTATGCCCCCTAGTTCTAGCCTCCCCCATCAGTGGAAACATCCTCTCTGCATCCACCTTGTCAAACCCCCTCATAATCTTATACGTTTCGATAAGCTCATCTCTCAGTCTTTTAAACTCCAATGAGTATTCACCTTGTTTGTTACATCCTCAAAGAACTCCAGCAAATTTGTCAAACATGATTTCCCTTTCATAAATCCATGCTGACTCTGTTTGACTGCATTATGATTTCCCAAATGTGGATATCTGAACGGAATATATGGAATTAAGGATAGTAAAGTAAACGGGATATATGAAAATGTATAAGCCATGGAAGAATAGCTGGGAGAATGTCAGATTGCAAATAGTGCAACATCAGCATAGCTAACAGTCTGTCTCAAGGTTTCAAGTCACTAATCCTGCCAATAATATATAATTGTAACATGAAATACATCTGCAGAATTGCAAGGTCTCAGTAAATAGTCACACCATTAGATTGAAACATTTAGAGGCAATACTTGAGCTTTCAAGAAGAACATCTCATATAGATTGACTAATGAGTGGCTGAGTTAGATTGTCAATCCATTTGTATTTTGTTATCTGATTTCAAAACTGTATAACTGTTAACGCTTTACGATGTAACTTCACCTATCCGTAGGGAGTGTGTACGCTCTATCCAGAGAGTATATCTTCTGTCTGATAGGTCTTACTGGCCGGTAATAAAGACTGCTTTGTTCAAAGCACAAGAGGTATTCGACTCAGTAATTTTACTGAACCAGATTGAGGTAAAAGAATCCAGGAATTAACATATTCACCTTGTTTGTTACATCCTCAAAGAACTCCAGCAAATTTGTCAAACATGATTTCCCTTTCATAAATCCATGCTGACTCTGTTTGACTGCATTATGATTTCCCAAATGTCCTGCTACTACTTCCTTAATAATGGACTCCAGCATTTTCCCATTGACAGATGTTAGGAGAACTGGTCTATCGTTTCCTGCTTTCTGACTCCCTCCTTTCTTAAATAGGGGTTTTCCAATCTGATGGGACCTCGCCAGAATCCAGGGAATTTTGGTAGATTACAATCAATGCATCCACTATCTCTGCAGCCACTTCTTTCAAGACCCCATTACCCTTTGCTTCCTGCCTCTGAACCAATTTTGGATCCAACTTGCCATTTTGCCCTGGATCCCATGGGCTTTTACTTTTGTGACCAGTCTGCCATGTGGGACCTTATCAAAAGTTTTGCTAAAATCCGTATACACTACATCGTACGTACTGCCCGCATCGACCCTCCTGGTTACCTCCTCAAAAAATTCAAACAAATTAGTCGGACACGACCTTCCCTTAATAAATCCATGCTGACTGTCCTGGATTAATTCATGTCTTTCCAAATGCAGATTTAACCTGTCCCTCAGGATTTTTTCCAATAATTTTCCCACCACAGGTTAGGCTGACTGGTCTGTAATTACTCGGCCTATCCCTTTCTCCCTTTTTAAACAAAGGTACGACATTAGCAGTCTTCCAGTCCTCTGGCACCGCACCTGTAACCAGAGAGGATTGGAAAATGATGGTCAGAGCCTCTGCTATTTCCTCTTTTGCTTCTTTTAACAGCCTGGGAGCTTTAATACTTCCTCTCTAACTATATGTACCTCGTCTAATATTCCACACTCCTCCTCCCTCATTGCAAAGTCTGCATCACACCACTCTTATGAAAACAGGTGCAAAGTATTCATTAAGAATCCTACCCACGTCTTCCCCCTCCACACACAGATTTCCTTTATGGTCTCTAATAGGCCTCACTCTTTCTCCAGTTATCCTCTTGCTCTTAATGTATTTATAAAACATCTTTGGGGTTCCCCTGATTTTAGTTCCAACATTCTTTCATGCTCTCCTGATATCTTTTTTAATTGCACCCCTACACATCTTATACTCCTCTACAGTTTCTGCAGTGTTGAGTTCCCGGTATCCGTCATAAGCTTCCCTTTTTTTCTTTATCTTACCCTGTATGTCTCTTGACATCCAAGGGGCTCTAGATTTGTTAGCGCTTTTTTTTTTTAAAGGGTACATACTCTGCACCCTTAAAAAGGAGATGATCATGCTCTGTGCCCTCCCTATCTCCTCCTTGAATACCTCCCACTCTCTGACACTGATTTACCATCAAGTAGTCGTTTCCAGTCCACTTTGGCCAAATCTAGTCGAAACATTTCCCAATCCTCTGGCCTTTCACTATTCTTCACGACATTGTGTGCTTTTGTTTTCAACTTGATATCATCCTTTACTTCCTTAGTTAGCCACGGATGGTTCATCTTCGAGTCTTTCTTTCTCACTGGAATATATCTTTGATGAGAGTTATGAAATATGTCCTTAAATGTTTATTCACCGTCTTACCCTTTAATATATTTTCTGAGTCCACTTTAACCAACTCTGCCTTCATACCTTTGTAATTGCCTTTAAGTTCAGGACACTAGTCTGAGACCTAGCTTTCTCACGCTCGAACTGAATTGGAAATGCTACCATGCTTATGATCACTCTTCCCTAGAGGATCTTTTATGACAAGATTAATTAATCCAGACTCATTACACAGTACCAGATCTAAAATAGCCTGCTCCCTGGTTGGTTCTGCAACGTCTTTTCATCCCGCCCGACCACCAGTTGTTTTCAAAGCACTTCTGGTTTGTACTCACCTGGTGTGAAGTGTGAGCTTCCTCGTAGCCTCTGATTCCTCTGTTCGAAAAACTTGAAGGTGGTGTAGAACAGCATTGCGTCTCCAGTCTGTCTTGCTGCATCCAGGAATTTCCGGGCCGAGATACTGTCATGGCTACCAACGCTTCGAATAAACCGCAATGCACCCAGAACCTGGTGCTTGGACAGTAAAACTTCCACAATCTCATCGTTAGCTGTGGAGAGTCGCTGCAATAGTGACAGGGAAGAGCTTGTATAAGAACATAAGAAATAGGAGCAGGAGTAGGCCATACAGCCCCTCGAGCATGCTCCACCATTCAATAAGATCATGGACTCAGCTCCACTTCCCTGCCCGCTCCCTATAACCCCTTATCCCCTTATCGTTTAAGAAACTGTCTATTTCTGTTTCAAATTTATTCAATGACCCAGCTTCCACAGCTCTCTGAGGCAGCGAATTCCACAGATTTACAACCCTCTGAGAGAAGAAATTCCTCCTCATCTCGGTTTTAAATGGGCAGCCCCTTATTCTAAGATTATGCCCCCTAGTTCTAGTCTCCCCCATCAGTGGAAACATCCTCCCTGCATCCACCTTGTCAAGCCCCCTCATAATCTTATACGTTTCAATAAGATCACCTCTCATTCTTCTGAATTCCAATGAGTAGAGGCCCAACCTACTCAACCCTTCCTCATAAGACAACCCCCTCATCTCCGGAATCAACCGAGTGAACCTTCTCTGAACTGCCTCCAAAGCAAGTATATCCTTTCATAAATATGGAAACCAAAACTGCAGGCAGTATTCCAGGTGTGGCCTCACCAATACCCTGTATAGCTGTAGCAAGACTTCCCTGCTTTTATACTCCATCCCCTTTGCAATAAAGAGAACATCTGACGCACACTTGCAAAGCCAAGTTGAGCACGTTGCCAACCAAGTACAATCCGTGCAGTGTCCAGTGCTATGTAGTAAATGTCAGCAATGTCGCCTCTGCCTTGCCAACATGAATTCTGGATTTCAAGTTGTGATCAGATTAGGCGATGCTGCCACAGCATTGAATAATGAGTCAGTCTCTGCTGGTCTCTGTTCCACTTCTGGAGAGCCAAGTGGGAGACTCTCCCTACCACAAGACAGGTGCTCAACACTTTCATTGGCCCCAGTGTCTCTAAAGCCACAGCTGAATTTTTGTAAGAGGCTTAACCAATATCTGAATACGAGCAAACCAGGGCATTGCAGCAACGCTCCTGTAACACGACCTATTGTGGGTATTGGTGGCATCGGTCCCTAACCCAGCAGGAGTCCGTCGAGGGAACTATTAATGGTAATAGGTAACCAAAAGTGGGAACTCTTGTATCCGTGGCAACACGTTACTAGGAATCTTTACTCCTGTTGGATACTCAGAAGAGATTTTGTCCGATTAGGGGCCGGGGGGGGGAGGTGTTTGTTTTCTAAGTTTATAGTATTGTACATTCTGTACAGTATTTAAAAGCCTTGGGTAGCCACACTCAGCCCACTACTGAAGCACTTGGTTTGGTGCAAGTGATGTACTTCATAGGTCAGTGAAGGGAGTATAACACCAGACGAGGCAACTGGGGCACAATGTCTGTGCTGAATAAAAATTCTAATTTTAGCCCGAGAGTTCCAATATTTGCTGCTTTCATTGATGTCTACATGTGCACCGCAACAGAATGTTAGTCAATACGGTTACAGAACAACCTCAAACAGTTTTTCTTTGTATGTTTCTCCTGAAAAGGACAGCCCAGTACATTACATACATAGGATATACGGCACAGAAACAGGCCAACCAGTCCATGGCGGCGTTTATGCTCCACTCGAGCCTCCTCCCGTCTTTCCTCATCTAACTCTATCAGCATAACCCTCTATTCCCTTCTCCCCCCATATGCTTGTCCAGCCTCCCCTTAAATGCATCGATACTATTCGCCTCAACCCCTCCCTGTGGCAGCGAGTTCCACATTCTCACCGCTCTCTGGGTAAAGAAGTTTCTCCTGAATTCCCTACAGGATTTCTTGGTGACTATCTTATATTGATGGCCTCTAGTTTGTCCTTCCCCACAAGTGGAAACATTCTCTCTGTATCCACTCTAACAAAACCTATCATCATTTCAAAGACCTCTCACAATTTTAAAGACTTTTATCAGGTCACTCCTCAGCCATCTCTTTTCAAGAGACCCAGCCTGTTCATCCTTCCCTGATATGTATACCCTCAGATTTCTGGTATCGTTCTTGTAAATCTTTTTTGTACCCCCTCCTGTGCCTCTATATCCTTTTTATAATACGGCGACCAGAATTGTTGAGGGATTGGTCATCCCCAGTGCCTTTGTTGTTGTGTCCAAGAATCAAAACCCAACTTCTATAGCGTGTCTGGGAACTTTGCCCCATACCTTTGCAACATGAAGTCCAGTACCACAGATGCATTAAAGGGGAAGCTAGTTAAACATGAGGCAGCAAAGTAGGCTACGCTGATGAAGAGGGGTAAGAGAAGGCTTGTGTGAAGCATGGACCAGTTGGGCTGAATGGCCTGTTTCTGTGCGGTATATTCTATGTAATGCAACAAGCAGAAAACTTTAGCTGTGGAAAGTCTAACTGGTACATAAGAACATAAGAGATAGGGGCAGGAGTAGGCCATACGGCCCCTCGAGCCTGCTCCGCCATTTAATACGATCATGGCTGATCCGATCATGGACTCAGCTCCACTTCCCCGCCCGCTCCCCATAACCCTTTATTCCCTTATCGGTTAAGAAACTGTCTATCTCTGTCTTAAATTTAATTTCTTCAATGTCCCAAGCTTCCACAGCTCGCTGAGACAGCGAATTCCACAGATTTACAACCCTCAAAGAAATTTCTCCTTCTCTCAGTTTTAAATGGGCGGCCCCTTATTCTAAGATCATGCCCCCTAGTTCTAGTCTCCCCCATCAGTGGAAACATCCTCTCTGCATCCACCTTGTCAAGCCCCCTCATAATCTTATACTTTTCGATACGATCACCTGAATTCCAATGAGTAGAGGCCCAAACTACTCAATCTTTCCTCATAAGTCAACCCCCTCATCTCCAGAATCAACCTAGTGAACCTTCTCTGAACTGCCTCCAAAGCAAGTATATCCTTTCGTAAATATGGAAACCAAAACTGTACGCAGTATTCCATGTTGAATGAGTAATGGCTAACTCTTTCTTGCGCCATGGTGTGAAGGTTTAACTGTTTCTTCCATTCTCTCTTGAAATGGGCTGACTTGAGCTGGGTGAGAGGGATGTCCTTCGGTGCTTCACACAGTAACTGTTTTGCCGGTATGATCTTAGACTAGTCCATTCCATTGCTTGGCAAGGGGAGGAGCAAATCAAACACAACCTGCCCTTGCCTGATGCTCACGGGCATGTGCTTCGAGTAGGGGGGCAGCGAACTGATACATTCCAACAGTTCTTTTTCTTCTCTCCAGAAGCACTGAATCAAGTTATAACACCGAACCATTGTGCCAATTGAGAGCAGCTAGCTCTCGAGACTGAGACCCAGGGCCTTGCTGGTCTGAATGGCTTATAAGAAATAGGAGCAGGAGTCGGCCATTCGGCCCCTCGAGCCTGCTCCGTCATTCAATAAGATCATGGCTGATCTTTAACCTCATCTCCACTTTCCCGCCCGATCCCTTGATTCCCTTAAGAGTCCAAAAATCGATCTGAGCCTTGAATATACTCAATGACTGAGCCGCCACAGCCCGCTGGGGCAGAGAATTCCAAAGAGTCACCACCCTTTGAGTGAAGAAATTCCTCCTCATCTCAGTCTTAAATGGCCGACCCCTTATCCGGAGATTCTGACCCCTGGTTCTAGACTCTCCAGCCCCCACGGGGGAAACATCCTCCCTGCATCTACCCCGTCAATCCCTTTCAGAATCTTTTGTTTCAAGGAGATCACCTCTCATTGTTCTAAACTCCAGAGAGTACAGACCCATTCTACACAATCTCTCTTCCTAGGACAACCTTCTCATCCCAGGATTTCACAGTACCACAACCAGCATTGCTTCAATCAGTAAGCAATTCGATGAAGCAGTTTTTTTTTACATCTGAGCCATAATGTTGAAGATATTACTGAGAAGCAAGTCCATGGTAGTCATATAGGTGCTGCAATGGATATATAACTTATATTTATTGGACATATAACTTATATTTATATAGCGCCTTTAACAAGGTGCTTCACAGGAGAGTTAGCAAACAAAGCCACATAAGGAGCTAATCGGGCAGGTGACCAAAAGCTTGGTCAAAGTGGACTGGAAAAGGAGAAATGTGCCGGGCTGTGCGGAAAGTGCCGGGGTGGAGTGGGACTAATCGGATCGCTATTTCAAAGAGCCGGCACAGGCACGATGGGCCGAATGGCCTCCTTCTGTGCTGAATGATTCTATGACTGTGAACGGTTAAGGGAACACAATCCATATTGAATAACTTTCTACACCAAGATCCTGCAAATCCCCTGGGAGGACAGACGCACCAATGTTAGTGTCCTCGACCAGGCCAACATCGAAGCACTGACCACACTCGACAGGCCGCATTGTTCGCATGCCCGATACAAGACTCCCAAAGCAATCGCTCTACTCGGAACTCCTACACGGCAAGCAAGCCCCAGGTGGGCAGAGGAAACATTTCAAGGACACTCTCAAAGCCTCCTTGATAAAAATGCAACATCCCCACCGACACCTGGGAGTCCCTGACCAAAGACCGCCCTAAGTGGAGGAAGTGCATCCGGGAGGGCGCTGAGCACCTCGAGTCTCGTCGCTGAGAGCATGCAGAAAGCAAGCGCAGGCAGCGGAAGGAGCGTGCGGCAAACCAGACTCCCCACCCACCCTTTCCCTCAACCACTGTCTGTCCCACCTGTGACAGAGACTGTAATTCCCGTATTGCACTGTTCAGTCACCTGAGAACTCACTTTGAGTGTAAGCAAGTGTTCCTCGATTTCGAGGGACTGCCTCAGATGATAACAACATTTATTCAGTTGTAATGGGACCAATTAAGTGGCGTTAGTAATGTTTTGCATTGTAATGTAAGCAAGCAAGCAAGATGCTGCCAGAAAGCATTTAAGGATCATTTCATCTATGGAGGCTTTAAAGACCAGCCAAGTGAACATAAACACATAGAAACATAGAAAATAGGTGCAGGAGTAGGCCATTCGGCCCTTCGAGCCTGCACCGCCATTCAATATGATCATGGCTGATCATTCCCTCAGTACCCCATTCCTGCTTTCTCTCCATACCCCTTAATGCCTTTGGCCGTAAGGGCCATATCTAACTCCCTTTTTAATATATCTAACGAACTGGCCTCAACAACTTTCTGCGGTAGAGAATTACCACAAACATAAACACAAGCGAGTTCCTACCTTCAGCATATCAAGGGACAGTTGATGTGCAGGAGGGTAGGTGCTCTCCAGCGACAGCAGCAGACAGGCCTGGAAGATAAAAGCACGTCTAAAATCGATACAAAGTCTGCATGCGGCTCCGAAGGTTAAAATGCCCGTGGTAGGTTTTATCAAATGGGGCTCCTCTCCCACACCTCCCACAGGTCGGTTTTGGAGCAGCACTGCCCTCACCCTGGGTCACCCACCTGCCCAGGAGCAGACGGTGTGAGACGCAGGGTAGGAACACACGAGGGGGAGCTTCGCCCTCAAACTTTAAGGGATCATAAAGGGTACTACCTGCAACAACAAGATCCCGCATCTACATAGCGCCTTTAACGTCCCAGGGTGCTTCACCGGAGTGTCATCAGTCAAGAGCCGCATAAGGAGGTATTAGGACAGGTGAGGTAGGTTTTCAGGAGCGACCTGAAAGGAGGAGAAGCGGAGAGGTTTAGGGAGGGAATTCCAGAGCTTGGGGCCCAGGCAGCCAATGGCAGAGCGATTAAAATCGGGGATGCTCAAGAGGCCAGAATTGGAGGAACACAGATATCTCGGAGGGTTGTGGGGCGGGAGGAGATTAGAGAGATTGGAAGGTGGGGGGGGGGGGTCGCGGCCTACATTACAACAGTGACTACACTTCAAAAGTACTTCGTTGGCTGTGAAGCACTTTGGAACGTCCTGAGGTTGTGAAAGGCGCTATATAAATGCAAGTCTTAAGTCTTTTAACTTTAGTGTTTATCACTGATCCTCGTGCAATTTGGGAAAGTGGAGTTGAGGTCGAGGAATCAGCCATGATCCTATTAAACGGTGGAGCAGGCTCGAGGGGCCGAATGGCCTACTCCCGCTCCTAATTCTTCTGTAATTCTAACTTCTTAAGATGACGAGGATGCCCTTGCCCTGCCTCTGCATCCAAAATATTTTCAAGGATATTTTTTATTACAACATATAAAAGTATGCTTTACTCAGTCAAAGGCCAGTTCAACAGTCTGGTGAATGTTTCAGGGAGTCAGGTGTCTCACCAGTGGTTTGGAGTCACTGAGCACGTGGTACTGTAGAAACTGATGGAGCATGTAGAATAGGCTGTGCTGGACCAGGGTCTTTATGACCAATTCGTACAGGTAATGCTGGAATAAAATACAACATTTTAAAACCAGCACACAAGTACACCAATCTCAACATTGCTAACTGAAGTGAAGGGCAGGGATTACCTGGACGGTGATCTGGTACTGGTTGAGAGACCGGATGTATTCCATCAATACTGCACTAATGAACTTGTGGGGCAGGTCCTGCCGAAAGAACGTGTCACAAATCACATAGCAGAGACGCATCAGAACACAAGATTAGAATGAGACCATTTAGCCCAGCTCCCAGCAGCCCAGCTAAATATCTACATATAAAGCTTCCAAGATAAAATTCAGAAAAATACTATTCCAAACAGCAGAAACTCCAGGAATAGTGCAGCACAGCAGGCCATTCGGCCCATCCAGTCTGCATTGGCTCTTTCGAAGAGCAATTTAGTTAGTCCCCCACTTTCCCCCCATATCCCTGCTAGTTTTTTCCTTCAAGTATTTATCCAATACTACAATTGAAGGCTACAATTGAATCAGTTTCCACAATCATCATCATCATAGGCAGTCCCTCGTATTGAGGATGACTTGCTTCCACTCCAAAAAGGGATGAGTTCACAGGTGTTTCAATGAAGGACCTAATATTCCAGATCCCGAACTACATGTTGAAGGGTGGAAGATGCCTGTGCGTGGATTTTTTTAACGTGGGGTGACCGTTGCACACCAGCCACCACACGGGCTTGACAGAGCGAGGTCTTGGCCCAGTGGCAAGGGTTAACCAGGACGACTGGAGACCAGCTCTGCTGCACGGACCCAGTGCGCTCACATATCGCACAGTGTGGGCTGGGCCCGTGCTGCCCCTGGGCCCCGAACTCTCACCTCTCCTGGGCCCCGATCACATCGCTCCACAATCTCTCGCCACTCCTTCACCCCGACCTCGCCGCTCCTGCTGCATCTGCCCGCGCTCCAATCACCGACCTGGATTTTGATGATGTGTAATCCAGTCGCCCTCTTCACAGCCATCACCCTCCTGCAGCAGCATGTGCTGCATCTTGTAGTGGCATGCTCTTTTTAAGCCCCCGACCTGCCTCTGGTCTCCTTACTCTCTGGAACCTCAGACAAAGATTGGAAGTGCTTTGGACTGTGAGCTCCCTGTGTGTGTCGCTCGCTCTGTTGTACTCCAACCTGTGTAAAACACTAATTGGCTGTGCACTCTGACCTTGCTCCAGATATTCCCGTTATCCTGGACCTGGAGGAGGTGCAGGAGGAGGATCTCGCCATGCAGGGCACCGGTTCAAAGGTCGGGTCCCTCCCATGTTTCCAACACCCTATCGGGCAGTGCGCATTCTAGATTTTTTAAAAATTCATTCATGGAATGTGGGCGTCGCTGGCAAGGCCGGCATTTATTGCCCATCCCTAATTGCCCCTTGAGAAGGTGGTGGTGAGCCGCCGCCTTGAACCGCTGCAGTCCGTGTGGTGAAGGTGCTCCCACAGCGCTGACTTTGTCGCAGTGGTTTGGTATAACTGAGTGTCTCGCTGGGCCATTTCAGAGGACAGTTAAGAGTCAACCACATTGCTGTGGGTCTGGAGTCACCTATAGGCCCAGACCGGGTAAGGACGGCAGGTTTCCTTCCCTAAAGTACATTAGTGAACCAGATGTTTTTACGACAATCCGATAGTTACATGGTCTGATACCAGCTTTTATATTGCAGATTTATCAAACTAACTGAATTTATATTCCCCAGCTGCCGTGGGGGGGGGGGGGGGGGGCGATTTGAACTTGTGTCTCTGGATCATTAATCCAGGCCCCTGGATTACTGGTCCAGTAACACAACCACTGAGCTACTGTTCCTGTATCAGGCGAGTCTCGCAATGCGTCGCTCACCTTTTTCTCGGTGAACACAGACAGGACGTGTGTGTACATGTCGGACTGGTCAATGACAGCCTGTGTCCGCACCGGCCTCTTCTGAGTCGAGCTGCCACGATTTGCTCCCGACTCCACAGCCTATGCAAAAGAGAAATGCTTCACATCACTGCACTGCAAGCTATTAAAACTCAAAACAATTGCTTTCCAAACCGGCTGGAGGTAGAGAAAAGCAAAGAGCTTGCCTAAAAGGTAGAAGTGGGGACCTTGTGCAAAGGTAAAAGATCCCATGGTTGTATTTTGAAGAAGAGCAGAGGAGCTGGCCAATATTTATCCCTCAACAACATCACAAAGAAAAATCATCTGGTCATTATTACATTGCTGTTTGTGGGAGCTTGCTGAGCGCAAATTGGCTGCCGCATTTCCTACATTAAAGCATGGACTACACTGCAAAAAGTACTTCATTGGTCGCAAACATCCCCAGGTCATGAAAGGCACCATACAAATGCAAAGTCCTTTCTTTCCTTCTTTTAAAGAGATGTGAAGAAACGTGCCTCAAAATATTTGAGCAATTCATCCATTTGGCAACCCTGCAAAGGTAGGCAGAGGAAACGTTACAAGGACACCCTCAAAGCCTCCCTGATGAAGTGCAACATCCCCACTGACACCTGGGAGTCCCTGGCCAGAGACTCCCAAGTGGAGGAAGTGCATCCGGGAGGGCGCTGAGCATCTTGAGTCTCGTTGCCGAGAGCATGCAGAAATCAAGCGCAGGCAGCGGAAGGAGCGTGCGGCAAACCAGACTCCACACCCACCCCTTACCTCAACCACTGTCTGTCCCACCTGTGCCAGAGACTGTAATTTCCGTATTGGTCTGTTCAGCCACCCAAGGACACCCAAGTTTGAGAGTGGAAGCAAGTCTTCCTCGATTCCGAGGGACTGCCTATGATGATATGCATTGAATTTTACAGGGGGGGTTACCAGTTATAGAGGAATTGAAGAGCGGAGATTCTCGCCTGCAGTTCTCGTCGTGTGTCTTCCAGCAATAAATTAAACTCCCTGCCATAGCACAGCATACACGACAAGCAGTGTTGTGGACAGTGAATACTGCAGGCAGTGCTCACCAAGGTATAGTTCTGCTCAGCTTCCAGGTATTCTTTGTACACTTGATTGAGTTTATCAAATATGGTAGCAATCACAGGCAAACTACCGCGCTCTGTGGCACTCAGCACTGAAATAAAAAGATGCAACAGAATTACTGCAACGATATTTAGCAAAGTCCCATGCAACTTGGGGTTAGAAACATGGAGGAGGCCACTCAGCCCCTCGAGCCTGTTCCGCCATTCAATTAGATCACGGCTGATATGTACCGTAACTCCATCGACCCACCTTGGTTCCGTAAATCGATCAATCTCGGTTTTGAAACCTTCAATTAACCCCCAGCCACAACAGCATCTTGGGGGGGGGCAAGAGAGCTCCAGATTCCCACTGCCCTTTGTGTGAAGAAGTGCTTCCTGACATCACCCCTGAACGGCCTGGCTCTGGTTTTAATGTTATACTCCCCTTACTCTGCACTCCGCGTACCCGCGTCCCCCTCCCGCCCCAACCAGAGGGAAGAGTTTCTTTCCCTCGACCCTATCAACTCCTTTTGATCATCTTTAGCACCTCACTTAGATCACCCCTTAAGCTTCGATATTCAGGGGAATTTAAGCCTAGTCTAAGCAACCTGCTTTGATCATTTAACCCTCGAAGCCCCTATGTTTCCTGTGAGTGCTGGAACAAGGGTGGATATTACAAAGCTAGCAGTGAGCCCTCAGCGGGGACTGCCAGTTTGACATTGTTGAAGCCACACTGCTCTCCGAATCATCAGAGGCGGTCCCTCGAAACAAGGATGACTTGCTTCCATGCCAAAAAAGGATGAGTTCACAGGTGTTTCAATGAAGGACCCATAGAAACATAGGGCCCAAGTTTCGGGTCGCGCCTAGAACGGCGCAGCAGCGACCTGGACGCCCGTTTTTCGCGCCACAAAGTGCACCTAAAAAAAACTTCCAGATTCTCCAGCTCTCTTGAGCCGGGCATGGCGCAGTACGAGCTGTAGGGAGCGGAGCTAGGTCCCTGCGCTGAAAACAGTGCCAGGACCTCTGCACATGCGCTACAGTGGGCGCGCATGTGCAGTAGCTCCAGGCGCCCAAAACTGTGTGGGAGGGGCCCGAAGCACGCAGCCCCTAGCCCTGGCCAAATGGCCTCACTGTGGCTGTGTGTATAAGGCACCTCCCACGACCAGCTCCTGCTTCCTCCCGACCCGACTCGACTCCCGCTTCCCGACCCCCGCCTCAGGACTGGACCCGACCTGACCTCCCTCTCTCCCGAACCAACCTCCCTCCCACCACCCTCCCGACACGACCCACGCTCCCGACCCCTCCCCCCTCGGAACCAAACCCAACCCAACCTGACCTCCTTCCGCCCCCCGCCCCCGACACGAACCGACCCGCGCTCCCTCCCTCCGCCCCCCCTGCACCCGAACCAACCCGACCTCCATCCTCCCCCCCACCCGACCCCGACCCGACCCGCGCTCCCGACCCGACGCCACCCACCTATAAATCTGGTGCTGGGGACGGGTCCTGCCCGAAGTCTTGGGCCCGACTGGGCCCGGCCCGTTCAGCCTCCCTCCCCCCCCTTCTCCTTCCCCCCCCCCCTCCTTCTCCCCCTTCCCTCCCTCTGCTCCCCCCTCTCTCCCTCTACCCCCTCCCCTCGCTGTCAGAAACACAGACACTGACAGACAGAGAATAAGAGACACACAGACAGACAGAGAGATAGAGACACTGACAGAGACACACTGTGGGGGGGGGGGGGGGGGCATCCCAGCACGCTGTTGGAGGGCTCCCGGTGCTGCAGTCGCTAAGTAGAAAATGTTTTATTTATTGATTTAAAAAAAAAAATTATTAATTTTTTTTGATTGATTTATTGGTTGATTTATTGATGTATTTATCATTTATTATTGATGATGGCTCTTTATTTGTAAAACTGAAGTGTTTAATGTTTGTAAACTTCCCTTTAAACCCCCCCCACCATTCCCTACGCCTGATTTGTAACCTACGCCTGATTTTCTAAAGTGTAGACAAGGTTTTTTCGAGCGTACAAAAATCTTCACTTACTCCATTCTAAGTTAGTTTGGAGTAAGTTTTCACTGACGAAACTTTGAAAACAGGCGTAAGTGGCCGGACACGCCCCCTTTTTTAAAAAAAATTCTGTTCCAAAGTAAAACTGTTCTAACTGACTAGAACTGGAGCAAACTAAATGCCGAGAATTTGAATTTCTAAGATACTCCGTTCTACACCAGTTGCTCCAAAAAATCAGGAGCAACTGAGGCTGAAACTTGGGCCCATAGAAAATAGGTGCAGGAGTAGGCCATTCGGCCCTTTGAGCCTGCACCGCCATTCAATAAGATCATGGCTGATCATTCCCTCAGTACCCCTTTCCTGCTTTCTCTCCATACCCCTTGATCCCTTTAGCTGCAAGGACTACATCTAACTCCTTTTTGAATATATTTAGTGAATTGGCCTCAACTACTTTCTGTGGTAGAGAATTCCACAGGTTCACCACTCTCTGGGTGAAGAAGTTTCTCCTCATTTCGGTCCTAAATGGCTTACCCCTTATCCTTAGACTGTGACCCCTGGTTCTGGACTTCCCCAACATCGGGAACATTCTTCCTGCATCTAACCTGTCCAATCCTGTCAGAATCTTATATGTTTCTATGAGATCCCCTGTCGTCCTTCTAAACTCCAATGTATAAAGGCCCAGTTGATCCAGTCTCTCCTCATATGACAGTCCTGCCATCCCGGGAATCAGTCTGGTGAATCTCCGCTGCACTCCCTCAATAGCAAGAATGTCCTTCCTCAGATTAGGAGACCAAAACTGAACACAATACTCCAGGTGAGGCCTCACCAAGGCCCTGTACAACTGTAGCAACACCTCCCTGCCCCTGTACTCAAATCCCCTTGCTATGAAGGCCAACATACCATTTGCCAACTTTCAATGACTCTCTCTTTTATCAGCTGCAAGTATTCCAAACTAAAGACAACACTACCGGTCACGCTGACCTCCACGCACACTGTGGTACTCACTCTGACAGCACACCGACAAGGTGACCATTTTGCAGTCTTTCCTCTGCAGAAGGAAATCCATCAGCCGCCCCTTGTCTTGAAGCATGTGCACCATCGGTTGCAGCTTCATTTGCAGGCACCACAAGAAACCTAGGCAGAATTCACACAAGCCAGTCAACTAAAAGCCTGCAATGAGCTATAAATAGAGGCACAGAGGTGAACAAAAGCAAGGAAGTTACACTAAAACTTTATAAAACACTGGTTAGGCTTCAGCTGGAGTATTGTGGCCAATTCTGGGCACCGCACTTTAGGAAGGATGCCAAGGCCTTGGAGAGAGTGCAGAGATTTACTAGAATGTACCAGGGATGAGGGCCTTCAGTTACGTGGAGAGACTGGAGAAGCTGGGGTTGTTCTCCTCAGAGCAGTGAAGGATAAGGGGATATTTAATAGAGGTGTTCAAAATCAGTGAAAAGTTTTGATAAGATAAATAAGGAGAAACTGGTTCCATTGGAGACAGGGGACACAGATTTAATTGCAAAGTGCTGCAGTACAGCGGGGCCTGGGGCATGAAATACAAAAGGTTAGTATGCATGTACAGCAAGTGATCAGGAAGGCCAATGGTATCTTGGCCTTTATTGCAAAGGGGATGGAGTATAAAAGCAGGGAAGTCTTGCTACAGTTATACAGGGTATTGGTGAGGCCACACCTGGAATACTGCGTGCAGTTTTGATTTCCCTATTTACGAAAGGATATACTTGTTTTGGAGGCAGTTCAGAGAAGGTTCACTCGGTTGATTCCGGGGATGAGGGGGTTGACTTATGAGGAAAGGTTGAGTAGGTTGGGCCTCTACTCATTGGAATTCAGAAGAATGAGAGGTGATCTTATCGAAATGTATAAGATTATGAGGGGGCTTGACAAGGTGGATGCAGAGAGGATGTTTCCACTGATGGGGGAGACTAGAACTAGGGGGCATGATCTTAGAATAAGGGGCCGCCCATTTAAAACTGCGATGAGGAGGAATTTCTTCTCTCAGAGGGTTGTAAATCTGTGGAATTCGCTGCCTCAGAGAGCTGTGGAAGCTGGGACATAATAAATTTAAGACAGAAATAGACAGTTTCTTAAACGATAAGGGAATAAGGGGTTATGGGGAGCGGGCAGGGAAGTGGAGCTGAGTCCATGATCGGATCAGCCATGATCTTATTGAATGGCGGAGCAGGCTCGAGGGGCCGTATGGCCTACTCCTGCTCCTATTTCTTATGTTCTGTTACATCTCAAACTTTTCCAGTTCTGACAAAAGGCAGATGACTGAGGCAGGGAGCAGGGGCGGGGAGGAAGAGAGAAAATGAGGGAGAAAGGAAGGGAGAATAATCACCCTCAGCCACAAATGTGCCATTGGACACTGGTGTTCTGGGCTTGGCAATAAAACACTGCCGCCTTAACATGTGGCCACAATTAAAAAACAGCTCACAGTCTTTTCTCCAAGATTGAAAACCTCTACAGGCTGGGTTAATGAGATTATTGATGGCACTTTGCACAAAGAAATATATTTAGAAATCGCCCAGGGCACCAATACTTCAGGAATTCCCCCTCCAGAATCCACTCACCTTCACTCGCGTTAATGATAATATCAGGCTGAAAGACACTCCATGAGGAAGAATCTAAAAGTTAAAGAAAACACAGGCGCCATCGACAAGACAACGCTGCCACATCTTTGCCAAAGCAAAATGCTGCGGAAGCTGGAATCTGAAATAAAAACAGAGAATGCTGGAAATCTCAGCGAGTCGGGCAGCGTCTGTGGAAAGAGAAACAGAGTTAACGTTTCGAGTCTGTGACCTTTTGTCAGAACTGGAAAAGTTTGAGATGTAACAGATTTTTAAAGAAGTGCAGGGGACGGGGGGGGGGGGGGGGGGGAGGCGGGGAGAGAACAAAAGCGAAGGTCTGTGATAGGGTGAAAGGCAGGAGATTTAAGAAACAACAGGGATGAGGGGCAAAAATGAGATGGTAATGGGACAAGTTAGGAAACAAAAGATGGGTCTAGATAGGGAGTGGTTCACCGAATGGATCGGTACATGGTTTGAGTCGAGTGTTGGTAACCGTTGCCCTCTCGTGTCTGACCGCATGTCTGCTGAAAATCTCTTTCACAGCCACCTCTCTTTCCTCAACAACTCTCTCCGTCTCCCACTTATCCCACCTGGATTCCAGCTTCAATTCCACCCTTCATGTTTCGCATCCACACATCAGAGGCAGTCCCTCGAAATCGAGGAAGATTTGCTTCCGCTCTAAGTGAGTTCTCAGGTGACTGAACAGTGCAATACGGGAATTACAGTCTCTGTCACAGGTGGGACACACAGTGGTTGAGGGAAAGGGTGGGTGGGGAGTCTGGTTTGCCGCACGCTCCTTCCTTTGCCTGCGCTTGCTTTCTGCATGCTCTCAGCGACGAGACTCGAGATGCTCAGCGCCCTCCCGGATGCACTTCCTCCACTTAGGGCGGTCTTTGGCCAGGGACTCCCAGGTGTCGGTGGGGATGTTGCACTTTATCAGGGAGGCTTTGAGGGTGTCCTTGTAACGTTTCCTCTACCCACCTTTGACTCGTTTGCCGTGAAGGAGTTCCGAGTAGAGCGCTTGCTTTGGGAGTCTCGTGTCTGGGGCATGCGGACAATGTGGCCCTGCCCAGCGGAGCTGGTCGAGTGTGGTCAGTGCTTCGATGCTGGGGATGTTGGCCTGATCGAGAACACTGACGTTGGTGCGTCTGTCCTCCCAGGGGATTTGCAGGATCTTGCGGAGTCATCGTTGGTGGTATTTCTCCAGCAATTTGAGGTGTCTACTGTACATGGTCCATGTCTCTGAGCCATACAGGAGGGCGGGTATCACTACAGCCCTGTAGACCATGAGCCTGCTGGCTGATTTGAGGGCCTGATCTTCGAACACTCTCTTCCTCAAGCGGCTGAAGGCTGCGCTGGCACACTGGAGGCGGTGTTTGACCTAGTCGTCGATGTTTGCCCTTGCTGGTAATAGGCTCCTATGAAAAGTGATCCAAGTTGTCCAGGGTCGCACCGTGGATCTTGATGACTGGAGGGACAGTGCTATGTGGCGGGGTCAGGTTGGTGGAGGACCGACTCACTCTCTCCTGGTCCACAGCTCCCTTTCATCTTTCACCTCTCTCCGGCACTCCAACAAAAAACTTCCTTTCCAATGTCAAGGACCACAAGCTTCAACGACTCCTACATAAGAAATAGGAGCAGGAGTAGGCCATACGGCCCCTCGAGCTTGCTCCGCCATTTAATACCATCATGGCTGATCCGATTATGGACTCAGCTCCACTTCCCTGCCCGCTCCCCATAATCCCTTAATCCCTTATCGGTTAAGAAACTGTCTATTTCTGTTTTAAATTTATTAAATGTCCCAGCTTCCACAGCTCTCTGAGGCAGCGAATTCCACAGATTTACAACCCTCTGAGAGAAGAAATTTCTCCTCATCTCAGTTTTAAATGGGCAGCCCCTTAATTTAGGATCATGCCCCCTAGTTCTAGTCTCCCCCATCAGTGGAAACATCCTCTCTGCATCCATCTTGCCAAGCCGCCTCATAATCTTATACGTATCGATAAGATCACCTCTCATTCTTCTGAATTCCAATGAGTAGAGGCCCAACCTCCTCAACCTTTCCTCAAAAGTCAATCCCCTCATCCCCGGAATCAACCTAGTGAACCTTCTCTGAATTGCCTCCAAAGCAAGTATATCCTTTCGTAAATATGGAAACCAAAACTGCACACAGTATTCCAGGTGTGGCCTCACCAATACCCTGTATAACTGTAGCAGGACTTCCCTGCTTTTATACTCCATCCCCTTTGCAATAAAGGCCAAGATTCCATTGGCCTTCCTGATCACTTGCTGTACCTGCATACTAACCTTTTGTGTTTCATGCACAAGTACCCCCAGGTCCCGCTGTACTGCGGCACTTTGCAATCTTTCTCCATTTAAATAATAACTTGCTCTTTGATTTTTTTTCTGCCAAAGTGCATGACCTCACACTTTCCAACATTATACTCCATCTGCCAAATTTTTGCCCACTCACTTAGCCTGTCTATGTCCTTTTGCAGATTGCTTTTCCTCCTAGATACTAACGCCACTCCAATCCTTCGTCCCCTTCACATTCCTCTGACCCCATATCCCTCCTTTCGATCCCTCCTGCCCTCCACCCCATCACAGACCCTTCTTTTGTTTTCCCAACCCTATGTTAAAAGCCGTTACATCTCTAACTTCTTCCGGTTCTGATGAAAGGTCATTGACCTGAAACGTTCATTCCACAGATGCAGAGTGTTTTCCTGCATTTTCCCTTCAGATTTCCAGCATCCGCAGTATTTTGCTTTTTTGTTTTAGAGCTTATCCTGAAATTGCCAAGAAACAAATTGGTTTCGCCATCATACACTGGCGACGATTCACTCTGAAGGATACAAAGTTCACACGGGACGGGGCTTTGCGTTGTCACAGCTGAAGGACCTGGGCACAGAATTTCAAGATGTTAATACAATGTTACATGGAATTAAACTCTTGCTAAGGTACAGTTTCTATAGCAAGATTTAACATGCACATTCTCTAAATTATATGGGGTTTTGATCGAGTGTTTCCAGTGGCAGGAGGGTCAGTAACCAGAGGGACACAGGCTTAAGGTATTTGGCAAAAGATCCAGGGGAGATTTTTTTTTTTTTTTAAAGCAGCGACTTATGATCTGTAATTTATTCTTCATTTCTGGGATGTGGGTGTCGCCGGCAAGGCTGGCATTTATTGGCCATCCCTAATTGCCCCTCGAGAAGGTGGTGGTGAGCCGCCTTCTTGAATCGCTGCAGTCCGTGTGGTGAATGTGCTCCACCATCATCATCATAGGCAGTCCCTCGAAGCGAGGATGACTTGCTTCCATGCCAAAAAGGGATGAGTTCCCAGGTGTTTCGATGAAGGACCCAATATTCCAGCTCCCGAACTACATGTTGAAGGGTGGAAGATGCCTGTGCGTGGATTTTTTTTAACGTGGGGTGACCGTTGCACACCAGCCACCACACGGGCTTGACAGAGCGAGGTCTTGGTCCAGTGGCAAGGGTTAACCAGGACGTCTGGAGACCTGCTCTGCTGCACGGACCCAGTGCACACACGTATAGCAGTGTGGGCTGGGCCCGTGCTGCCCCCGGGCCCTCGCCTCTCCTGGGCCCCAATCACGTCAGTCCACAATCACTCTCCGCTCCTTCGCCGCTCCTGCTGTACCAGCCCACGCGCCAATCACCGACCTGGACCTTGATGACGTTCCTCTTCGCTGCCGTCGCCCTCCTGCACCAGCTCGCGCTGTACCTTGTCGTGGTACACCGCCACGCTGCCCGCCGCTCAGTTTATGGCCCTGACCTGCCGCTGTTGCTCTCTCGCAGGTCAGGGTCGCCACGTTGCCCACAATCCACACATTCAGAGAAGGCCCACCACCAGTGCAGTGAAGGCAGTTATCTTCTCCCCTCACATCAACTGCCACGTTTCCTGGGAAACCCGACCACACGCTGCAAAGCAGGTTAAATCAGAGGCTGCCATCCTCATGAACATTAGTCCCTTCGTCCCGCTTCGGTTAAACCCAGAAGTGGGCGGGTTGGGGTAGATTTCAGATTAAGAAGTTTAACCTCTGACCCGACCCCAACACACCCGTTTTTGGGTGTTAAAATTCACCCCACTTACATTCCAAGAGCTAGATCAAAGGAGTCAAATGTCACTGTCTGCGTATTGACACAGAGTATTGTGTACAGTTTTACTACAGTTGTACAGGGCCTTGGTGAGGCCACACCTGGAGTATTGTGTACAGTTCTGGTCTCCTAACTTGAGGAAGGACATTCTTGCTATTGAGGGAGTGCAGCGAAGGTTCACCAGGCTGATTCCCGGGATGGCGGGACTGACCTATCAAGAAAGACTGGATCAACTGGGCTTGTATTCACTGGAGTTCAGAAG
Source organism: Pristiophorus japonicus (assembly GCF_044704955.1). Classification (NCBI taxonomy): domain Eukaryota; kingdom Metazoa; phylum Chordata; class Chondrichthyes; family Pristiophoridae; genus Pristiophorus; species Pristiophorus japonicus. The sequence goes on from NC_091977.1 coordinate 542,836,400, forward strand.
AATGAGAGGGGACCTCATAGAAACGTTTAAAATTCTGACAGGTTTAGACAGGTTAGATGCAGGAAGAATGTTCCCAATGTTGGGGAAGTCCAGAACCAGGGGTCACAGTCTAAGGCTAAGGGGGAAGCCATTTAGGACCGAGATGAGGAGGAATTTCTTCACCCAGAGAGTGGTGAACCTGTGGAATTCTCTACCACAGAAAGTTGTTGAGGCCAATTCACTAAATATATTCAAAAAGGACTTAGATATAGTCCTTACTACTAGGGGGATCAAGGGGTATGGTGAGAAAGCAGGAATGGGGTACTGAGGTTGCATGTTCAGCCATGAACTCATTGAATGGCGGTGCAGGCTCGAAGGGCCGAATGGCCTACTGCACCTATTTTCTATGTTTCTATGACACCATCCATATACCGACACCAATCAGAACTCAAATTACCGTCTGCAATCTATTCTTCACATTATTTAGAAGATTTATGCAAGATTTTTTGTGTGTCCATTGTCTCCTGAAGGAATTAACAATTCTTAGGGCATTGTACAGGTTGGGTCTCTGTGGTCCTTCATCCTCGGGACCTGACTGGTGCCGAACTGGAGAATTTACTGAACCACGGGAGGTCAGTATATGACTGTACCGATACACCCGACATAAGCATACTCCTAGCCTAGGCTAGGCTTACTGGTACCTGTAAAGTCTTGCTCAATGCTCTCCTGGGGCTATCTTCTTGAACCAATCTTGCAGCTTGGCTAGCCTCATATTTCTGTTTTTCATGTATTTCGCCACCCACGCAAGCTAATGCCGAACCACGGATGTTTCCGGTCCAGAGGGTCCCGGACCAGAGAGGTTCAACCTGTATTTATATAGCGGCTTTATCGTAGTAAAACATCCCAAGGAATGTAATCAAACACAAAATTTGACACCCAAGGAGACATTTAGGACAGGTGACCAAAAGTTTGATCGAAGAGGTAGTTTTTAAGGAGCGTCTTCAAGGAGGAGAGAGAGAGAGAGGCAGAGAAGTTTAGGAAGGGAATTCCAGAGGTTAGAGACTCAGCAGCTGAAAGCACTGCCGCCAATGATGGAGCGATTAAAATCAGGGATGTTCAACAGGCCAGACTTGGAGGAGCGCAGAGATCTCGGGCGGGGGGGGGGGGGGGCAGGCATTGTAGGGCCGGAGGAGGTCACAGATTTAGGTAACAGCCAGTCTCTGTATCTCGCCCGAGTCACCATTCTTCATGCATGAGTTTAGCTAGTGAACATCAGCAGGACTGACATATGAACAAAGACTGGATCAACTAGGCTTATATTCACTGGAATTTAGAAGAATGAGAGGGGAGCTCATAGAAGCATATAAAATTCTGACGGGATTGGACAGGTTAGATGCAGGAAGAATGTTCCCAATGTTGGGGAAATCCAGAACCAGGGGTCACAGTCTAAGTATAAGGGGGTAAGCCATTTAGGACCGAGATGAGGAGAAACTTTTTCACCCAGAGAGTGGTGAACCTGTGGAATTCTCTACCACAGAAAGTTTTTGAGTCCAGTTTATTGGATATATTCAAAAGGGAGTTAGATGTGGCCCTTACAGTTAAAGGGACCAGGGATTATGGAGAGAAGGCAGGAATGGGGTACTGAATTTCCACGATCAGCCATGATCATATTGAATGGTGGCGCAGGCTCAAAGGGCCGAATGGCCTACTCCTGCACCTATTTTCTATGTTTCTATGTTATTCAGTGCCGACTATTCTACCGCAGGGGGCATCATAGCCGATGCCCATCTTGCACTTTGCGTGTCATGTGCACGCGCACAATGCAGTATGGGTCACTGGAGTAACAGGAAGCTGGAATCCTGGATAACTTCCCCTCGGGGGAGCTAGAGAGGAGTGGGTGCTGAAGTTGCAACATCCCCATTGCTTCTCCAGCTCCTCATCACAGGTTGGCAATCATAGACTGGCATTATCGGATCTGTACAACACAACCCTGGGCTGTGGAAGAAGATTCTTTTTAAAATGACAGAAACTGTGCTCAGTGTTAATCTAGCCACCAGCAAATTGCGCAAAATTTCACTCGCGCTGAACATACTTCTGAACTTACAGACCTGCTCGAGGAATCTTGCATGGGTGAATGGACAGAGCTGGAAGCACTTGATGGTGAAGCGTGACCGTTCCATCAAATTCTGCTCGTAATTTTATATCAAAAATCAGAGATGTCTGTGAATAAAAAAAGTACAAGCTGCAGGGTCACAATCCATGGAAAATCGCTCCTCCTCCGACAGAGACTCCCGTCAAGAGAATAATTGCAATGCCAGAAGCCTCATAACAGATCAGAACATGCAATTAAATCCCTTTCAAACCCTTCAAGATCAGAGAATCCACAAGTCATCCCGACTTGGACATTTAATCGGCCGTTCCTTCATCGTCGCTGGGTCACAATCCTGGAACTCCCTCCCTAACAGCACTGTGGGAGCACCTTCACCACACGGACTGCAGCGGTTCAAGGCGGCGGCTCACCACCACCTTCTCAAGGGGCAATTAGGGATGGGCAATAAATGCCGGCCTTGCCAGCGACGCCCACATCCCAGGAATTTCTCTTTTTAAAAAAAAAATTATGTATCCAAAAGCTTTATAGGAGAGAAATTGAGGACTCCCTTAAAGAGCTTTTCAAATGGTGGCTTAGCACTTACACCAACCAATGGGGCAGGAGCAGGAAGTGAGTCATGTGGCGAGGTTGGAAACCGACTAAGCCGTGGCTCAGTGGGTAGCACTCTCTTTTCCAAGTCAGAAGGTCGTGGGTTCAAGTCCCACTCCAGAGACTTGAGCACAAAAAATCTAGGCTGGCACTCCAGTGCAGTACTGAGGGAGCGCTGCACTGTCGGAGGGGAGGACTACACTGTGGGAGGGGCAGTACTGAGGGAGCGCCGCATTGTCAGGGGGTCAGTACTGAGGGAGTGCTGCACTGTCGGAGGGGCAGTACTGAGGGAGCGCCGCACTGTCGGAGGGGCAGTACTGAGGGAGCGCCGCACTGTCGGAGGGGGCAGTACTGAGGGAGCGCCGCACTGTCGGAGGGGCAGTACTGAGGGAGCGCCGCACTGTCGGAGGGGGCAGTACTGAGGGAGCGCCGCACTGTCGGAGGTTCCATCTTTCGACAGAGATTTTAAACCGAGGCCCCGTCTGCCTTTCCAGAGGGATGTAAAAGATCCCACGGCACTATTTTGAAGAAGAGCAGAGGAGTTATTGTCAAGGCAGCGATAAGGGAGCAGGAAGAGCAGAAGTTTTATTTCCAACTTCTGAGCACAAACAGGGCAGTAAGGAGACAGGAACAGATAAGAAATAGGAGCAGGAGTCGGCCATACGGCCCCTTGAGCCTGCTCCGCCATTCAATACGATCATGGGCTGATCTGATCATGGACTCGGGTCCACTTCCCTGCCCACTCCCCATAACCCTTTACTCCCTTATTGTGCAAAAATCTCCACCTTAAATATGACCCAGCCTCCACAGCTCTCTGGGGGCAGAGAATGCCACAGATTTACGACCCTCAGAGAAAAAATTTCTCCTCATCTCAGTTCTAAATGGACAGCCCCTTATTGTACCTTGGTAACCTCTACTTATGAAAATATAGTCTGTAACATTGAAAGAATTGGTGCACGGGATTAATACAGAAGGTGGAAGGAAGAAAGGAAAGGGAGAAAAAAAAAGAGAAAGGAGTGAGAAGGAAAGAGAGAGAAAGGATAGATAGAGAAGTAAAGAGAGAAAGAGCTTGCAGTAGAACTTTAACGATGACATTCACTAAATTCAAAGAGGGTAAGTAGAGGCCTTTTGTCATTTTTACCCTGCACCAAGATTATCAGCGAATAGCAAGTTGGAACACGACAGAGTGTGGACTCCTTACCTGAGAGCTCTGGTGATGTACCACGACCAAGTTATCAACAACGTTCAAAGCAAACTTTCCAGTGGTATTTAGTTTTAGTATATGCATTTTTTTACACTGTCCTTCCCTGCAATTGAAATGCAAGATAAGTTTAGGAAATCGTTCCGGAATACAGTGCGGACTAAATGTGATCCCAATCAACAAGTCTTACCTTACCTGGGTAAATAGTACAAGATTACTTCAGCTCCAGGATTATTGGGAGTTCTTGGTTGGTGCTTCAAATAAAGGACGTAAAGTTGCCCGTATCTTGCGAGAAAGACAGATTTTAAAAAATTACCACTCCATTCTTAAAATGAACCCTGCCATAAGGATGTATTGTAGGAAACAGGGTAAATGTCAATAATTGACACTGCAAGGGGCTAGTTAGCATCCTTTCACCTACAGAATGCAGGGCAACTGAGTAAATCAGATGAAGATCCTTGTAAATTCAGCAACAATTTGCATTTATATAGCATCTTTAACATAGTAAAACGTCCCAGGGCGCTTTATGGGAGTTATTACCAAACAAAATTTGACACCGAGCCACATAAGGAGATATTAGGGCAGATGACCAAAAGCTTGGTCAAAGAGGTAGGTTTTAAGGAGCGTCTTGCAGGAGGAAAGAGAGGTAGGGAGGTTTAGGGAGGGAGTTCCAGAGGTTGGGGCCCAGGCAGCTGAAGACACGGCCGCCAATGGTGGAGCGATTAAAATCGGAGATCCTCAAGAGGGCTGGAGGAGGTTACAGAGATAGGGAGGGTTGTGGGGCTGGAGGAGTTTACAGAGATAGGGAGGGGAGGGGCTGGAGGAGGTTAGAGACAGGGAAGGATGTAGGGCTGGAGGAGGTTACAGAGTTAGGGAGGGTTGTAGAGCTGGAGGAGGTTACAGAGATAGGGAGGGTTGTAGGGCTGGAGGAGGTTACAGAGATAGGGAGAGTTGTGGGGCTGGAGGAGGTTACAGAGATAGGGAGAGTTGTGGGGCTGGAGGAAGTTAGAGAGATAGAGAGGGTTGTAGGGCTGGAGGAGGTTACAGAGATAGGGAGAGTTGTAGGGCTGGAGGAGGTTACAGAGATAGGGAGAGTTGTAGGGCTGGAGGAGGTTACAGAGATAGGGAGGGGTGTTGGGCTGGAGGAGGTTACAGAGATAGGGAGGGTTGTAGGGCTGGAGAAGGTTACAGAGATAGGGAGAGTTGTGGGACTGGAGGAGGTTACAGAGATAGGGAGAGTTGTAGGGCTGGAGGAGGTTACAGAGATAGGGAGAGTTGTAGGGCTGGAGGAGGTTACAGAGATAGGGAGGGGTATGGAGCTGGAGGAAGTTAGAGAGATAGAGAGGGTTGTGGGACTGGAGGAGGTTACAGAGATAGGGCGGGGTGTAGGGATGGAGGAGGTTACAGAGATAGGGAGAGTTGTGGGGCTGGAGGAGGTTACAGAGATAGGGAGGGGTATGGGGCTGGAGGAAGTTAGAGAGATAGAGAGGGTTGTGGGACTGGAGGAAGTTACAGAGAGGCCGTCAAGTGATTCAAAAACAAGGATGAATATTTCAAAATCATAGTTTTTAAATTCACACTGTGGCAGAGCACGGTCTCGGGGCGGCAGCATTGTTATAGACGTACTTTCAAAGCGTTACAGGTGGACACCAATCTGCAGTCAGTTGGTCTTTAAGGAGCACAGAACCTTTTTACTCACATGGTGGCCATTATAATATCCCTGTCAGAGAGAGTGACGCTGCCAGGTTTGGGAGAGGCAGGCAGTTCGATTTCAAACTTTGGCATTTTGGACATTGTTCCACTCTGGAAAGTAAAATTGAATTGCTTTAAGTCTCAGTACGCATCTAAACATTTGTGGCACATCAGCTTATCGCGAGGTGGGGGAGGCTGGCTGGATGGACACAAGAAATCGGAGCGGGAGGAGACGGGAATGTAACATTTAAAAAGTGGCCTGCTGCGGGACAGAAATTTACCCATTTAGAAAACAGTCCAGATTTTATTTCTATGACATCTTTGAGGGCAGAGGGTGGTGAATTTGTGGGATTCTCTACCCCAGAGGGCTGTGGATGCTCAGTCGTTGAGTACATTCAAGGCTGAGAGCAATAGAATTTTGGACTCTAGGGGAAACAAGGGATATGGGGATCGGGCAGGAAGGTAGAGTTGAGGTAGAAGATCAACCATGATCTTACTGAATGGCAGAGTGTGGCCTACTCCTGCTCCTATTTCTTATGTTACTGTATTGCAGATGATTGTAAACACACCCTTTAAAATATTAGGAATTTTATCTCAAGAATTGTACAGGTTGAACCTCCCTTATCCAGAACTCCCTTATCCGGAACCACCCCTCGTCCAGAACCATTCCCGGCCACCGGGTGGCGCATGCGCAGAACTCCCACATGAACAAATTGAAGTCTTTCCTCGCTGCCGACTCCTGCAATCGGTGGCCTGACCCTGCGATCCACCCCACCCTCCATGATCTCTCTGCCGCACTCCCAGCCCCGATATCCCCTTACTCAGTAGCTGTACCATCCAATTTAATGTGACCACCCCTCGTCCGGCAAAATCTCTTATCCAGAATGGGTCCCCAGTGTTGCGGACAAGGGAGGTTCCACCTGTACAATGGAACCTCCCTTTCTTTATTAAAATAATAGCACACAGAAACTTCACCCTAAACAGCTCTTATCTAATTATTAACTTGAAAAAATTATTCCATTAAAATTCAGATTCAACACTTTTTTTTCTGAAATTAAGGAACATGAAATTCTTGTGCCACAAGATTCGCTTTGTGCTCATTACATGAATCCCTTCAAACCTTCACCTTTCCCCACACACCAATTAATCATTTACCCTTGCTCGCCATTCTTGGACATGGGATTCCCGGTCACCGAGTACCTCCCTACTGGTCTACTGGGGTCTTTCACTATTGCCTTCCCCACCTTCCTCCTCCTCCAGCCCCACACCTCCATCAATAAATATTTCTGCTCACAGTTATTTTCTTTATGGAAAGAATTAAGCTGCTAATCGCAAACAGCATATTTTCAGTAAGGGGGGGGGGGGGGGGGGGGGGGGTGTACAGTATTTAGAATTTCAGACACCTTGCTACTAAGAAAATAATAAACGGCATATGTTTCAAGAAACTCGAAGTGCATAAAAGTATAACAAAGCATTTACAGCACAGAAACAGGCCATTCAGCTCAATGGGTCCGTGCCGGTGTTAATGCTCCACACGAGCCTCCTCCCACCCCTCTCCATCCCACCCTATCAACGTATCCGTATTCCTTTCTACCTCTGGTGCTTATATAGCTTCACCTTAAATGCATCTATACCATTCGCCTCGACCACACCCTGTGGTAGCGAGTTCCACATTCTCACCGCTCTCTGCGTAAAAAAGTTTCTCCCGAATTCCCTGCTGGATTTATTAGTGACTGTCTTATGTTGACGACCTGGTTCTGGTCTCTGCCACAAGTGGAAACAACATCTCTACCTCTACTCAAGCAAACCTTTTCATAATTTCATGATCAAGACACCCCCCTCGGTCTTCTCTCTTCCATCCAGCCTGTGTAAACTTGCCAGATAGGTTAAACCTCAGGTGTTCTGGTATCATCTAGTAAATCTTCTCTGCACCTTCTCCAGTGCTTCTCTGTCCTTTGTACCATATGGAGACCAGAAGTGCGCACAGATTAGAGAAGAACGCTTGACTTACCCTGAAATAAAATGGCTGAAGAACGTTGCCTTGTACGGTGGTGGACAGGAGGAGGACAGCAGTTTCTGGGCAGTACATACACCAGTTAACGTTGATGTTCTGATTCTTTAGTAGCTTTAAACAACGTTTGTCAGGTAATACCTGGGAATAAATAAAAAAACAATACCGTGGGCCATATTCCGAAAGATGCAATTGTGACTTTCAGCGTTTTGGCATTTTAATTTATGGACTAGAGTTTTTAAAATCAGAAAGCGATTTCCTTGTGATGGCGGAAGAAACCGCCTCCCATTTTGGATTTACAATGTTTCTGCGAGGACAAGCAAAGCAAAATGGGAACAATTTTTTTAAGGTGCTAAAGATTCAGAAGTGAATGTGGGACAAGCCGTCTGACAATTTAGAGACCGTGGAGGGGTGGAGAGAAGTGGGGGTGAGGTAGAGCTGGGTGTCGTCAGCGTACATGCGGAAACTAACACTGTGTTTCCAGATGATGTCGCCAAGGAGCAACATGTAGATGAGAAATAGGAGGGGCCAAGGACAGATCCTTGGGGGACACCAGAGGTAACGATGCGGGGGCGGGAAGAGAAGCCGTTGCAGGTGATTCGCTGGCTACGATGAGACAGATAACAATGGAACCAGGCGAGTGCGGTCCCACCCAGCTGGACGATGGTGGGGGAGGGCATTGGAGGAGGATGGAGAGGTCAACCGTATCAAAGGCTGCAGACAGGTCAAGAAGGGCAAGGAAGATTTGAAGGAGAAGGGGACAGTACCTGAGGAGAGAGAACCATTAACAATGTCAGCTAACATGGGAGCCAGAAAAGGAAGTTGTTTGGTCAGCAGTTTAGTAGGAATAGGGTCAAGGGAGCAGGAATTGGGTCTCATGGACAGGATGAGCATTGAGAGGTCAAGAGGGGAGATCGGAGAGAAACGAGAGAACGATGCAAGTTCAGGGTTAGGGCAGGGGGGAACCTCAGAGGAAGTTTGCCTGGTGGGCTAGGGGAAGGAAGGGACGAGGCAGAGGCAGCTGATCGGTTGGTCTCAATCTTAGAGACAAAGTCATCCCTGAGCTCCTCACACTTGTTGTTGGAAGTGAGGGTGGTGGAGACAGGGGAGAGGGGTTTAAGAAGACGGTTAGCAGTAGAGAATAGTAACCAGGGGTTATCTTTGCATTCTGGAACAGTGAGCAGTTTTGGCAGACGAGAGCGGGGACCCGATAATGCTTTGTGTGGTCCAGCCCGATCTGGCGGTGAATGGCTAAACCAGTTGTCCGCCACATCCGTTCAAGTCTGCGTTCCTTGGACTTGAGGGAGCGAAGATGAGGGCCGTACCGGGGGAATGGCCAGGGTGGGAGAGAGAGAGAGAGAGAGAGAGAGAGAGAAATAGGAACTAGAGCATCCAAGGTGGTGCTGAGGGCTTGGTCAAGCAGAAATGTCATGGTGGATGGAGGGCCAACGGTTGGACAGTTCGAATTTCACAAGTGCTTGGAGAGAGTTATACCCAGGGGCGGACGCAGAAGGAAGTAGGGTTGGGTGGGGGAAGGGGGATGTGGGTGGAGAACTCTACAAGGAAGTGGTCAGAGATGGCCTCATCTGCAACTGACACATGGGAATAACGAGGCCACGAGCGATGACAAGGTCAAGGGAATGGCCGTGATTATGGGTTGGGGAGTTCACATGGAGGGAGAGATTGAGGGAGGATAGGAGGGTCGTGAGCTCAGAGAAGAGAGATGAATTGAGATGGAGGTTATTAAAAAAAAAGTGGCAGCTTGATTGGCTTTTTGCAGTCCTCGGTATGTACAGCGCTTACCTGATAAAATTCGATGCCTTGGTCAGTAATAAATACTATTTCACTACTACTGGTCCAGCAGAACCCCAGGATGTTGGCATTTTTGGTCTACAGGGGGAGTAAAATGAAAATAAACATTTTTTACACAAGCAGAAAGATTATATTTTAGATTCAAAGTCATCATCAGAAGCAGTCCCTCGAAATGAGGATGACTTGCTTCCATGCCGAAAAGGGATAAAGGACCTAATATTCCAGATCCCGAACTCCATGTTGAAGGGTGGAAGATGCCTGTGTGTGGATTTTTTTAACGTGGGGTGACCGTTGCACACCAGCCACCACACGGGCTTGACAGAGCGAGGTCTTGGTCCAGTGGCAAGGGTTAACCAGGACGACTGGAGACCTGCTCTGCTGCACAGACCCAGTGCGCACACATATCGCACAGTGTGGGCTGGGCCCGTGCTGCCCCTGGGCCCTCGCCTCTTCTGGGCCGTGTAGAAATCAAAGTGTATAAAATTTAGAATCAGAAATTTACACCACGGAAGGAAGCCATTCGGCCCATTGCCGGCCGACAAAGAGCCATCCAGTCTAATCCCACTTTCCAGCTCTAGGTACGTAGCCCTGTAGGTTACGGCACTTCAAGTACTTTTTAAACGCGGTGAGGGTTCCTGCCTCTACCACCCTTTCAGGCAGCGAGTTCCGGACCCCCACCACACTCTGCGTGAAAAAAATTCTCATCTCCCCTCTAATCCTTCTGCCAATTACTTTAAATCTATGCCCCCTAATTAATCAAAATTATTACCTTGCATTCTTGAGAGTATTCTGTTTGGGGCAGATCAGGAATGAAGTTAATAAAATCCTGCAAAAACATTAAAGATTTTAAGCACGCGCTACAACAACTCTACTTCTGTCTAACCGCAAACCTTTAAAACCACAATCTGTAAAAAAAAACGGTCCTTACCACAGCCTTTGGTGTTCTCTGCACAGCTAAAATCTTGTTCCCAAATGAAAATTTGATGCACTTTACTTCTCCTTTGTCCTCCATTCTTTTGAGAGGAATAATAAAAATGATTTTAAGGTGAAAGGTATGGATTACACATAAAATCTCTCATTAACCAGGGCGGGGGAGTAGGCCATACGGCCCCTCGAACCATTCAATAAGATCCTCGACCTCAACTCCACTTTCCCGCCCGATCCCATGAGAACAAAATAAATAGGAGCAGGAGTAGGCCATACGGCCCCTCGAACCTGCTCCGCCATTTAATACGATCATGGTTGATCCGATCATGGATTTGGTTCCACTTCCCTGCCCGCTCCCCATAACCCCTTATCGTTTAAGAAACTGTCTATTTCTATCTTAAATTTATTCAATGACCCAGCTTCCACAGCTCTCTGAGGCAGTGAATTCCACAGATTTACAACCCTGAGAAGAAATTCCTCCTCATCTCAGTTTTAAATGGGTTGCCCCTTATTCTAATATCAGGCCCCCAAGTTCTAGTCTCCCCGATCAGTGGAAACATCCTCTCTGCATCCACCTTGCCAAGCCCCCTCATAATCTTATACGCTTCGATAAGATCACCTCTCATTCTTCTGAATTCCAACCTCCTCAACCTTTCCTCATAAGTCAACCCCCTCATCTCCTCATATTCCTTGATTCCCCAAGAGTCCAAAAATCTATCGATCTCAGCCTTAAATATACTCAAAAACTCAGCATCCACAGCCCTCTGGGATACAGAATTACAAAGATTCACCACCCTCTGAGTAACGAAATTCCTCCTCATTACAGGTCTAAAGTAGGGACATGTGCACACAGTTGCGAACATTTTCACTTGCCAATAGAGCCCAGTGTATATTCACGGCAGGGGATAAAAGCTGGTCTCCCATTGGTCTCTCTCTCGATAGCTCAGTTTATTCGGTGAGTATCTGCGCTGACAGATCAGATTGATCACGGGTGTCGCTGGGTTCCAGGTGGCACTCCTGGTTTAGGAGGGAATCGTGTTCCCACTCCTGATTGCTATTCAGGAACCCTAACCAAGATCCTACAAATCCCCTGGGAGGACAGATGCACCAACATTAGCGTCCTCGACCAGGCCAACATCCCCAGCATCGAAGCACTGACCACACTCGACCAGCTCCCACATGCAGGACACGAGACTCCCAAAGCAAGCGCTCTACTTGGAACTCCTACACAGCAAGCGAGCCCCAGGTGCGCAGAGGAAACGTTACAAGGACACCCTCAAAGCCTCCCTGATAAAGTGCAACATCCCCACCGACACCTGGGAGTCCCTGGCCAAAGACTGCCCTAAGTGGATGAAGAGCATCCGGGAGGGCGCTGAGCACCTCGAGTCTCGTCGCCGAGAGCGTGCAGAAACCAAGCGCAGGCAGCGGAAGGAGCGTGCAGCAAACCAGACTCCCCACTCTCCCTTTCCTTCAACGACTGTCTATCCCACCTGTGACAAGGACTGTGGCTCTCATATTGAACTATTCAGTCACCGAAGGACTCATTTTTAGAGTAGAAGCAAGTCTTTCGCAATTCTGAGGGACTGCCTATGATGATGATGACAGCAAGCATCTGTGGATACCAGGTGAGGTTAGGAACAGATAACATGCTGACACTAACAAAGTAATGCTCACGTATGAATAATGGTCACCAGGGCACCTGTGGAACAATTTGCCAGCAGGACAGGAGGAGGCTGTTCAGCCCCTCGAGCCCGTTCCATCATTCAATCAGATCATGGCTGATGTATCTTAACTCCATCTACCCCCTTTTGATACACAAAAATATAAGAAATAGGAGCAGGAGTCGGCCATTTGGCCCCTCGAGCCTGCTCCGCCATTTAATAAGATAGTGGCTGATGTGATCTTGGCCTCAACTCCACTTCCCTGCCCGCTCCCCATAACCCTGGACTCCCCTGTAGTTCAAGAATCCGTCTATCTCCACCTTAAATATATTCAATGACCCAGCCTCCACAGCTCTCTGGGGCAGAGAATTCCACAGATTGACGTCCCTCAGAGAAGAAATTCCTCCTTATCATAATTTTATACGGGCAACCCCTTATTCTGAAACTATGTCCCCTAGTTCTAGATTCCTCCACGAGGGGAAACATCTTCTCTGCATCTACCTTGTCGAGCCCCCTCATTATCTTATATGTTTCAGTAAGATCACCTCTCATTCTTCTAAACTCCAATGAGTAGAGGCCAACCTATCTTCATAAGACAACCCCTTCATCTCAGGAACCAACCTCGTGAACCTTCTCTGAACTGCCTCCAATGCAAGTATATCCCTCCTTAAATAAGGAGACCAAAACTGTACACAGTACTCCAGGTGTGGTCTCACCAACGAAGATCTATCCGTCTTGAAAATTTCAAGTATCCCCAGCCTGTTGGGCCAGAGAATTCCAGATTCCCACCACCATTTGTGTGAAGTAGTGCTACCCAATTCCACCCCTGAATAGCCCAGCTTAAATTTTAAGATTGTGCCCTGTGTTCTGCAATCCGTCCACCAGAGGAAATAGATTCTCTCTGTATCTACCCCAACGTATCCCTTTACCATTTTAAACACCGTAATTAGATCACCCCTCAACCTTCTAAACTCAAGGGAATACAGGCCGAGTCACGGTGCATCTCTTAATCCCCTGAACTTGCTGATTTGCACATTACTAACGGCCAGCATCGATAGCACAGTTAATGCTTCCAGCAAGATTTGGCCCATTTAATAAACAACTTCGAAAAACCACAATGGAGACCATGGGATCAAAATACTGATGCCAGAAATACTTTAACGGAATCACGAGTCAGTTCCCTTCCTTGCACCACTTCCACTTTCAGTGTCTGCAAGGCACTGGCAACCCAAAGAGAGGCAGGCACTTGCATTTTTGCAGATAACTTCTGAACATTTAATAAATAGGACCGAATCCACCACAGGGCAAGACTGTAGAGGGAGGGGAGTTTTTTGTGCTTCTTCGTTGCTTCACGTTTTCTGGGATTCACTAATCAACAATGTTTTATAAGCAATCACAAGTTCTGTTGTCAGGCAGTGCTGAAGTTGTGCGTTTGACTGCAGAGCGGACTATTGTTGGAAGTGTGACACCATGTGGCCTGTATTGGTTCTGCAGCACCTTCAGCAAAGTATTTACAGCACAGAAACAGGTCATTGGCCCAACAGGTCCATGCCCCAACAGGTCCATGCCAGCGTATATGCTCCACACGAGCCCTCTCCCAGCCCGCCAGCATATCCTTCTACTCCTTTCTCCCTCGTGTACTTATCTAGCCTCCCCTTAAATGCATCGCTGCTATTCAGCCCCACCACTCCCTGTGGCAGCGAGTTCCACAAACATCCTCTCTGCATCCACCTTGTCAAGTCCCCTCATAATGGCAACTAAGTTTCTCCTGAATTCCCGATTGGATTTATTAGTGACTATATTATATTGATGGCCCCTAGCTTTGGTCTCCCCCACAAGTGGAAACATCTTCTCTATGTCTACCACTTTTCAAATGGATTCGTAATCACAGACTCCCTGCCCTCCACCCCGGCCGCAAATATCTAAATTATACTATATAATACTCAATATCAAAGCGCTGCATGTAAAGAGTGTTTTAATAATGCTTTTAAGAAAACAGATATTTAATTACAGCTACAGGTGCAGCGTCCAAAATCCGGACTTCCGGAACGATTGGTGGCAGGGTCATCTGGAATCCGTAAAATGTTCTGGAATCCGGACCCACTGACCTCGAGGTCCCGCCGCTGCCCAACCTCGGGCCTCGCCTCACTGCCCTTACCTCGGGGCCTCCTCGTCGGCCCGTCCAAACAGCTCCACCGTGGAGGGGGGGCCCCGCTTGACCAGCTCCTCATCGGCAGGGCCCGCCCAAACACCTCCACCGTGGAGGGGGGCCCCGCCCGACCAGCTCCTCCTCATCGGCAGGGCCCGCCCAAACAGCTCCACCGTGGAGGGGGGGGCCCCGCTTGACCAGCTCCTCCTCGTCAGCAGGGCCCGCCCAAACAGCTCCACCGTGGAGGGGGGCCCCGCCCGACCAGCTCCTCCTCGTCGGCAGGGCCCGCCCAAACAGCTCCACCGTGGAGGGGGGCCCCGCCCGACCAGCTCCTCATCGGCAGGGCCCGCCCAAACAGCTCCACCGTAGAGGGGGGGCCCCGCCCGACCAGCTCCTCCTCGTCGCCATGGAGGGATTTGTAAACAAGGATGAGTAAGCCAGCATTCAAACCACCAAAATCATAAACAGACCATAATTGAAACAGGCCCTTTTATAACTAAATTAATTCATTACCTCCGAATATCTTCATATTGTCATCATTTATACACCAGAAGGTACTCTTTAAAAATTATCCATGAAATCAAAGGTGGCGGAATTTTGAAAATGATTGATTCTTCACTCATTTTGAATTAGCGAGAGGGGGATGTGCGTGAGCAGCAGTGCAATCGAGATAGGGAACTGAAAACACACGTGGGCAGGTCGAAAACAGGCCAATTTATCGTCAAATTAACTCAAGATCTCCCTCAGACGATAACCGGCTCTTTCGCACACACAAAGCAAGCGCTCTATTTGGAACTCCTTCACGGCAAACGAGCCAAAGGCGGGCAGAGGAAACGTTATAAGGATACCCTCAAAGCCTCCCTGATAAAGTGCAACAGCCCCACCGACACCTGGGAGTCCCTGGCCAAAGACCTCCCTAAATGGAGGAAGTGCATCCGGGAGGGCGCTGAGCACCTCAAGTCTTGTCGCCGAGAGCATGCAGAAACCAAGCGCAGGCAGCGGAAGGAGCGTGCGGCAAATCAGACTCCCCACCCACCACTGTCTGTCCCACCTGTGACAGGGACTGTGGTTTCTGTATTGAACTGTTCAGCCACCTAAGGACTCATTTTAAGAGTGGAAGCAAGTCTTCCTCGATTCTGAGGGACTGCCTGTGACGACGACATACTTTGGGTTATTTGATACATTCTTGGGACGTTCTTGGTGCTCCCAGCACAGGGTTCCTTCGCCAATAGCCCGGCCTGAATATCAGGCAGCACCCTGCCCTGACCGATGGTTACCCCGGCCCAGCAGCGCATTGAGCTCCGCGTCGCTGCGGGTGGCCAGCTGCAGGTGTCTGGGGACAAGGTGGGGTCTTGTTGTTGTGGCGGACAACCCAGGAACGTCTCCGCAGACCCCAGTTTGAGAACCGCTGCTCTAGAAATCCAGCAACTATGTATAGAGATGAAATTATCAACTGTGCATCATGTTGATTCTGGAGATGAGGGGGTTGACTTATGAAGAAAGGTTGAGTAGGTTGGGTCTCTACTCATTGGAATTCAGCAGAATGAGGGGTGATCTTATCGAAACGTATAAGATTATGAGGGGGCTTGACAAGGTGGATGCAGAGAGGATGTTTCCACTGATGGGGGAGACTAGAACTAGGGGGCATGATCTTAGAATAAGGGGCCGCCCATTTAAAACTGAGATAAGGAGGAATTTCTTCTCTCAGAGGGTTGTAAATCTGTGGAATTCGCTGCCTCAGAGAGCTGTAGAAGCCGGGACGTTGAATAAATTTAAGACAGAAATAGCCAGTTTCTTAACCGATAAAGGGATAAGGGGATAAGGGGAGCAGGCAGGGAAGTGGACCTGAGTCCATGATCGGATCAGCCATGATCGTATTAAATGGCGGAGCAGGCTCGAGGGGCCGTATGGCCTACTCCTGCTCCAATTTCTTATGTTCTTATGTTGTCTTACAACCCGAGGAATTATTGGCGATTCTGGCAGATAAAAGGTTATATGGAGTTTTGTAACCACCTTTTCGGTAGAAGTACAGACTGACTTAAAGTGAGCACATTAACCGCAGTGTTAAAATAACAGACAAAGGAACATCATACAAGCATAGTAAGCATTCATCTGCTCATATCAAATATTTCGCTACAGCAATTCAAGAAAAATGATAAAATGTATCACAGAATGAACATCTTGATTGATTCCTGCCAAGGGAATCAAACTGCCCTTATTGTGATACTGAAAAGACTTGCATTTATATAGCACCTTTCACAATCACCGGACGTCCCAAAGCGCTTTACAGCCAATGAAGTACTTGTGGAGTGCAGTCACTGTTGTAATGTGGGGAACACCCAGCGCACAGCAAGCTCCCACATACAGCAATGTGATAATGACCAAATAATCTGTTTTAGTGATGTTGATTGAGGGATAAATACTGACCAGGACACCGGGGAGAACTCACCTGCTCTTCTTCAAAATAGTGCCATGAGATCTTTTACATCCACCTGAGAGCAGATGGGGCCTTGGTTTAACAGACGGCAACTCCGACAATGCAGCCCCTCCGACAGTGCGGCACTCCCTCAGTACTGTCCCTCCGACAGTGTGGCGCTCCCTCAGTACTGCCCCCTCCGACAGTGCGGCACTCCCTCAGTACTGTCCCTCCGACAGCGCAGCACTCCCTCAGTACTGCCCCTCCGACAGTGCAGCACTCCCTCAGTACTGCCCCCTCCGACAGTGCGGCACTCCCTCAGTACTGTCCCTCCGACAGCGCAGCACTCCCTCAGTACTGCCCCCTCCGACAGCGCAGCACTTCCTCAGTAGTGCCCCTCCGACAGCGCAGCACTCCCTCAGTAGTGCACTGGGAGTGTCAGCCTAGATTTATGTTCTCAAGTCTCTGGAGTGGGACTTGAACCCATGACCTTCTGACTCAGAGGCAAGAGTGCGACTCAATCTCACATCACTTTCATACCATTAGCTTCAAAGATACTTCAATTGAACAGATAATTGTAAAGTAAGTACATTTTGTGTCAAATATTGGAGGACTGAAGCCATTGCCACAAACTCCATTCCCTAGCCACCGAGTCCATCCTCCTCCCTGGCCACTGTCTTTGGAGACTGAACCAGACTCTTCATCATCATCATCAGCATAACAGGCAGTCCCTCGAGTCGAGGATGACTTGCTTCCACGTCAAAAAGTTCACAGGTGTTTCAATGAAGGACCTAAAATTCCAGGTCAAATTAAATCTTGAAGGGTGGAAGATGCCTGTGGGTGGATTTTTTTAACGTGGGGTGACCGTTACACACCAGCCACCACACGGGCTTGACAGAGCTAGGTCTTGGTCCAGTGGCAAGGGTTAACCAGGGCGACTGGAGACCAGCTCTGCTGCACGGACCCAGTGCGCACACATATCGCACAGTGTGGGCTGGGCCCGTGCTGTCCCTGGGCCCTCGCCTCTCCTGGGCCCCGACCTCGGACCTCTCCTGGGCCCCGATCACGTCCCTCTACAATCTCTCGCCGCTCCTTCGCCCCGACCTCGCCGCTCCTGCTGTACCTGCCCACGCTCCAATCAGTGACCTGGACCTTGCTGATGTCCCACTTCGCTGCTGTTGCTGTCCTGCTCCAGCACGTGCTGCTCCCTGGAGTGGTACACTGCCACACTGTTCCTTCCGCTCCCCGGCCTGCTACGATGGTGCTCGCAGGCCTGGGGCCGTTCAGCCTGCTGGGCTAGGCCGCCACGCTGCTCCTTCTGCTCCCCGGCCTGCTCCGACTATTCACAACCTCGGCGTCCTACAAGACAGAGCACAGCTTCCGACCGCCATGTCTATTCCATCACCAAGACCACCCAATACCACCTCCGTAACATCACCCATCTCTGCCTCTGCTCACCTGCTGCGGAAACCCTCATCCATGCCTTTGTTACCTCCAAACTCGACTATTCCAACGCTCTCCTGACAGGCCTCCCACCCTTCATAACCTGGAGCTCATCCAAATCTCGACTGCCTGTATCCTAACTTGCACCAAGTCTGGTTCACCCATCCTTCCGCCCACCTCTATCACCGTGCTCGCTGACCTACATTGGCTCCCAGTCCAGCAATGCCTCAAATTTAAAATCTCATCCTCGAGTTCAAATCATCCTTGGCCTCATCCCCCCCTCTCTCTAACCTCCTCCAGCCCTACCACAATTCGAGATCACTGCGTTCCTCTAATTCTGGCCTCTTGTCCGGCCCCAATTTCTTTCGCCCCACCATCGGCGGCCGTGCCTTCAACTGCCGATGCCCCAAACTTTGGAATTCCCTTTCTAAACCTCTCCGTCTCGCTTTCCGCCTTTAAGACATAGAAACATAGAAAATAGGTGCAGGAGTAGGCCATTCGGCCCTTCGGGCCTGCACCACCATTCAATAAGATCATGGCTGATCATACAACTTCAGTACCCCATTCCTGCTTTCTCTCCATACCCCTTGATCCCTTTAGCCGTAAGGGCCATATCTAACTCCCTTTTGAATATATCTAACAAACTGGCCTCAACAACTTTCTGTAGTAGAGAATTCCACAGGTTCACAATTCTCTGAGTGAAGAAGTTTCTCCTCATCTCGGTCCTAAATGGCTTACCCCTTATCCTGAGACTGTGACCCCTAGTTCTGGACTTCCTCAACATCGGGAACATTCTTCCTGCATCTAACCTGTCCAATCGCGTCAGAATTTCATATGTTTCTATGAGATCACCTCTCATTCTTCTAAATTCCAGTGAATACAGGCCCAGTTGACCCAGTCTTTCTTCATACGTCAGTCCTGTCATCCCAGGAATCAGTCTGATGAACCTTCGCTGCACTCCCTCAATAGCAAGAATGTCCTCCCTCAGATTAGGAGACCAAAACTGTACACAATATTCAAGGTGTGGCCTCACTAAGGCCCTGTACAACTGCAGTAAGACCTCCCTGCTCCTATACTCAAATCCTCTCGCTATGAAGGCCAACATGCAATTTGCCTTCTTCCCCACCTGCTGTACCTGCATGCCAACCTTCAATGACTGATGTACCATGACACCCAGGTCTCGTTGCACCTCCCCTTTTCCTAATCTGTCACCATTCAGATAATATTCTGACTTCCTATTTTTGCCCCCAAAGTGGATAACCTCACATTTATCCACATTATACTGCATCTACCATGCATTTGCCCACTCACCCTGCAGCCTCTTAGCATCCTCCTCACAGCTCACACTGCCAACCAGCTTAGGGTCATCTGCAAACTTGGAGCTATTACATTCAATTCCTTAGTCTAAATCATTAATGTATATTGTAAATAGCTGGGGTCCCAGCACTGAACCTTGGGGTACCCCACTAGTCACTGCCTGCCATTCTGAAAAGGACCCGTTTATTCCTACTTTTTGCTTCCTGTCTGCCAACCAGTTCTCTATCCACATCAATACATTACCCCTAATACCATGTGCTTTAATTTTGCACACTAATCTCTTGTGTGGGACCTTGTCAAAAGCTTTTGTCCAAATACACCACATCCACTGGTTCTCCCTTATCCACTCTATTAGTTACATCCTCAAAAATTTCTAGAAGATTTGTCAAGCATGATTTCCCTTTCATAAATCCATGCTGACTTGGACCGATCCCGTCACTGCTTTCCAAATGCGCTGCTATTACATCTTTAATAATTGATTCCAACATTTTCCCCACTACTGATGTCAGTCTAACCGGTCTATAATTCCCGGTTTTCTCTCTCCCTCCTTTTTTTTTTAAAAAGTAAGGTTACATTAGCTACCCTCCAATCCATAGGAACTGATCCAGAGTCTATAGAATGTTGGAAAATGATCACCAATGCATCTGCTATTTCTAGGACCACTCACTTAAGTACTTGGGATGCAGATTATCAGACCCTGGAGATTTATCGGCTTTTAATCCCATCAATTTCCCTAACACAATTTCCTGACTAATAAGGATTTCCTTTAGTTCTTCCTTCTCGCTAGACCTCGGTCCTCTAGTATTTCCGGAAGGTTATTTGTGTCTTCCTTAGTGAAGACAGACCAAAGTACTTGTTCAATTGGTCTGCCATTTCTTTGTTTCCCATTATAAATTCACCTGATTCTGACTGCAAGGGACCTACATTTGTCTTCACTAATCTTTTTCTCTTCACATATCTATAGAAGCTTTTGCAGTCAGTTTTTATGTTCCCTGCAAGCTTACTCTCGTACTCTATTTTCCCCCTCCTAATTAAACCCTTTGTCCTCCTCTGCTGAATTCTAAATTTCTCCCAGTCCTCAGGTTTGCTGCTTTTTCTGGCCAATTTATATGCCTCTTCCTTGGATTTAACACTATCCTTAATTTCCCTTGTTAGCCACGGTTGAGCCACCTTCCCCATTTTATTTTTACGCCAGACAGGGATGTATAATTGTTGAAGTTCATCCATGTGATCTTTAAATGTCTGCCATTGCCTATCAACCGTCAACCCTTTAAGTATCATTCGCCAGTCTATCCTAGCCAATTCATGTCTCATACCATCGAAGTTACCTTTAAGTTCAGGACTCTAGTCTCTGAATTAACTGCGTCACTCTCCATCTTAATGAAGAATTCTACCATATTATGGTCACTCTTCCCCAAGGGGTCTATAGCAGGAATGGGGTACTGAAGTTGCATGTTCAGCCATGAACTCATTGAATGGCGGTGCAGACTAGAAGGGCCGAATGGCCTACTCCTGCACCTATTTTCTATGTTTCTATGTTTCTAAGGGGTCTCGCACAACAAGATTGCTGATTAATCCTCTCTCATTACACAACTCCCAGTCTAGGATGGCCAGCTCTCTAGTTGGTTCCTCGACATATTGGTCTAGAAAACCATCCCTAATACACTCCAGAAAATCCTCCTCCACCGTATTGCTACCAGTTTGGTTTGCCCAATCTATATGTAGATTATAGTCACCCATGATAACTGCTGTACCCTTATTGCACGCATCCCTAATTTCCTGTTTGATGCCATCCCTAACCTTACTACTACTGTTTGATGGTCTGTTCACAACTCCCACTAGCGTTTTCTGCCCTTTGGTGTTCCGCAGCTCTACCCATACAGATTCCACATCATCCAAGCTCATGTCCTGCCTTACTCTTGCGTTAATCTCCTCTTTAACCAGCAACGCTACCCCACCTCCTTTTCTTTTCTGTCTATCCTTCTTGAATATTGAATACTCCTGGATGTTGAATTCCCAGCCTTGGTCACCTGGAGCCATGTCTCTGTAATCCCAATTACATCATATCCGTTAACAGCTGCCTGCACTCCTTAAACCTACCTCTTTGACCAAGCTCCTGTCCTAATATCTTCTGATGTGGCTCGGTGTCAAATTTTGTTTGCTTTGGGATGTTTTACTATGTTAAAGGCACTATAGAAATGCAAGATGTTGTTAGAAAATTCTTGTAATTTGCAAGCAGAATAATGTTCTGTATTTTTTAGCAGATTAACTGTGTTAAAAAACACAGTGTGTGCTCTGGGGTAACTATTGGTATAATAGTGCTGGGGCGCAGTGTTTAAAGGGGCACTGTCTTTATAATATACATCAGTGTGAGCTGCGCTGTGTTATGTGCAGTATTTCTTCATAGTTTAAGGAGATACATTTTAATATTGTCTAGGTCATCACATCTATGGCAAATTAATAAATGGAATTAGGAAACACTTTATCAAATACCGCTTCTCTTTATTATTAATAGCTTGAGTCACAAAGTGGAAATGAAGGTACTAACCCGTTACCATCATGTTAGGAACTATCACAGCCCTGCGACAATGTATCACCACAATCAGGAACCGGTGAGTTTCTTTGGTCCTATCTATGGATGTGTGGGTGCTGGGGGGGGGCAGGGGAAGAGGCCAAAATTGGAGGAACATAAGAATTAGGAGCAGGAGTAGGCCATTCGGCCCCTCGAGCCTGCTCCGCCATTCAAGAAGATCATGGCTGATCATCGACCTCAACTCCACTTTCCTGCCCGATCTCCACGTCCATTGATTCCCCTAGAGTCCAAACAGCTATTGATCTCAACCTTGAATATACTCAACAACTGAGCCTCCACAGCCCTCTGGGGTAGAGAATTTCAAAGATTCGCCACCCTCTGAGTGAAGAAATTCCTCCTCATCTCAGTCCTAAATGGTCAACCCCTTATCCTGAGACAGTGTCTGGACTCTCCAGCCAGGGGAAACAGCCTCTCAGCATCTACCCTGTCAATCCTCTTCAGAATCTTGTATGTTTCAATGAGATCGCTCCTCATTCTTCTAAACTCCAGAGTATCGGCCCAATCTGCTCAATCTCTCCTCATTGCCCTCTCGTCCCAGGAATCAAACAATAGCGTGCTCTTAGAGAGCCAGCATGGGCTCGACGGGCCGAATGGCCTCCTTCTGTGCTGTAACCATCCTATGATTCTAATCGAGTGAACCTTTGTTGCGCTGCCTCTAAGTCAAGGCTATCCCCCCTCAGATAAGGAGACCAAAACTGTGCACAGTACTCCAGGTGTGGCCTCACCAAGACCCTTTATAGTTGTAGCAAGACTTCCTTACTCTTATACTCCAACCCCCTTGCAATAAAGGCCAGCATACCATTTGCCTTTCTAATTGCTTGCCGTACCTGCATGCCAAAACACTGTTTCCTGTACGAGGACACCCAAATCTCTCTGAACACCAACATTAAATAGTTTCTCACCATTTAAAAAATATTCTGTTTTCCTATTCTTCCCAGCAAAGTGAATAACCTCACGTCAACATTATTTTGCAAAGTCAGACATTATTCTCTAAGATTAGTTTGTAATAATGACACATCAAGTCTTTGAGACCGGTTGGTTAAGGTGAGCGGAGAACGTGTTTATAAAATGTCCTTCCAATTTCTACTTGGTGTCTCCAGCACGGGTGATCTGAAACACCTGCAGTCTGGTTTGGCACCATGCTTTACCTGAAGGAGATGCAGCTCTTGTCATCAGGCCCTTTAACCACCACACCAGTGGCTCCCCCCGAGCGAACAGCAAACACCTGGCAACAGCAAAAGGAAAATGTACTTTTTAAAATCAGGATCTGCCCTCGAATCCAACAGGTCACAAACCTCTGTCATCCAACTTACAGACTTAGGGCTGGAAACATACAATTTCTATCTGTTGGTTTTCTACAAACGTGATAGAGGCTAACTTTGGCAAACATAAACTGTGACCCGAGAGATTAAAATATACTTACGTTGCACTAAGAAAGATAAAGACTTGCAGCATTTCTACAGCGCCTTTCACAACATCAGGACGTCTCAAATCGCTTCACAATCAATTAGGTACTTTTGAAGTGTTGATTATAATGTAGGAAACACAGCAGCCAATTTACGTAAAGCAAGCTCCCGCAAACAGCAATGTGATAAGACCAGATAATCTGTTTGAGTGATGTTGGTTCAGGGATAAATATTGGCCCCAGGCCAAGGGGGAGAACTCCCCTGCTCTTCTTCAAAATAGTGCCTTGGGATCTTTTACATCACCCGAGAGGTTAGATAGGGCCTCGGTTTAACATCTCATCTGAAAGACGACACCTCCGACAGCGCAGCGCTGCCTCAGCACTGCCCCTCCGACAGCGCGGGGCTCCCTCAGCACTGCCCCTCCGACAGCGCGGGGCTCCCTCAGCACTGCCCCTCCGACAGCGCGGGGCTCCCTCAGCACTGCCCCTCCGACAGCGCGGGGCTCCCTCAGCACTGCCCCTCCGACAGCGCGGGGCTCCCTCAGCACTGCCCCTCCGACAGCGCGGGGCTCCCTCAGCACTGCCCCTCCGACAGCGCGGGGCTCCCTCAGCACTGCCCCTCCGACAGCGCGGGGCTCCCTCAGCACTGCCCCTCCGACAGCGCGGGGCTCCCTCAGCACTGCCCCTCCGACAGCGCGGGGCTCCCTCAGCACTGCCCCTCCGACAGCGCGGGGCTCCCTCAGCACTGCCCCTCCGACAGCGCGGGTCTCCCTCAGCACTGCCCCTCCGACAGCGCGGGGCTCCCTCAGCACTGCCCCTCCGACAGCGCGGGGCTCCCTCAGCACTGCCCCTCCGACAGCGCGGGGCTCCCTCAGCACTGCCCCTCCGACAGCGCGGGGCTCCCTCAGCACTGCCCCTCCGACAGCGCGGGGCTCCCTCAGCACTGCCCCTCCGACAGCGCGGGGCTCCCTCAGCACTGCCCCTCCGACAGCGCGGGGCTCCCTCGGCACTGCCCCTCCGACAGCGCGGGGCTCCCTCGGCACTGCCCCTCCGACAGCGCGGGGCTCCCTCGGCACTGCCCCTCCGACAGCGCGGGGCTCCCTCAGCACTGCCTGCATTATGTGCTGGAGTGAGACTTAAACCCACGACCTTCTAACAGAGTTGAGTGCGCTACCCACTGAGGCAATGTAGACACTAAATTGAACCCAACTGAAGCTGTGATACTGTAATTATAAAATCAAGTTATGTTTGCGCTCGTGATAATAGTGTTGACAATTGTATTAACCCTGATTGCAGAGTAGTCGTCAGCAGTACATTAAATTGTGCCCTGCCCAGTAATTGATATTTCCAGACTGATGGGACAGGAATCTCTTGGCTCACTTAACTGCAATAGTTGTGTATGAAATGAGTGGACAAGCTCAGCCAAGTCCTCGTGGTCACAAATCAACAGCACAACACTGCACCCTCATTGGCTGCTCTGTGCCAATCGCACTCGAGAGGCGACAGGACCGCGGATACGAGAATGTAAAAAGGTCGCACGTACAGTAGTGCAAGATTGATCAACCTTTTGCAGGGCAGATCCTGGCGATGCAAGCGAATGGAACGTGCCGATTGATGATGCCTTTACACGAACACTAATGTGGATACATCGCAGAAATCCCCGTGATACAGTTCGACTGTAAATGCACCCTATATTGCTCTTTCTGTCTTCACCGCAGTCTCTCTTTCTTTTTAACAACTTGTATTTACACAACGCCTTTAACAAACAGATTAGGAAGGGTGGAAGATAGTTAGGCTTTAAGGAGCATCTTAAAAGGAGGAGATGGAGAGGTTTAGGGAGGGTATTCCAAAGCTTTAGGGCCTCATCATCATAGGCAGTCCCTCAAAATCAAGGAAGACTTGCTTCCACTCTAAAAGTGAGTTCTCAGGTGACTGAACAGTCCAATACGGGAATTACAGTCTCTGTCACAGGTGGGACAGACAGTGGTTGAGGGAAAGGGTGGGTGGGGAGTCTGGTTTGCCGCACGCTCCTTCCGATGCCTGCGCTTGGTTTCTGCATGCTCTCGGCGACGAGACTCGAGGTGCTCAGCGCCCTCCCGGATGCTCTTCCTCCACTTAGGGCGGTCTTTGGCCAGGGACTCCCAGGTGTCGGTGGGGATGTTGCATTTTATCAGGGAGGCTTTGAGGGTGCCCTTGTAACGTTTCCTCTGCCCATCTGGGGCTCGTTTGACGTGAAGGAGTTCCAAGTAGAGCGCTTGCTTTGGGGGTCTTGTGTCCGGCATGCGGACAATGTGGCCCGCCCAACGGAGCTGGTCGATTGTGGTCAGTGCTTCGATGCTGGGGATGTTGGCCTGATCGAGAACACTGACGTTGGTGCGTCTGTCCTCCAGGGAATTTGCAGGATCTTGTGGAGGCATCGTTGATGGCATTTCTGCAGCGATTTGCGGTGGCTACTGTACATGGTCCACATCTCAGCCATACAGGAGGGCGGGTATCACTACAGCCCTGTAGACCATGAGCTTGGTGCCAGATTTGATCAGCCAGCTGAAGCATGGCCACCAATGGAGGAGCAATTATAATCAGGGATGCTCAAGAGGCCAGAATGGGAGCAGCGCAGACATCTCAGGGAGGATTGTGGGGGTGGAGGAGGTTACAGAGTTTGGGGGGGGGGGGGGGGGGGGCGCGGGGAGCACGAGGAGGCCACGGAGGGATTGGAAAGCAAGGATGAGAATTTTGAAATCGAGGCCTTGCCGGACCGAGGGCCAATATAGGTCAACGAGCACAGGGGGTGATGGGTGAACGGGACTTGGTGCAAGTTAGGACATGGGGCAGCGAGCACAGGGGGTGATGGATGAATGGGACTCTGCGAGTTAGGACACGTGGCAGCGAGCACAGGGGGTGATGGGTGAATGGGACTCTGTGCGAGTTAGGACACGTGGCAGCGAGCACAGGGGGTGATGGATGAATGGGACTCTGTGCGAGTTAGGACACGTGGCAGCGAGCACAGGGGGTGATGGGTGAGCGGGACTGGGTGTGAGTTAGGACACGTGGCAGCGAGCACAGGGGGTGATGGGTGAGCGGGACTGGGTGTGAGTTAGGACACGGGGCAGCGAGCACAGGGGGTGATGGGTGAATGGGACTGGGTGTGAGTTAGGACACGGGGCAGTGAGCACAGGGGGTGATGGGTGAGTGGGACTCGGTGCGAGTTAGGACACGTGGCAGCGAGCACAGGGGGTGATGGATGAATGGGACTCTGTGCGAGTTAGGACACGTGGCAGCGTGCACAGGGGGTGATGGGTGAATGGGACTCTGTGCGAGTTAGGACACGTGGCAGCGAGCACAGGGGGGTGATGGGTGAATGGGACTCTGTGCGAGTTAGGACACGTGGCAGCGAGCACAGGGGGGTGATGGGTGAATGGGACTCTGTGCGAGTTAGGACACGTGGCAGCGAGCACAGGGGGTGATGGGTGAATGGGACTCTGTGCGAGTTAGGACACGTGGCAGCGAGCACAGGGGGTGATGGGTGAATGGGACTCTGTGCGAGTTAGGACACGTGGCAGCGAGCACAGGGGGGTGATGGGTGAGTGGGACTCTGTGCGAGTTAGGACACGTGGCAGCGAGCACAGGGGGGTGATGGGTGAATGGGACTCTGTGCGAGTTAGGACACGGGGCAGCGAGCACAGGGGGTGATGGGTGAATGGGACTCTGTGCGAGTTAGGACATGGGAAGCAGAGTTTTGAATGAGCTGAAGTTTAGGGAGGGTGGTAGATGGGAGTGTTGGAATACTAAAGTCTGGTTTCTTTTCATATTCACTACTTCTCTGCATTCACTTGTCTCTCCCTTTTCCCCATCTCTACTCCTTTAACTTGTGCAAGGATATACTTGCTTTTCTTACTCTTCTGTTTTTCATTCTGTCTCTCTATACCTCGGCAGCAGCAGCGGTGGCACTCAGGCGAATGGCCAGGTTAGAGGCAGCAGCAGATAGTTTTGGTTTCCATATTTACGAAAGGATATACTTGCTTTGGAGGCAGTTCAGAGAAGGTTCACTCGGTCGATTCCGGAGATGAGGGGGTTGACTTATGAGGAAAGGTTGAGGAGGTTGGGCCTCTAATCATTGGAATTCAGGAGAATGAGAGGTGATCTTATCGAAACGTATAAGATTATGAGGGGGCTTGACAAGGTGGATGCAGAGAGGATGTTTCCATTGATGGGGGAGACTAGAACTCGGGGGCATGGTCTTAGAATAAGGGGCCGCCCATTTAAAATTGAGATGAGGAGGAATTTCTTCTCTGAGGGTTGTAAATCTGTGGAATTCACTGCCTCAGAACTGTGGAAGCCAGGCATTGAATAAATTAAAGCAGAGATAGGCAGTTTGTTAACCGATATGGGGTTATGGGGAGCGGGCAGGGAAGTGGATCTGAGTCTATGATCGGATCAGCGATGATCTTACTGAATGGCGGAGCAGGCTCGAGGGGCCGTATGGCCGACTCCTGCTCCTATTTCTTATGTTCTTATGGCAGCAGGCAGAAACAGCAGCGTTGGGACTCTTGGATGAGCAGGTTGGAAGTGGGCAACGTGTCGAACGTGCAGGGAGAGACACCCCTCGGGACTCCATTATCAGCTGTCAAAGAGTCTCTGGGTTGTTGGCTTCTTGGAGGAGGCCAATGTGCTAGCCTCCTCATACTCCGATCTTTGAGACACAAGGGCAGCATGGGAACATCATTTCCTCCACGTTTCACTTCCAAGTCACACAGCGTCCCAATTTGGCTGCTCACTCCATCGTCGCTGGGTCAAAACCCTGGAACTCCCTCCCTACCAGCACTGTGGGAGCACCTTCACCACACAGACTGCAGCGGTTCAAGGCGGCGGCTCATCACCACCTTCTCAAGGGCAATGAATGTCGGCCTCGCCAGTGACAACCACATCCCAAGAGTGATTAGAAAATAAACACTGAACCAGTTCAGCAGCTTCTACTGCCAAGAGGAAATAAAAAGGTGGAGCACTGCACGCAGAGCAAGATCAGGAAGGAGGCATCCTGATTCCAGAACTGCGAGGGTATACATAATCAGGAAAGGATGAACAGGATGGGTCTCTTTTCTCTTGAAAAAAGGCGGCTGAGGGGTGACCTAATAGAGGTCTTTAAAATGATGAAAGGTTTTGATAGAGTGGATACAGAGAGAGTGTTTCCACTTGTGGGGAAGAGCATAACTAGAGGCCATCAATATAAGATAGTCACCAAGAAATCCAATGGGGAATTCAGGAGAAACTCCTTTACCCAGAGAGTGGCGAGAATGTGGAACTCGCTGCCACAGGGAGTGGTTGAAGCGAATAGTATCGATGGATTTAAGGGGAGGCTAGACAAGCATATGGGGGAGAAGGGAATAGAGGGAAACGATAGACCAGTTAGCCTAACATCTGTGGTTGGGGAAAATGCTGGAGTCCATTATTAAAGAAGCAGTAGCAGGACATTTGGAAAAGCATGATTCAATCAAGCAGAGCCGGCATGGTTTTATGAAAGGGAAATCATGTTTGGTAAATTTGCTGGAGTTCTTTGAGGATGTAATGAGCAGGGTGGATAAGGGGGAATCAGTGGATGTGGTGTATTTGGATTTCCAGAAGGCATTTGATAAGATGCCACATAAAAGGTTACTGCACAAGATAAAAGTTCACAGAGTTGGGGGTAATATATTAACATGGATAGAGGATTGGCTAACTAACAGAAAGTCGGGATAAATGGGCCATTCTACGGTTGGCAAACTGTAACTAGTAGGGTGCCGCAGGGATCGGTGCTGGGGCATCAACTATTTACAATCTATATTAATGACTTGGATGAAGGGACCGAGTGTAATGTCGCCAAATTTGCTGATGATACAAAGATGGGTGGGAAAGCAAATTGTGAGGAGAACACAAAAAATCTACAAAGGAATATAGACAGGCTAAGTGAGTGGGCAGATGGAGTATAACGTGGGAAAATGTGAGGTTATCCACTTTGGCAGAAAAAATAGGAAAGCAAATTATAATTTTTAAATGGAGAAAAATTGCAAAGTGCGGCAGTACAAAGAGACCTGGGGGTCCTTGTGCATGAAACACAAAAAATTATTATGCAGGTACAGCAAGTAATCAGGAAGGCAAATGGAATGTTGGCCTTTACTGCAAGGGGGATGGAGTATAAAAGCAGAGAAGTCCTGCTGCAACTGTACAGGGTATTGGTGAGGCCACACCTGGAGTACTGCATACAGTTTTGGTCTCCGTATTTAAGGAAGGATAAACTTGCATTGGAGGCAGTTCAGGGAAGGTTCACTAGGTTGATTCCGGAGATGAGAGGGTTGACTTATGAAGATAGGTTGAGCCTAAGAGGTGATCATATCAAAACATAAGATAATGAGGGGCTTGACAAGGTGGATGCAGAGAGGATAGAAACTAAAAGTGGGGGACATAGTTTCAGAATAAGGGGCCGCCCATTTAAAACTGAGATGAGGAGGAATTTCTTCTCTCAGAGGGTTGTGGATCTGTGGAATTCACTGCCTCAGAGAGCTGTGGAAGCTGGGACATTGAGTAGATTTAAGACAGAGATAGACATTTCTTAACTGATAAGGTAATAAGGGGTTGTGGGGAGCGGGCAGGGAAGTGGGGCTGAGTCCATGATCGGATCAGCCATGGTGGAGCAGGCTCGAGGGGCTGGATGGCCTACTCCTGCTCCTATTTCTTATGTTCTAAATCTCCCTCAACAAAAAAAAGAGGAAGGCTTTCTGCACAGGCAAAATACTGCAGATGCTGGAAATTGAAATAAAAAG
Organism: Pristiophorus japonicus; assembly: GCF_044704955.1. NCBI lineage: Eukaryota > Metazoa > Chordata > Chondrichthyes > Pristiophoridae > Pristiophorus > Pristiophorus japonicus. Next base: position 542,866,498 of record NC_091977.1, read on the forward strand.
AGAAAGTGCTGGAAATAGTCAGAAACATCTGTGGAGAGAGAAACAGAGTTAACGTTTCAGGGGGATGACCCTTTGGAATTCTCTCCAGCCAGGGGAAACAGATGCTGCCTGACCCAGAGTGTTTGCAGCATTTTCTGTTTTCATATAGGAAGACTTTCTATGTGCATTAGAAAACTCTCTCTCCTCCTTTAAGACACTCCTTAAAACCGACCTCTTTGGCCAAGCTTTTGGTCACCTGCCCAAATATCTCCTTATGTGGCTCGATGTCACATTTTGATTGATAATGGCTCCTGTGAAGACCTTGGGATGTTTTACAATGTTAAAGCTGTTATATAAAGGCACACTGTTGTTGATTGGCAAAATTAGAACGGTGTTTATAAATACATTGTATATGATTTTACTGTATCTAGACCAAAACCAATCTAAGTCCCGCTCACCCATCACCCCGAGCTCACTGACCTACATTGGCTCCCGGTTAAGCAACGCCTCAATTTCAAAATTCTCATCCTTGTTTTCAAATCCCTCCATGGGTCTTGTCCCTCCCTATCTCTGTAATCTCCTCCAGCCCCACAACCCCCTCCCCACCCAGAGATGTCTGCGTGCCTCAATTTCTGCCCTCGAGAATCCCTGATTATAATCCCTCAACCATCGGTGGCCATGCCTACAGCTGCCTGGGCCCCAAGCTCTGGAACTCCCTCCCTAAACCTCTCCACCTTTCTTTCCTCCTTCAAGACGCTCCTTAAAACCTACCTCATTGAGCAAGCTTTTGCTCACCTGCGCTAATTTCACATTTTTTATCTCATAATAAGCCGGTGGGACGTTTCACTATGTTAAAGGCACTTTATAAATACAAGCTGTTGTTGTAACCTCACAACAGCACTATTATTGGCCCAGGAAAAGATTCAGAGGACGGCGACCCGATTAATGAGTAGTTTACAAACTCTTCATTATCATAATAGGCTGAGCGCTGCCTTCTTGAAAAGTGTAGAGTCCATGCTGCATGTCTCCTAACACTCCCAAACCTACCTAATTGAAATCATTCATCAACATAGAAAGTATAGACCCTTCATCACTTTAAATACTTCAACCAAATCTACATGTTCGAGATTAAAAAGCTGCAGAAGCATAGTATATGTTGTCAGCTGTGGCTCAGTGGGCATCAATCTCACCAGAGTCAGAAGGTCGTGGGTTCAAGTCCCACTAGAGAGACTTGAGCAAAAAATTGAGGCCGCACTGTCGGAGGGGCGGCACTGAGGGAGCGCCTCAATGTCGGAGGGGCGGCACTGAGGGAGCGCCGCACTGTCGGAGGGGCGGCACTGAGGGAGCTCCGGCACTGTCGGAGGGGCGGTACTGAGGGAGTGCCGCACTGTCGGAGGGGCGGTACTGAGGGAGCGTCGCACTGTCGGAGGGGCGGCACTGAGGGAGCTCCGGCACTGTCGGAGGGGCAGTACTGAGGGGGTGCTGCACTGTCGGAGGGGCGGTACTGAGGGAGTGCTGCACTGTCGGAGAGGCTGTTTTTCAGAAGGGATGTTAAACCGAGACCCCGTCTGCTCTCTCAAGTGAATGTAAAAGATCCCACAGCCGGTGTCCTATATTTATCCCTCAAGCAACGTCACTAGAAATAGATTATCTGGTCATTGTTTGTGTGATCTTGCTATGCACAAAATTTGCTGCCGCGTTTCCTACCTTACAGCAGTGGAGTACCACAGTTCCCCATAAATATATTTTGGGTCGTGTGGCCCCTTTAACAGGTTGTGTGGCTCATTCAAAAGTCTGCGTATGTTCAGTTTTTGCAATTTAAAATCTGGCTCGCCAGCCATGCAGCTTAAAGGGAATATTGGTGAGTACACTTCAACAAGTGTTAAATTGGATGTAAAGCACATTAGGACGTCCTGAGAATGTGAAGCACGTTTAAATGCAAGCCTTTCTCATGCTTTACATTTACCTGTGCAAACAATCACTTTATGTGCAAGTGCAGAGAGTTACCGTGGACAGGTATTGGGGTAGCTGGCAGTGAGCATGTCCATTACATGATGTAGAAATACCTGCACCTTTTAACAAGGAAGCTCTGTGTAGGGGAGGGACTCCGACAACAACTCTAAAGATTTTGCTGCTGCTTGGACTGGAATCAGCTAACGTAACTCCCCAAGATAAATGATCAGATAATCTGTTTTTGTGATGTTGATTGAGAGATTAAATATTGGCCAGGAGACCGGGAAGTACACCCCTGCTCTTCTCCAAAATAGTGACCCTGGGATCTTTTGATGACCTGAGAGAGCAGACGGTGCCTCAGGTTAACATCTCATCTGAAAGACAGCACCTCCGACAGTGCAGCACTCCCTCAGTACCGCCCCTCCGACAGTGCGGCTCTCCCTCAGTACTGCCCCTCCGACAGTGCAGCACTCCCTCAGTACCGCCCCTCCGACAGTGCGGCTCTCCCTCAGTACTGTCCCTCCGACAGTGCAGCACTCCCTCAGTACTGCCCCTCCGACAGTGCAGCACTCCCTCAGTACTGCCCCTCCGACAGTGTGGCACTCCCTCAGTACTGCCCCTCCGACAGTGCAGCACTCCCTCGCCCCTCTGACAGTGCGGCGCTCCCTCAGTACTGCCCCTCCGACAGTGCGGGGCTTCCTCAGTACCGCCCCTCCGACAGTGCAGCACTCCCTCAGTACCGCCCCTCCGACAGTGCAGCACTCCCTCAGTACTGCCCCTCCGACAGTGTGGCACTCCCTCAGTACTGCCCCTCCGACAGTGTGGCACTCCCTCAGTACTGCCCCTCCGACAGTGTGGCACTCCCTCAGTACTGCCCCTCCGACAGTGTGGCACTCCCTCAGTACTGCCCCTCCGACAGTGTGGCACTCCCTCAGTACTGCCCCTCCGACAGTGCGGCGCTCCCTCAGTACTGCCCCTCCGACAGTGTGGCACTCCCTCAGTACTGCCCCTCCGACAGTGCAGCACTCCCTCGCCCCTCCGACAGTGCGGCCCTCCCCCGGTACTGCCCCTCCGACAGTGCGGCCCTCCCCCGGTACTGCCCCTTGCGGTGGGAGGCGGGGTTGCTGGACTCGGGCCTTTCTCCCTCACGCCGGCTCCGCGCGCTCACCTGTTTGTTGGCCTCGTCAAAAAAGACATTGTTGACGGCGGAGACTTTCTCAAACTGCACGGGGCTGTCGCACAGCTCCAGGTAATGTCCCCCCGCCCCCGCCGCCGCCGCCATCACTCGGTCAGCCAGCGGGCGGCAGCGCTCCCGCTCTGTTTACAGCCGGCGGACTGCCGGGCCGCGGCACTGCGCAGGCGTGGACTCGAGGAGCACCCCGCGCAGGCGCGGGATGCTGGCGCCCTCCCTGCCACACCGCGCACGCGCAGCCACTTGACTCTCTTGGCTTGATGGCACTTGACAATTGGAGAGACCCAAGATTTAGGTTAATTCTTGTCTTTCTCTCTCTATCCACAGATTCTACCTGACCTGCGGAGGAGATCCAGCATTTTCTCCAAAATTTAAGTTGTCAGTTGTAATTTTTTTAATCTGTAAATGGGTTTTTTTTTCTGCTTGTAAAAGTAACATTTAGAACTTCCAGGGATATGGGGAGTGGGTCTGATTTGATAAAACCATAGAATGGTTACAGCACAGAAGGAGGCCATTCAGCCCGTCGAGCCCATGCCGGCTCTCTGCAAGAGCACTTCAGCTAGTCCCTTTCCCCGTAGCCCTGCAATTTTTTTTCCTTCAGAAACTTGTCCAATTCCCAATTGAAAGCCACGATTGAATCTGTCTCCCCACCCTTCAGGCGGTGCATTCCAGATCCTAACCACTCGCTGCGTAAAAAAGCTTCCACTTGTGTCACCTTTGGTTCTTCTGCGAAAATCTGTGTCCTCGGTTCTCGGTTCTCGACCCTTCTGCCAATGGGAACAGTTTCTCTCTGCAGAGGAGTTCTCCCCCGGTGTCCTGGGACCAATATTTATTCCTCGATCAACATAACAAAACCAGATTATCTGGTCATTACCACATTGCTGTTTGTGGGAGCTTGCTGTGCGCAAATTGGCTGCCGCATTTCCCACATTACAACAGTGACTACACTCCAAAAGTACTTCATTGGCTGTAAAGCGCTTTGAAACGTCTGATGGTTGTGAAAGGCGCTATATAAATCCAGACTGATTCCTGGGATGGCAGGACTGTCGTATGAGGAGAGATTGGGTCGACTAGGCCTGTATTCACTAGAGTTTAGAAGAATGAGAGGGGATCTCATTGAAAGGTATAAAATTCTGACGGGCTTGGACAGACTGGATGCGGGGAGGATGTTTCCCCGGGGCTGGAAAGTTCAGAACAAGGAGTTACAGTCTCAGGATACGGGGCAGGAAATTTAGGACCGAGATGAGGAGAAATGTTTTCACTCAGAGGGTGGTGAACCTGTGGAATTCTCTACCACAGAAGGCTGTGGAGGCCAAGTCACTGAATATATTTAAGAAGGAGATAGAAAGATTTCTAGGGGTATCAGCAGTAGGTCATGAATGGAGAGCCAATCAGAGAAGCGGGTGCCTTTCAGCTAGTACGAATAGACGCAGCCGTAAGTATTGGCCGGAATACTGGGCATAATTCCCCTGCTCTTCTTCCAAATAGTGCCACGGGATCTTTTGCATCCACCTGAGAGAGGAGACGGGGCCTCAGTTTAACGTCTCATCCAAAGGATGGCACCTCCAACAGTCCAGCGCTCCCTCGGCACTGCACTGGGAGTGTCAGCCTAGCTTTTTTTGTGCTCAAGTCCTTGGAGTGGGACTTAAACCCACAACCTTCTGACTCAGGCGAGACTGCTGCCCACTGAGCCACGGCTGACACCTGAAGCAACAAAATAAGAACATATGAAATAGGAGCAGGAGTAGGCCATACGGCCTCTCGAGCCTGCTCCGCCATTTAATACGATCATGGCTGATCTGATCATGGACTCAGGCCCACTACCCCGTCCGCTCAACATAACCCTTTACTTCCTTATCGGTTAAGAAACTGTCTATTTCTGTCTTAAATTTATTCAATGTCCCAACTTCCACAGCTCTCTGAAGCAGTGAATTCCACAGATTTACAACCCTTAGAGAAGAAATTTCTCCTCATCTCAGTTTTAAATGGGCGGCCCCTTATTCTAAGATTATGCCCCCTAGTTCTAGTCTCCCCCATCAGTGGAAACATCCTCTCTGCATCCACCTTGTCAAGCCCCCTCATAGTCTTATACATTTTGATAAGATCACCTCTCATTCTTCTGAATTCCAATGAGTAGAGGCCCAACCTACTGAACCTTTCCTCATAAGTCAACCTCCTCATCCCCAGAATCAACCGAGTGAACCTTCTCTGAACTGCCTCCAATGCAAGTATATCCCTCCTTAAATAAGGAGACCAAAACTGCACGCAGTACTCCAGGTGTGGCCTCGCCAATAATCTGTATAACTGTAACAAAACTTGCCTGCTTTTATACTCCATCCCCTTTGCAATAAAGGCCAAGATACCATTGGCCTTCCTGATCACTTGCTGTACCTGCATGCTAACCTTGTTATGCACCAGAACCCCCAGGTCCCGCTGTACTGCAGCACTTTGCAATGTTTCGCTATTTAAGTAATAACTTTCTCTTTGATTTTTTTCTGTCAAAGTGCATAACCTCACACTTTCCAACATTATTCTCCATCTGCCAAATATTTGCCCACTCACTTAGCCTGTCTATGTCATTTTGCAGATTTTTTGTGTCCTCCTCGCACATTGCTTTTCCTCCCATCTTTGTATCGTCAGCAAACTTGGCTACGTTACACTCAATCCCTTCTTCCAAGTCGTTAATATAGATTGTAAATAGTTGGGGTCCCAGCACTGATCCCTGCGGCACCCCACTAGTTACTGGTTGCCAACCGTAAAATGACCCATTTATCCCAACTCTCTGTTTTCTGTTCGTTAGCCAATCCTCTATCCATGCTAATGTATTGGCCCTGAAATTCCGATGTCTCGGGGTCTGTACAGGGTGTGTATGGACCCGGTCAAGCAGATCTCCCACATATCAGGAGCGAGGACACTTGTAGGGCAAGATTTCCGATATTTACGAATATCTTGCCCTGCAAGTGTCCTTTAAAATCTTGCACCTGAAAAAGCAGGCATAGAGCCTACTGTTACAGGCGCAAGTGTTTAAAAATACACAAACATTTTAAAATAAGGTTATAAAAACACATTTTATTTTTAAAAACCCTCCCCACTACGGTAAGTTTATTTTAAGGCTTAATTAAAAAAACTTTTTAAAAAGTCGGGAAAATGTTTTTTTTATAAGAATTTTAATTTAAATGAATGTTAAATATGTAGTTTATTTTCTATTTTTTATTGTGTTTGGGGGGGGGTGCTCCGGACTTACGGAACTCCTATTACTATGAATGAGAATCTATACAACACCTGATTGGCTGCTGTCTCCAGCTCCCGGCCTGCGCACGTCCCCACATCCCCACGTGCACGCGCTGCGACGCACAGTCACGGGAGGCCTCGGGCTCGGAGGTTCGAACGGGCGCAGCAGCAACAGGTAAGTGCCCATCTTTGTTCTCTTTTTCACTCGTTTGCCCGCGGGAAGCGCTCGAACGGAATTTCAGGCCCTCCCCAACCCCGTGAACTTTTATCTTGTGCAGTAACCTTTTATGTGGCAGTTTATCGAATGCCTTCTGGAAATCCAAATACACCTCATCCACTGGTTCCCCCTTATCCACCCTGCTCGTCACATCCTCAAAGAACTCCAACAAATTTGTCAAACATGATTTCCCTTTCATAAAATCATGCTGACTCTGCTTGATTTAATCATGCTTTTCCAAATGTCCCACTACTGCTTCCTTAATAATAGACTCCAGCATTTCCCTAACGTCAGATGTTAGGCTAACTGGTCAATAGTTTCCTGTTTTCTGTCTGCCTCCTTTTTTAAATAGGGGCGTTACATTTGCGATTTTCCAATCCGCTGGGACCTCCCCAGAATCCAGGGAATTTTGGTAGATTACAACCAATGCATCCACTATCCCTGCAGCCACTTCTCTTAAGACTCTAGGATGTAAGCATCAGGTCCAGGGGACTTGTCTGTACTTAGTCCCATTATTTTACCGGGTACTACTTCTTTAGTGATAGTAAACATAGAAACATAGAAAATAGGTGCAGGAGTAGGCCATTCGGCCCTTCGAGCCTGCACCACCATTCAATAAGATCATGGCTGATCATTCACCTTAGTATCCATTTCCTCCTTTCTCTCCATAACCCTTGATCCCTTTAGCCATAAGGTCCATATCTAACTCCCTCTTGAATATATCTAACGAACTGGCATCAACAATTCTCTGCGGTAGGGAATTCCACAGGTTAACAACTCTCTGAATGAAGAAGTTTCTCCACATCTCGGTCCTAAATGGCTTACCCCTTATCCTTAGACTGTGACCCCTGGTTCTGGACTTCCCCAACATCAGGAACATTCTTCCTGCATCTAACCTGTCCAGTCCCGTCAGAACTTTATATGGTTCTATGAGATCCCCTCTCATTCTTCTAAACTCCAGTGAATACAGGCCCAGTCGATCCAGTCTCTCCTCATATGTCAGTCCTCCATCCCAGGAATCAGTCTGGTGAACCTTCGCTACACTCCCTCAATAGCAAGAACGTCCTTCCTCAGATTAGGAGGCCAAAACTGAACACAATATTCCAGGTGAGGCCTCACCAAGGCCCTGTACAACTGCCTTGTAAGACCTCCCTGCTCCTATACTCAAATCCCCCAGCTATGAAGGCCAACATACCATTTGCCTTCTTCACCGCCTGCTGTACCTGCATGCCAACTTTCAATGACTGATGAACCATAACACCCAGGTCTTGTTGCACCTTCCCTTTTCCTAATCTGTCACCATTCAGATAATATTCTGCCTTCGTGTTTTTGCCCCAAAAGTGGATAACCTCACATTTATCCACATTATACTGCATCTGCCATGCATTTGCCCACTCACCTAACCTGTCCAAGTCACCCTGCAGCCTCTTAGCATCCTCTTCACAGCTCACACCGCCACCCAGCTTAGTGTCATCTGCAAACTTGGAGATATTACACTCAATTCCTTCATCTAAATCATTAATGTATATTGTAAATAGCTGGGGTCCCAGCACTGAGCCCTGCGGCACTCCACTAGTCACTGCCTGCCATTCTGAAAAGGACCCGTTTATCCCGACTCTCTGCTTCCTGTCTGCCAACCAGTTCTCTATCCACGTCAGTACATTACCCCCAATACCATGTGCTTTGATTTTGCACACCAATCTCTTGTGCGGGACCTTGTCAAAAGCCTTTTGAAAGTCCAAATACACCACATCCACTGGTTCTCCCTTGTCCACTCTACCAGTTACATCCTCAAAAAACTCTAAAAGATTTGTCAAGCATGATTTCCCTTTCATAAATCAATGCTGACTTGGACCTATCCTGTCACTGCTTTCCAAATGCGCTGCTATTTCATCTTTAATAATTGATTCCAACATTTTCCCCACTACTGATGTCAGGCTAACCGGTCTATAATTACCCGCTTTCTCTCTTCCTTTTTTAAAAAGTGGTGTTACATTATCTACCCTCCAGTCCATAGGTTTTAAGGAACGACTTAAAGGAGAAGCGGAGAGGTTTAAGGGGGGAGTTTAGGGCCTAAGCAGCTGAAGGCTGACAGTGGTGAAGTGAAGGAAATCAGGGAAATGCAAGAGGCCAGAATTGGACGAGCGGCGAGATCGCGGAGGTTTGTAGTGCTGGAGAAGGTTACAGAGATAGGGAGGGTCGAGGCCATGGAAGTATTTGAACGCAAGAATATGAATTTTAAAATTGAGGCGTTGCCAGACCGAGAGCCAATGTAGATCAGCGAGCACAGGGGTGATGGGTGGACGGGACTCGGTGCAAGTTGGGGCACGGGCAGCCGAGTGAAGGCTGAGCTCAAGTTTATGTAGGGGCAAGGTGGGAGTTCGTCCAGGAAAGCGTTGGAATAGTCACATCTCGAGGTAGCAAAGGCGTGGATGAGGGTTTCAGTAGGAGATGAGCTGAGGCAGGGGTGGAGTCAGGCGATGTTACGGACTATGTATTAACTGTAGTAAATACAGATGATCACAAATCCATACTGGAATCATGCTGGGATTTTTAAGTCACCTTTTTCCTCCTGTTTCCAGTAAGGTTAGGAATCCATTCTTGAACAGACACTAAGTCATCGAAAGACTTGTATTTGGACATGTTTCCCACTGTCAGACCCAGCATCAAATTACCATGCACAATCGCAAGCTTTAAGCTATAATTGGCACTTGCATAAAGATAACCTTGGATGTGAAGTTAGCTGGAGAAACCTCTTGTAACCGGCGAATTCTGTCCAGGAAAATGTCAAATTGCTGCCTCTTATCTGCCAGCATCTCAGTCACTATTTGTTCATGGCCATGTTGTGATCGGGAATGCGCTGCCTGAAAGAGCGGTGGAAGCAGATTCAATAGTAACTTTCAAAAAGAATTTGGATAAATACTTGAAAAGGAGAAATGTGCTGGGCCGTTGGTGGGGGGGGGGGAGTGGGACTAATCGGATCGCTCGCTCACAGAGCCGGCACAGGAACGATGGGCTGAATGGCCTCCTGTGTGTATTATTCCATTTTTTAAAAATTATTTAAAAGTTCGGTGATTTCAGCAAAGAAATTCGAACAATTCTATGATTTATTGATAAAAAAGAAAGACTTGTATTTATATAGCGCCTTCCACAACCATCGGACAGGCAGTGAAGCACTTTTTGACGTGTAGTCACTGTTGTAATGTCGGAAACACAGAAGCCAATTTGCGCACAGCAAGCTCCCACAAACAATCACCAGGTAATCTGCTTTTGTTATGTTGATTGAGGAATAAATATTGGCCAGGATAACTCCCCTGCTCTTCTTCGAAATAGTGCCATGGGATCTTTTACATCCACCTGAGCCGGCAGATGGGGCCTCGATTTAATGTCTCATCCAAAAGACGGCACCTCCAACAGTGCGGCACTCCCTCAGTACTGCCCCTCAAACAGTGCAGCGCTCCCTCAGTACTGCCCCTCTGACAGTGCAGCGCTCCCTCAGTACTGCCCCTCTGACAGTGCAGCGCGCCCTCAGTACTGCCCCTCTGACAGTGCTGTGCTCCCTCAGTACTGCCCCTCCGACAGTGCTGTGCTCCCTCAGAATTGCCCCTCTGACAGTGCGGCGCTCCCTCAGAACTGCCCCTCTGACAGTGCGGCACTCCCTCAGTACTGCCCCTCCGACAGTGCAGCGCTCCCTCAGTACTGCACTGGAGTGTAGGCCTGGATTTTTTGTGCTCAAGACTCTGGAGAGGGACTTGAACACACAACCTTCTGTTGTGTAACCCCACTATTTACGAAAGGAGGGAGAGAGAGAAAATGGGGAACTACAGACCAGTTAGCCTGTGTCGAGGAAATTTCTAAGTTAAATTAACTCAGGCGGAGGCTTTCAGAGTCGTGCTTCGAGAGAATTTTATTTAAAAAGCGAGATATCTCGGAGAGCCTGATTGGACCGTACCAAGGCAGAAAACTCTCCCGTACAAGCAAATTGTCCCTATCTTTATACAGAAATAGAATACAGAAATAGAAAAGGAATCTTATTCATTAGTTCCGTGAGTACAAAGGTCGTCTCGGGAGGAACACACTCTATCTGTCCTTGCATAGTTTCTCCCTGTTCACAGTCTGATAAGCAGAATATCAGGAGACTCCCTTTTAATACCGGATAGTCATTTAATTACATTTCTAAGTTTCAAGGCTAAAAAGTGTGGGTGCTGTTCTAGTCCTATTATTTCTTCAAATATAGCAAAAACAGAATTTAACCCTTCCCTTTACCATAAGCCATAGATTCATAGATTCTTTCTTCCATAATTCCCTCCTTGTTGATCTTTTTTTTAAATTTTCAGATCAATACAATTTCCTATATTCTCTTCTTGCTCAAAAGGGGGTTCATACCCTTCAGGATAGGGTCGCATTTTGAGATATTCGTCTTCATCAACCTTTTCCTCTCAGCGACTTAACCGTCCTTTCATGCACACACTTTTCCTTTCTATTTTGGAGATCAGGCCTATTACTTGACTAATTACATTTTTTAATTTTATCCACATTCCGCAAAGGATTATTAATAATACAAGCATAACCACACCTAAGATTACTATGGGGTGTATAGCAAGCTTCAGTACTGCTGTAGCTTTTGGGGACCATCCGGTAAACACATCCCACCAGTGGTGTACTGTCAAAGAGGTGACTTAGTCTGCGATTCTCACTAGCTGCCCCTTCTTGTAACTCATTTCGACTCCAAATTGGTGGATGTCTGCCTTGCTTTGACAGAGCTTCCTCAATTTTCTTGTCATTCCGTATCAAATTGTGCAGTCTGGTCAGATTAATTACGGGGGGTAAGGATTCAATCTTGTGCATAGACAGATATTTTTCTACATTTTGCCATTGCCCAAAGGTATAAGTTCTTTTTACTTCAGGGTCATACAGGGTGTAGACTCTTCTCACGCATTTATTAATGGGGGGTTTATACAAAATTCCATCTGGATAGACAGGTTTATTTCCTGTCACACGGATCTCATTCTGTCCTATTTCCGTAATATCAGTGTCATTTGTTGGCTTTAATTCCCATTTACATACTCCAATGGAGTGCTGCAGTGAGCATGGTTCGTGTATGGCGGTCTGATAGGGACATACCATTCCGAATGGCCACCTAGCACATCCCCTCTGGTGATGTGTCATATTCTTCTCATCCACCCAATCTCCTTTAAATTCTGGGTCCCAGAAGTTCTGTCCAAACAGCTGGGGCATTACTTGGAACTGACACCAAATTTCTTTTCGTGTCTTACTTACTATCTCCATAGTAACGTTACATCCTTTTGAATTACAACTGGTATATCTTTTTTGAGGGTTAATGGTTAAATTAAGAAGCTTATCCCTTTTGTTAATTTCCAGCAACCTTTCCCATGTGTCAGCATGGAAGGATAATATTTTCCTTTCTAACTCGGCTCTTAATAGCTGTCTGATCATTTCTTTAAACAGGCAATGGGTGTACTTGTTTACTCCCTGTTGTTCCTTCATTAGGTTCTCTATTTCCTTCTCTATCCCTTCATTCTGTTGCCAGGTCATTTCATTTATGACGTAACCTGATATCTGTAATTGTTGTAATCCTTCATCCCAGGCATTTCTGATCTTTATATCTTCCCCTACCAGTCCCCCGATGGCCTGGATTTTATTTTGTAGGGTCTCGATATCCATGGAGTTCAATGCTCCTATTCCTGCTCCCACTCCACCTAACACAGTCTCTAATACATCCCGTTTCTTTCTTTGGGGTCTTTCTTTTTCAAAAGATACCTTAACACTGGTTGTGTGGCAACCATCTTCTTTCTTTGGGGGATATTTAATTCGTATTGTTAGATTTAATACACCTGGGGATCTTACCACTGGGATGCAAGTGGTCAGTATCCTTTTTAGATGTCCCGGGTCCCGGTCTTCTGGGTGGCCAGATTCTTTTACTGACCATTTTACCACGAATGGGTCTCCTCCATTCACCAGGGTGTTATTCATGCACAACATCCGCTGCCCTTCTACCATACTTGTAAATGAATAACGGAGGAAGTCTTTTCTCTCGTCCGGCCCTCCTGTATACCCCCATCTCTTGTTTTTCCCTGTGCTCCGGTCACACTTCATCCACACATCGGCCTGGTATTCCAATTACAACTGATACCCTTTCCCCAATATAAACTGGAATTCCCCTCTTTCTTCCTTCATTCCACATGCCTCACATCGTGCCGTAAAATTCCCTACTTTACAACTTTGGCCTACTGGGCATATAAAATTGCCTTGCCGCCTTGCACTATTACTGCTTTCCCATACCATATTTCCCTTCCATACTCTTCCTTCTTTTAGGACTTCTTCCTCCTGCCGGGAGTTCCCTGTCGCTAAAATGATCAGTATACCTAACGTCCAATTATAATTTTTCCAAGAGTCCCTTCCCATCTTCCCTTTCTTGTTTGTTTCTATACCACTCTTGAATTAAGTCGTTACAATAACAACACGTCCACACGATAGTAACAGTGGCCCAAATAATAAAGGCCCAAACTGGCACACAAATGAGCTCTGACATCCGTTCCTGGACTTTTGGGCAGTACTTTCAAGTCCAAATATTTAATTTAGTACAAGAGCAGGTACAGTTCTTCAGCGAGAAGGTGGCCTTTTCCTTAGTCAGGCAATCGTCCTGGTTCAATGCCTTTTCTTTTGTCTGTATTTCGTCGGGGAAATAATATTTACAGCGGGTTGCATGCACCAAGTTCGGGTGTTTTTCCAACTTCAGCGTGGTTCGTGTTGTGAGAATGATCTGATATGGTCCTTTCCACCTAGGAGAAAATAATTCTTTATTTAATGTTTTTACTAACACTTGATCTCCAGGCCTGAAAGGTGCATATTTCCTTCCAACGGGGGCACCTGTGTCTGCTTTATCTGTTCGTGCAGACTCCTCGCTATTTCACACATGGCCTGAGCATACTTTAGTGATTTTTCATAATTCCAAATTAATGCTATTTTTTCAGCCACCACTGGTGGTTTTACGCCGGTAGGCATTGTCTTCCCAACAAGGCTTCATGTGGTGCCAAACCAGTGTTTCGGTTTTTTTGGTTTCTAATTGTATACAGTACCAATGGTAAGGCATCTGGCCACTTTAGTCCCGTCTCCTGACATACCTTGGTGAGGGTAGATTTTATTATCCCATTTACTCTCTCTACCATTCCCGAGGACTGTGGTTGATATGGTATATGTAACTTCCACTGGAATCCTAATGCTTCTGCAAGATTTTTCACTATTTTTCCGGTGAAGTGTGTTCCCCTGTCACTGTTGATTCCCATAGGTATCCCATATCTTGGTACTATTTCTTTAAATAGAATTTTTACTACTGTTCGGGCATCGTCTCTCCTAGTGGCGTACGCTTCTACCCACCTTGTGAACATATCTACTATGACTAATAGGTACTTAAGACCTGATACTGGAGGCATGTGAACAAAATCAATTTGCAAATTTTCAAAGGGCATACTTGGCTGGGGTAGATGATCATATTCAGCAGGTGTTTTACCTCTGTTATTTTGTTGACAAATTTGGCATGTTCTAGCAACTTTCTCAATTACTACTGTTATTCCTGGTGCATACCACTGTGCATTAATAGCATGTATCATCCCTCCTTTGCCCATGTGAGCCTGACCGTGTGCTAGGCGAGACAGGGGCAAAAATAGAGATCTAGGGCAAACAGTTCGCCCATCAGGGTGACACCAAATGTTGTTTTTGAGAAAACAACCCTGGTTTTCCCAAGTTCTTCTTTCTTGTATAGTAACTTGTTGTTGGGCTGTTTTAAGTTGTTGGATGTCTAGTACCTGTGGAGGGGAGACTGAGACTGCTTGAAGACAGTCTGCCTGCGCCGAAGCCCTCCTATTTCCTACTGACACTTCATCCTCACCGGTTGTGTGAGCTGCACATTTGATAACGGCTACCTTACTTGGCAACTGAATGGCGTCTAATAGATTAAGCACCAGTTGAGAGTGCTTAATATGCTTTCCACCAGAGGTGATAAAGCCTCTGTTTTTCCACAGTTGTCCAAAATCATGGACCACACCGAATGCATATCTAGAATCAGTATAGATATTAGCAGTTTGATCTTTAACTATTATACAAGCTCTAGTGAGGGCAAACAATTCAGCAGCCTGAGCCGAGGTTCCGGGAGGCAGGGCAAATGCTTCAACAGTTTTGTGGGGGTTTACAAAAGCATAGCCTGCCAACAGCAAGTCATCCGACGGCCTGTACGATGATCCATCCGTATAAAGAATAAGATCAGGATTGTCCATGGGCTCTGTGAGCAAATCTGTTCTTGGTAAGGTGGCTATTTCCACTGTTAACAGACAATCATGCTGGTCTGGATCCTCTACTTCTCTAGTAGGAAGAAAGGTGGCTGGGTTTACTACCGGTGCGTGTCGAAAGATATAGTTAGGGTGTGACAGCAGTAATACTTCATAACCTGTTCTTCGAGACGCTGTAAAGTGTTGTGTGGCAGCTGAATTCAAAAGTAATAAGACAGCATGGGCTGTAATGACAGCACATGGATAGTCCAAAACAATAGATACCGACTTCTCCACCATGACCGCAGTAGCAGCTACAACACGTAGACATGCTGGCATTCCCCTTACTACTGGAGGCAGCAAAACCGAATAATAAGCAACTGGTCTATTTCCCCCACCATGTTCTTGGGTTAGTACTGCTGTTGCAAATCCTTCTTTCTCATTCACATACATCTGAAAAGGTTTTCCATAATTCGGAAGTCCCAACGCCGGAGCATTAGTAATGGCTTTCTTTAACTGTTTAAATGCCTCCTCTCTCTCTGGGGTCCACTCCACCTTGGGTGGGGCATCATTTAGGGCAGCTGATCTTAGGACCGCATCCCATTCTCGATAATCAGGGATCCATTGTCTACAGTACCCAACCATCCCCAAAAATGACAAGATATCCTTCTTTGTCTTCGGTATGGTGGCACTTTGAATTGTCTGAATTCTTTCTGGTCCTAGCTGCCTCTGCCCTTGAGATATGTGAAAACCCAGGTACTGGACTTGAGTCTGACAAAATTGTAACTTTGGTAACGACACTCGGTGCCCTCTTTCACATAGGTGCTGCAACAGTTTCAGGGAATCTTGCATGCACCTGTATCCGTGGCTAGAAGCCACAAGCAAATCGTCCGCATACTGCAACAGCACAGACTGGTCTGATAATGAACAGTCTTCAAGGTCTCTTTTTACTGCTGCTGCATATACTGCGGGGCTTTCGGTGTATCCTTGGGGCAACCTGGTCCATGTGTACTGCTGTTTCTTGTGGGTGAAAGCAAACAGATACTGACTCTCTTGATTTAATGGGATGGAGAAAAAGGCTGAACACAGATCTACCACAGTAAAGACAGTTGCTGTTGGTGGTATAGCAGATAGTATAGTGTTGGTGTCCGGTACCACAGGGGTGATAGGGACTACTATCTTATTAATAGCTCTCAGATCTTGCACAAATCTCCATTCATTCGGCCTATTAATCTTTGGTATGGGCAGTATTGGAGTGTTACACGGGCTCTGTGTCTTTTCTAGAACTCCTTGTTCCAACAATGCAGAAATGACTGGCTCTATCCCATCTTCTGCCTCTGGAGGCAGTCTGTACTGCCTAATGCTTGGTAACACGGCATTCTTTATCAATTGTACCCGATGGGGTACTGCAGAGTGTACTTGCCCAACATGATTCTTATGTTTTGCCCAAAGTTCCGAAGATACTTGATTCAATGCCATTGGCAGCTTAGGGCTTGGTTGTTCCGGGGGTTGCTGTTTTTCAAAAGTGGAGGCATGACTTTTACCTTTCCACTGGAGAATCCCCCTGGTGCGGGTGACAAATTCTATCTGAACATTCTGCAGTTCTATTACTGCCCAAGGTTGATAGCCTTGTTGCTGTTTTTCTTTTTCTATTCCTACAATCATCGGACCCATATCTTTAGGTTTTGCTGGCGGTTTTACAGCCAATGTCAGATGGGGTGTCGAGTTCTCTTCTCTAAACCGCTGCTGCTGTAAGGGTTTCAAATCCATGGCTACCACCAATCCTTCTGGTCCAAAATAAATGCGGGGCGTAGCCTCTATTATTTCTTTTTTTAAAAAGGATTGTACCAGACACTGGTAACTTTCAGCTTTTTGTCGAGTGTACCAGGCTGTACAGTGAAGCTGAACTGCCTCAAAGCTTGTCAAAATTATATACAGCAATTCTTCAGTATTAGAGTCAATTTTAGCTTTTAAATTTTGTATAACTTCATGTATCAAGGGGGAGTAGAAGTTGCCATTCAATTGCCAACAATAGAGGGTAGCCTTTTCTTTGTTATCCTCCCTTTTCTCTTCTTCAATCCCATTAAAGAACTGATGAATTTTATTTGGAGGAGCTCCATGAACATTCCTTCCTTTGTGCAATAAATTGTGGCTCCTAGTTTGCACAAAGTCTGTCTTCCCAATAAAGGGAGAGGTGTTGTTTTAGAGACTTTCAAAGTCTCATCATTAACTGGTTGTCCTTCAATTATCAATTTGGTAGGTTCAGATAAAAATTCTTTCATGGGGATACCGGCCACACCCATACTTAAGACGGTGGTGTTGCTTACAGGTAGTCCCACAGAGGGTGGTACAGAAGACATAGTAGCACTGGTATCCACCAGGAATTTCACATAAGTGTCTCCCACTTTTACTACTGCTAAAGGGTTTTCTTCTATGTCTGCTGATAAGCGGAGGGCTGCCGCCTGTACCACTAAGCCTCCGGGGCATCCCTATACCGATCGGTGCGGGTTGGGGTTAGAGAACGAGAATTGAGGGGCCAACGAAGGTGGAGGTTCGGGGAAATCCCCTTGTAACCCTCCACCCTGTTTCGGGGGGCATCTGCAATCGCGAGCCCAATGCCCTTTCCTTCCGCAATTTCTACACTCATCTTGGGAGCGGTCTCGTTGGGGCCACTGTCCTCTCCCTCTTCCTCTTCCTCATCCCCCAAACCCTCCTCTATTATTCTGTGCTTGTCCTCTTCCCTTTTGCTGATAGTACTGACCTGCTGTTTTAGCCTTGTGTCTTTATAGGTGAACAGTCCCTCCCTATCCATGTTGGCCAAGACTGTAATTGTTTCCTTCCAACTTTTTCCTTGCCAGTCCAAAACCTTAATTTTATAGGTTCTCGCGTGTAGCGGCAACATACAATTTAACAAGGTTTGCACTGCCAAAGGTTCATTTTGATCCGTTGGTATTCCTGCATGCTCGTCCCAACTATTTTTCCATCTGCTTGCAAAATCTATTATTGATTCTTCTGCTTTCTGCAGACAGCGCGTGACTTCCCCTATATCTCCATGCTTTTTAGCTCCCTTTAGTATGGCATCCTTGCCCCTGTGCTGCAACCAATGTTCCCGGGACTCATTTCCTTCTTCCTCATTATCTTCCCGCCAATCTCAGTTTTCGCCGGCGGGGATAGGGAACATATCTTTCACCCCCTGCCAAGAGGACCCATATGCTGCCTGCAGTGATAATTTCACATCTCCGGGGAGGGGGTTATAAATGGTACAGGTTTGCTCAAGCCAGTTGTGAAAGGCTACTGGCTTCTTAACAGGATTAGGGGCGGCTGATATCATATCCCGAGCTTCCCCCGGTGTCCAGGGCTTTAGGACAGCCGTGGTTCCGATCATTACACGGGGGGCTTGTGTCGTGGGGATAGTGGTGGAATCGGCCTGTCTTACAGTGGTCCTGGTATTCATTCCTGGGCCAGGGATTGTGCCATCATCCTCGACTCCTCCCCCCGCCCCCCAGTCTCCATTTTCATCTTCTAGTGGGTTTTGTGGATGGACTCGTCGCCTAGAGACCTGATCCAGCAGGGCAGCCACTATTTCTATGATCTCCTGCCAATCATCTGGCTTGGTGGTTGGAAGACGGGGGTATAAGCCGACAGGGGAAGCGGTCATAACCGGGGCACTCGGGGGGGCTGTAAGAGGGAGGGGGCTTCTCCTTACCCTCCTCCTCTTTCTTTTTATTTTTAGGGGGCTGGTGCCTCTTTGCCACCTCTGTCCATTTTTTAAAACAATTCTCCATATAATCTTTATCCCAAGTGGGGTCCCCCGTCCCATCTTTGGTGGTCTGTCTCCATTCCTCAATTAAGGATAACTTAAAACTTCCTCCATATGGCCAATCCCCATCAGACCAACCGTACAAATCGCTACTAAACGTTACCGCGTATCTGTCGCCTCCTGTTTCTTTAATTACAGTGTCCGCCGGCGAGCCGGGCGGCACAATGGGATCTCCTACCTTCTCTCGTTGCTTTGCTACCTTATGGATTCTTTTCTCGGTCTTAGGATGTACTTTCATTCTTTCAGTTGAGAGGTCGTCTTTCTTTCCTTTTCTAGGAGCTGGGCACGAGCGCCCTGCTCGACTAGAGCCATTTCCCATTCTTCCGGGTGCAACGTCTCGCGATCTTTTCTGAAATGAGAGTTAGGACAATCCTACACAATATACAATAATTTACAAAGCGCTCACTGGTGTTCTCTCTTCCGCTCAGCTCGGGGTCTCCTTTTGCCTTTTTGTTATTTTAGCTTCTTTGCGGTAGCTACCTTAAATTATGCCTCACCCCCTCCAGGGGATCTCGGCGGCTCGTCCCCCTTCTATTAGTTAGGACGGCCTAGGCACCTTCCTCCTTTCAGCTAGGAAGGTCCTTAAAATTCCTCTTTTTCTCTTAGAAGTTAAATTTAGTTCTTTTGGATCTCGTTTTTAGAGATCCTGCCGACTACGCCAGAATCTGTCGAGGAAATTTCTAAGTTAAATTAACTCAGGCGGAGGCTTTCAGAGTCGTGCTTCGAGAGAATTTTATTTAAAAAGCAAGATATCTCGGAGAGCCTGCTTGGACCGTACCAAGGCAGAAAACTCTCCTGTACAAGCAAATTGTCCCTATCTTTATACAGAAATAGAATACAGAAATAGAAAAGGAATCTTATTCATTAGTTCCGTGAGTACAAAGGTCGTCTCGGGAGGAACACACTCTATCTGTCCTTGCATAGTTTCTCCCTGTTCACAGTCTGATAAGCAGAATATCAGGAGACTCCCTTTTAATACCGGATAGTCATTTAATTACATTTCTAAGTTTCAAGGCTAAAAAGTGTGGGTGCTGTTCTAGTCCTATTATTTCTTCAAATATAGCAAAAACAGAATTTAACCCTTCCCTTTACCATAAGCCATAGATTCATAGATTCTTTCTTCCACAGCCTGACATCAGTAGTTGGGAAAATGCTCGAATCTACTATTAAGGACGTGGTAACAGGGCGTGAGAAATTAATAATAGGATTGGGCAGAGTCAACACGGGTTTATGAAAGGGAAATCATGTTTGACAAATCTGTTACGAGTTTTTTGAGGTTATAACTAGCAGAATAGATAAGAGGGAACCAGTGGATGTGGTGTATTTGGATTTTCAAAAGGCATTCGATAAGGTGCCACACAAGAGGTTATTGAACAAAATTAGGGCTCATGGGATTGGGGGTAATATACTAGCATGGATTGAGGATTGGTTAACGGACTGTAGAAGAAAGAATCTATGAATCTATGGCTTATGGAAAAGGGAAGGGTTAAATTCTGTTTTTTGATATGCTTAAAGAAATAATAGGACTAGAAAAATAGCCACGCTTTTTAGCCTTGAAACTTAGAGATGCAATTAAATGACCATCTGGTATTAAAAGGGAGTCTCCTTTTGATTCTGCTTATTAGACTGTGAACAGAGAAAAACTATGCAAGGACAGATAGAGTGTGCACCTTCCGAGACGGCCTTTGTACTCGTGGGACTAATGAATAAGATTCCTCTTCTATTTCTGTATTCAATTTCTGTATAAAGATAAGTGCAATTTGCTTGTATGTCAGAGTTTTGCCTTGGTACGGTCCAAGCAGGCTCTCCGAGATATATCTTGCTTTTTAAAATAAATTCTCTCGAAGTGCAGTTCTGAAAGTCTCCGCCTGAGTTAATTTAAGCTAAATATTTCCTCGACACGGACAGAAAACAGAGAGTAGGAATAAACGGGTCATTTCCAGGTTGGCAGACTGTAACTAGTGGGGTACCGCAAGGATCAGTGCTGGGGCCCCAGCTATTCACAATCTATATCAATGATTTGGATGAGGGGACCGAGTGTAATATATCCAAGTTTTCTGATGATACAAAGCTAGGTGGGAATGTAAGTTGTGAGGAGGATGTAAAGAGGCTCCAAGGGGATAGAGACAGGCTCAGTGAGTGGGCAAGGACATGGCAAATGGAATATAATGTGGAGAAATGTGACGTTATCCACTTTGGTAGGAAAAATAGAAAAGCAGAGTATTGTTTAAATGGTGAGAGATTGGGAAATGTTGGTGTTCAGAGGGACCTGGGTTCCTTGTACACCAATCACTGAAAGTTAACCTGCAGGTACAGCAAGTGATTAAAGCAAATGGGATGTTGGCCTTTATTACAGGAGGGTTTGAGTATAAGAGTAAAGATGTCTTACTGCAATTATATCTCTTCTTAGGCAGTCCCCCGGAGTCGAGGATGACTTGTTCCACACTAACACCAGTTCTCAGGTGACGGATGAGTCCGATGCGGGACCTATAGTCTCTGTCGCGGGTGGGGCAGACGGTGGTTGGAAGGACGGGTGGATGGGGGGGGGGCCTGGGTTGCCGTGCGCTCCTTCCGCTGTTTGCGCTTGGTTTCCATGTGTTCCCGGTGAAGAGACTCGAGGTGTTCAGCGCCTTCCTGGATGCTTCTCCGCCACTTTGAGCCGTGTTGGGCAATGGGCGCCCAGGTTTGGCAGGGTAGATGCTGGGAGGATGTTTCCCCCAGGCTGGGGAGTCTAGAACCAGGGGTCACAGTCTCAGAATAAGACTGCGATGAGGCGGAATTTCTTCACTCAGAGGGTGGTGAATCTTTGGACTTCTCCACCTCAGAGGGCTGTGGAGGCTCAGTCGTTGAATATATTCAAGGCTGAGATTGATAGATTTCTGGATATTAAGGGAGTCGAGGGATATGGGACAGTGCACGAAAGTGGAGTTGAGGTAGATCAGCCGTGATCTTATTGAATGGCGGAGCAGGTTCGAGGGGCCGAATGGCCGACTCCTGCTCCTAATTCTTATGTTCTACTGACTCAGAGGCAAGCTGAGTCACAGCTGATGATTAATTCTTCAGTAGAAAACACACACAGCAGCAGTGTACACGACAATGAACTTGCAAGTACTTGAACGATAAGAGAGTCAAGGGTTATGGAAGGAAGTGGAGTTGAGGCCAAGATCAGATCTTCTAGTGAGAAGGAGGAACTGAAGGATATCCTTATTAGGCGAGAAATTGTGTTGGTGAAATTGATGGGATTGAAGGCCGACAAATCCCCGGGGCCTAATTGTCTACATCCCAGAGTACTTAAGGAGGTGGCCCTAGAAATAGTGGATGCATTGGTGATCATTTTCCAACAGTCTATCGACTCTGGATCAGTTCCTATGGACTGGAGAGTAGCTAATGTAACCCCACTTTTTAAAAAAGGAGGGAGAGAGAAAACGGGTAATTATAGACCGGTTAGCCTGAGATCAGTAGTGGGGGAAATGTTGGGATCAATTTATTAAGGATGAAATAGCAGCACATTTGGAAAGCAGTGACAGGATCGGTCCAAGTCAGTATGGATTTGTGAAAGGGAAATCATGCTTGACAAATCTTCTGGAATTTTTTGAGGATGTAACTAGCAGAGTGGACAAGGGAGAACCAGTGGATGTGGTGTATTTGGACTTTCAAAAGGCCTTTGACAAGGTCCCACATAAGAGATTGGTGTGCAAAATCAAAGCACATGGTATTGGGGGCAATGTACTGGCGTGGATAGAGAATTGGTTGGCAGACAGGAAGCAGAGAGTCGGGATAAAACGGTCCTTTTCGGAATGGGAGGCAGTGACTAGTGGAGTGCAGCAGGGCTCAGTGCTGGGACCCCAGCTCTTTACAATATACATTAATGATTTGGATGCAGGAATTGAGTGTAATATCGGCAAGTTTGCAGACGACACTAAACTGGGTGGCGGTGTGAGCTGTGAGGAGGATGCTAAGAGGCTGCAGGGTGATTTGGACAGATTAGGTGAGTGGGCAAATGTATGGCAGATGCAGTATAATGTGGATAAATGTGAGGTTATCCACTTTGGTGGCAAAAACACGAAGGCAGAATATTATCTGAATGGTGGCAGATTAGGAAAAGGGGAGGTGCAACGAGACCTGGGTGTTATGGTTCATCAGTCATTGAAAGTTGGCATGCAGGTACAGCAGGCGGTGAAGAAGGCAAATGGCACGTTGACCTTCATAGCTAGGGGATTTGAGTATTGGAGCAGGGAGGTCTTACTGCAGTTGCACAGGGCCTTGGTGAGGCCTCACCTGGAATATTGTGTTCAGTTTTGGTCTCCTAATCTGAGGAAGGACGTTCTTGCTATTGAGGGAGTGCAGCGAAGGTTCACCAGACTGATTCCAGAGATGACTGGACTGACATATGTGGAGAGACTGGATCAACTGGGCCTGTATTCACTGGAGTTTAGAAGGATGAGAGGGAATCTCATATAAGTTTCTGACGGGACAGGACAGGTTACATGCGGGAAGAATGTTCCCGATGTTGGGGAAGTCCAGAACAGTCTTAGGATAAGGGGTAGGCCATTTAGGACTGAGATGAGGAGAAACTTCTTCACTCAGAGAGTTGTTAACCTGTGGAATTCCCTGCCGCAGAGAGTTGTTGATGCCAGTTCATTGGATATATTCAAGAGGGAGTTAGATATGGCTCTTACGGCTAAAGGGATCAAGGGGTATGGAGAGAAAGCGGGAAAGGGGTACCGAGGTGAATGATCAGCCATGATCTTATTCAATGGTGGTGCAGGCTCAAGGGGCCACATGGCCAACTCCTGCACCTACTTCTTGTGTCTTGATCACATGCTGGTGCAGTGTGTTGGTCTGGACACATTGATGTAGACCTGTAACACATCTTTTGCTTAGCACATTTGCATTTTTCTTTTCTTTTTTTTATCACCTGTATAAGGTTCTCGGTTTATTTCATGCACCAAACAGTGCAAATATCAACCAAGTCATCATCATTTTAAACACACATCTGTTGAAAAGATTCCAAATTCTTATGGGCTCGAGTTTTGGCCATGTATTTATAATGCTGACTTATATACATTATACACTTTCTATGCATGTAGTGATTGATTTCATTCACATGAGTAGAATGGGCCTACATTCTTTGGAGTTTAGAACAATGGTGACTTCATTGAAACATAAGATTCTGAGAGGGCTTGACAGGGTAGATGCAGGGAGGATGTTCCCCCCGGGCTGGGGAGTCTAGAACCAGGGGTCACAGTCTCAGGATAAGGGGTCGGACATTTAGGACCAAGATGAGGAGAAATTTCTTCACTCTGAGGGGGTGAATCTTTGGAATTCTCTGCCCCAGAGGGTTGTGGGTGCTGACTCACTGAATATATTCAAGGCTGAGATAGAGAGGTATTTGGAGTCTAGAGGAAATCAAGGGATTATGGGGATCGGGCGGGAAAGTGAAGTTGAGGTCGATGATCAGCCGTGATCTTATTGAATGGCGGAGCAGGCTCGAGGGGCTGTATGGCCTACTCCTGTTCCGATTTCTTATGTTCTGATAGATTTTTGGACACTAAGAGAATCAAGGGATATGGAGATCGGGCAGGAAAGTGGAGTTGAGGTTGAAGATCAGCCGTGATCTTATTAAATGGCAGAGCAGGCTCAAAGGGCCGTATGATGTCTCCGCAAGATCCTACAAATCCCCTGGGAGGACAGCTGCACCAACATTAGCGTCCTCGAATTCAACATCCCCAGCATTGAAGCACTGACTACACTTGATCAGCTCCGCTGGGCAGGCTATATTGTCCGCATGCTCGACACAAGACTTCCAAAGCAAGAGCTCTACTCGGAACTCCTTCTTGGCAAGCGAACCCCAGGTGGGCAGAGGAAACGTTACAAGGACACCCTCAAAGCCTCCCTGATAAAGTGCAACATCCCCACCGACACCTGGGAGTCCCTGGCCAAAGACTGCCCTAAGTGGAGGAAGTGCATCCGGGAGGGCGCTGAGCACCTCGAGTCTCGTCGCCGAGAGCATGCAGAAACCAAGCGCAGGCAGCGGAAGGAGCGTGCGGCAAACCAGTCCCACCCACCCTTTCCCTCAACCACTGTCTGTCCCACCTGTGACAGAGACTGACTCTCGTATTGGACTGTTCAGCCACCCAAGGACTCATTTTAAGAGTGGAAGCAAGTCTTCCTCGATTCTGAGGGACTGCCGCTGATGATGGCCTACTCCTGCTCAAATTTCTTATGTTCTTAAAGAGATGCAGTGCTTTTGGGGGATTGGTGGAGTGGAAGCTAATGAAAAGCAATGTGCACGGATTTCTTTTATTATTTACTGTATAGAAATGCTCAGCTCAGTTCTAGACTCGTGTTTTGCTCAGGCCTTTGATGAAAGGTGTCCACCAGAAAGTTAACCATAACCAAAATCATAAATCACATATTTATCAGTTTTGAAAGAGCTGCTTACGAATACTATTTGGCAGAATGGCTTTATAGCAGCACTTACTACACATCACCATAGGCGGTCCCTCGAAGCGAGGATGAATTGCTTCCAGGCCAAAATGGGATGAGTTCACAGGTGTTTCAATGAAGGACCTAATATTCCAGGTCCCGAACTACATGTTGAAGAGTGGAAGATGCCTGTGCGTGGATTTTTTTAACGTGGGGTGGCCGTTGCACACCAGCCACCACACGGGCTTGACAGAGCGAGGTCTTGGTCCAGTGGCAAGGGGTAACCAGGACGACTGGAGACCTGCTCTGCTGCACGGACCCAGTGCACACACATATCGCAGTGTGGGCTGGGCCCGTGCTGCCCCTGGGCCCTCGCCTCTCCTGGGCCCCGATCACGTCCCTCTACAATCTCTCGCCGCTCCTGCTGTACCTGCCCGCGCTCCAATCAGCGACCTGGATTTGGGCGACGTCAAATCCAGTCGCCCTGTTGCAGCAGCACGCGCTGTACCTTGCGGTGGTCGGGCTGATGCTCCCGCTAATGGCCCCGGCCTGCTGATATTACAGTACTTCCTGCTACACATCAGGAAAGACGTGATTGCACTGGAGCAGGTCCAGAGGAGAGTTACGAGGATGTTGCCAGGACTGGAGAGTTTTAGTTATGAGGAAAGATTGGGTAGGCTGGGGATGTTTTCTATCGAACACAGGATGTTGAGGGGAGGTTTAAGTGAGGTGTATAAAATTATGAGGGGCCTGGAGTGGATAGGAAGGACCGGTTTCCCTTAGCAGAGGGGTCAATAACCAGGGGGGGGGCATAGATTTAAAGTAATTGGTAGGAGGGTTAGAGGGGATTTGAGGGAAAGAAGATTCACCCAGAGGGTGGTGGGGGTCTGGAACTCACGGCCTGAAAGGGTGATAGAGGCAGGGACCCTCACCACATTTAAAAATGTACTGGGATATGCACTTGAAGAGCTTTGACCTACAGAGCTAAAAGTGGGATTAGGCTGGCTAGTTCTTTGTCGGCCGGCGTGGATACGATGGGCCAGATGGCCTCCCCGTGTTGTAATTTTCTATGATCAACATGAAGTGCACTGGTCCATATTTGGTTGGGATGAATTAAGATGCACAATACAACTACTGATCTAGTTGCACTGTCACAAGTTCAGAGCATTCATTCTAGACGCCACACTTAAAACATTCTGGATGCACTTAGCTTAGGGAAACACCATCTTTTAATTCTGTTTCTGAACACATGATGAAGTTTCCCAGATGATCCAATATCCTCACTGTTTTCTAAGTGACTTTTTAAGATTCATTAGCAATCTTTTGACTACAAAACAGAAATTCATTATTTATTGTATAAACAAAATTAGTGCAGAGTTATAATTCAAATGGGCCTGCCAATCACCTTCTATGCCAGTACAATTAAGAGGACCATGATAAGTTGTTTCTAAACAGTGAAATTAAAGGCCTGTGACCGCTGCTTTAAATCACATTTTGTTGATATTCGAATTTGCAAAATGCTCAGTGAATCTGGTTTAAACAGATACACCTGGACTCCGGGGGGGGCGGGGGAGAAGATTCACTCCCGCCCGATGGCGGACGGATAATTCGAATTATTACCGCCCGGTGGGAGGAATAGGTGGGAAATTGGGCTCTTTTAAGTCAAAAATGGCCTTCCAATGCTTTCGGCGGCTGTCGGAGTCAGTAGCAGGGCGGTGTCCATCAGCACGATGCTGATGATGTCAGCGTGACGCGGTCATGCCATGCTGACGTGTTGCAACATCCTGTCCCCTTCACTTAAAGGGGAGGGACGCTGCGAGGCCCTCATTGGGCTACGAGGGAGGGGGCTCGGCCGGGCCAGTGGTCCCGCCATGCTGCTTGTTGGCAGCCCGGCCTAACCAACGGGCGCCAATGTCGGGCCAACTCAGGAGTTCGGCGCGACGGTTAAAACAAAATGGCGGCCGCGGCGCCGCGCCCTCCCCTTTAAGGGCTGTTGTGGCGCCCAGCCGAAGCTGTCGGGGGCACCGACCGTATTCCCGCGGTGCGCAATAGGGGTCGGCGCAGGGGGTGGGGGGAAAATGGGGCGTGGCGGAAGACCCCGGCCCGGGGATGGGCCTTTTTAAAAAAAAAAAGGAGCAATTTGGGCCCCCGGGTGTTGCACTGTCAGAGACAGCTTTCCAAACACAACACGGTAAACGCGGAAAGAAACTTTTCATCGAATAAGGCAGTGACGGCGTACATTTCACTGACCCCATTTCAATGCAATTACACTGTCAATGTGTAAATACAACCTTCACACAAAATGTCATTTAAAGTCAAGTCGGGCCAACGCGCGACAAATTAACACGCACAGTGTAGACGGAGGTATCCTCACCACCACACCAGTCTGATTCCGGTCACAATAAATACCGACTACACAAATCTACTGATACTCATTTTTAATTTTAAACCTAAAGTGGATTAAATTGCACAATCAGATTTCCAGCTCGCCCATTTAATCTTTCCCCTCTTGCAAAGATCAGCCTGCATAAAACATTTAAAAATCACTCCTCCTTTAATCGTCGGTTGGACTTTCATCGTACGAGATCGTCCTGTGTTTGCCGCGCCTTTGGACATGGTCTTCGTTCATTTTCTCCAAAGCTTCGATCTACGAGATTTATTTTAAAAAGAAAGGTGTAGTAGTGTGGTTAGCACAGACAACGTACTGAAATTAATGCAGCCATCTTGCATTTTTTATTCATTCACAGCATTTATTGCCCATCCCCAATTGGCCTGGAGAAGGTGGCGGTGAGCCGCCTTCTTGACCCGCTGCAGTCCGTGTGGTGAAGGTTTTTCGAGTGGTTTGATACAAGTGTCATTTCAGAGGGAAATTAAGAGTCAACCACATTGCTGTGGGTCTGGAGACACATGTAGGACCAGACCGGGTAAGGACGGCAGATTTCCTTCCCTAAAGGACATCAGTGAACCAGATGGGTTTTTACAACAAGCCATAAGAACATAAGAAATAGGAGCAGGAGTAGGCCACATGGCCCCTCGAGCCTGCTCCGCCATTTAATACGATCATGGCCGATCCGATCATGGACTCAGCTCCACTTTCCCGCCCGCTCCCCATAACCCCTTATTCTTTTATCGGTTAAGAAATTGTCTATCTGTCTTAAATTTATTCAATGTCCCAGCCTCCACAGCTCTCTGAGGCAGCGAATTCCACAGATTTACAACCCTCAGAAGAAATTCCTCCTCATCTCAGTTTTAAATGGGCGGCCGCTTATTCTAAGACCATGCCCCCTAGTTCTAGTCTCCCCCATCAGTGGAAACATCCTCTGCATCCACCTTGTCAAGCCCCCTCATAATCTTATACGTTGCGATAAGATCACCTCTCATTCTTCTGAATTCCAATGAGTAGAGGCCCAACCTCCTCAACTTTTCCTCATAAGTCAACCCCTTCATCTCCGGAATCAACCTATTGAACTGCCTCCAAAGTAAGTTTAATTCAAAATAAAAATAATAAAAGTTAACAAGGAAAAAATGAGGAGTTTTGGGTCATAATACTGAACACCAACAAAAGAAAACAAATGACCTGCTTAGAAGAGCGACTGTGCCTGGCAGCGAGGGGTTAATGCAATATCCACGATGGGAAGGATTGTGTCAACGAATCGCTATAGGCTACTATCGAACGGGTTAACTCAGCTTCCCATCAGACTCAGTAATATCTCCAAGCCGAATATAAAGCCAGAATAACTAGGTCCGTTAATCCGTCTGGTATATTTGCACAGTTCTCTAATAACACTCGACCAGCTCTGCTGGGCGGGCCACATTGTCCGCATGCCGGACACGAGACTCCCAAAGCAAGCGCTCTACTCGGAACTCCTTCACGGCAAGCGAGCCCAGGTGGGCAGAGGAAACGTTACAGGGACACCCTCAAAGCCTCCCTGATAAAGTGCAACATCCCCACTGACACCTGGGAGTCCCTGGCCAAAGACCAGTCCGCCCAAAGTGGAGGAAGTGCATCCGGGAGGGCGCTGAGCACCTCGAGTCTCGTCGCCGAGAGCATGCAGATACCAAGCGCAGGCAGCGGAAGGAGCGTGCGGCAAACCAGACTCCCCACCCTCCCTTTCCTTCAACCACTGTCTGTCCCACCTGTGACAGGGACTGTGGTTCTTGTATTGGACTGTTCAGTCACCTAAGGACTCATTATAAGGAGTGGAAGCAAGTCTTCCTCGATTCCGAGGGACTGCCTTTGATGATGATGATGATGATGATGATAATCATGGCGGGGGAAGGGGGGAAATAATCTGAGATAATATCCAAAGACTTTATGCTACTACAAAACAAATAGTAAATTAGTCGCTTCACTCTCGCCCACTCAATTATATTTCCCCCCTTGCAGCAACGTATCACTGGAAAGTAGTTTAACTCGCTGGTTTAATGAATGAAATGTTCACAAAGTCAGCCCTCAACAAGTTATATTTTACGAAATGTCCTTGTTGTAGTAAAAGCTCCCCAGACGCTTAAAATACTGAGATTTTATTCATAAGCCGTGCTTTACTGCATTAGAAGGTTATACCTCAGCAACAAAGTCCACTTCATTATCCGCTGTAATACCTAAACCAGAGACTGCGTTGAAAAGCTCCCTTTCGCCCATTGCGTCTGCAACTCCCGACTTCTGGAAGAACTGCAACATGGAGAGCAGAATAATGGATCACTCTACATGTTTGGCCCAAGAAATCCATGAGTTAAGTACAAGTTTCAGAGTACCAATTTCAAATAGAACAAGGCAAACATGAAAGACAGACATAGTGGGCCCAAGTTTCCACATGATTTGCACCTGATTTTTTAGGAGCAACTGGTGGAGAACGGACTATCTTAGAAATCGCAATTCTCCACATTTTTTTTTTCTGCAGTTCTAGTCAGTTAGAACAGCTGGGGGGGGGGGGGGGGGGGGTGAAAGCTGTTTGTTCCTGACGGCAGGCGGGGAGGGGGAGGGAAACGGCTGCCTCAACTTTGAGGCTTCCTGCAGCCTTCTCACTGCTGCAAGAAGCCTCAGTGCTGATGGCAATGTGCTTTTATTAAAAAATGTTCAAAAATTGAACAGCTACAAAGAACTACAAAAATGGCCAAGTGCCAATGTTTTTTTCACACTGAGCATGTGCGAACGCTCCAACGCGCACGCGCAGCGTTGCCGGCAGGAAAAAAACTAATTTAAATAGTACCCGCCCCCTCCCACTTACAAAATCGGCGCAAGTGTAGGCTCCGCCCCCCTGGGCGCCGCGCCAGGCAGACAAGGAGCTGCAGGGCGCTCCAGAATCGCGCTTTTTTTTTCCGGCGCCG
Organism: Pristiophorus japonicus; assembly: GCF_044704955.1. Classification (NCBI taxonomy): domain Eukaryota; kingdom Metazoa; phylum Chordata; class Chondrichthyes; family Pristiophoridae; genus Pristiophorus; species Pristiophorus japonicus. The sequence goes on from NC_091977.1 coordinate 542,896,932, forward strand.
TTTTAGGCGCGAAAAACGGGCGCCCAGCTCGGAGGGGCGCCCGTTTTTTATCGCGTGGAAACTTGGGCCCAGAATGTTTCAGTGTAAGGGGTGTCGCAGTTGTGTGGGGCGGACTGGTTGGGCCGGGTGCTCTTTACCTTTCCGCCATTGTTCATTGTTTATAGGTTTATATGTAACCTTCAGGGCTGCTGACCGAGGGCCGTGCGGCTCTTTGTCGGCCGGCGTGGACACGATGGGCCGGAATGGCCTCCTTCTGTGCTGTAAGTTTCTATATAGCAGTTTCTTTTTAATCGTTTACGGGATGTGGGCGTCGCTGGCAAGGCCGGCATTTATTGCCCATCCCTAACTGCCCCTTGAGAAGGTGGTGGTGAGCCGCCTTCTTGAACCGCTGCAGTCCGTGTGGTGAAGGTGCTCCCACAGTGCTGTTAGGGAGGGAGTTCCAGGATTGTGACCCAGCGACGATGAAGGAACGGCCGATATATTTCCAAGTCAGGGTGGTGTGTGACTGGGAGGGGAACGTGGAGGTGGTGGTGTTCCCATGGACCTGCTGCCCTTGTCCTTCTAGGGGGTAGAGGTCGCGGGTTTGGGAGGTGCTGCCGAAGAAGCCTTGGCGAGTTGCTGCAGTGCATCTTGTAGATGGTGCACACTGCAGCCAGGGGGCGCCGGTGGTGGAGGGAGTGAGTGTTGAAGGTGGTGGATGGGGTGTCGATCAAACGGCTGCTTTGTCCTGGATGATGTCGAGCTTCTCGAGGGTTGTTGGAGCTGCACTCATCCAGGCAAGTGGAGATTGTTCCATCACACTCCTGACTTGTGACTTGTAGATGGTGGAAAGGCTTTGGGGAGTCAGGAGGTGAGACACTCGCCGCAGAATACCCAGCCTCTGACCTGCTCTTGTTGCCACAGTATTTATGTGGCTGGTCCAGTTAAGTTTCTGGTCAATGGTGACCCCCAGGATGTTGGTGGTGGGGGATTACTGTTGTAATGTGTGAAACGCAACAGCCAATTTGAGCACCGCTAGCTCCCACAAATAGCAATATGATAATGACCAGATAATGTTTTTTTTTAATTCATGGGATTTATTGCCCACCCGTAATTGCCATCGAGAAGTCACCATTGCTGTAGGGGGCAGGAGTCGAGGTGGAAGGAACTGAATGGATGAGTTCCGAGGATAGTAGCTTTGTGTCTGCCATTGATGGGGTGGAGGGAACGAGGAGCGAGATGAGATCCAGTGTGAATAAGTGGAAGGTATACGTATTGAGGTAAAACAGGAGATCACAAAATGGTTGAGAGGATGAGGTCACGGAGAAATTTCAACAATGACTTGTACAACGCTTTTAGCGTAGTAACATAGAAAATAGGGGCAGGAGTAGGCCATTCGAGCCTGCACCGCCATTCAATATGATCATGGCTGATAATGCAATTTCAGTACCCCATTCCTGCTTTCTCTCCATACCCCTTGATCCCTTTAGCCGTAAGGGCCATATCTAACTCCCTTTTGAATATATCTAACGAACTGGCCTCAACAACTCTCTGTGGTAGAGAATTCCACAGGTTCACCACTCTCTGGGTGAAGAAGTTTCTCCTCATCTCGGTTCTAAATGGCTTAACCCTTAACCTTAGGCTGTGACCCCTGGTTCTGGACTTCCCCAACATCGGGAACATTCTTCCTGCATCTAACCTGTCCCGTCCCGTCAGAATTTTATATGTTTCTATGAGATCCCCTCTCATTCTTCTAAATTCCAGTGAATATAAGCCCAGTCGATCCAGTCTTTCTTCATATGTCAGTCCTGCCATCCCAGGAATCAGTCTGGTGAACCTTCGCTGCACTCCCTCAATAGCAAGAATGTCCTTCCTGAGATTAGGAGACCAAAACTGTACACAATATTCCAGGTGTGGTCTCACCAAGGCCCTGTACAACTGCAGTAAGACCGCCCTGCTCCTATAGTAAAGTGTCCCAAGGTGCTCCACAGGAGCAATTATCAAACAGAATTTGACACCGAGTCACACAAGGAGATATTGGGACAGGTGCCCAGAAGCTTGGTCATAAGGAATGTCTTAAAGGAGGGGAGAGAGGTGGAGAGGTTTAGGGAGGGAATTCCAGAGCTTGGGGCCCAGGCAGCTGAAGGCACAGCCGCCGATGGTGGAGCGATTAAAATCGGGGATGCTCAGGAGACCAGACTTGGAGGAGCACAGAGATCTCGGAGAGTTGTCAGGCTGGAGGAGATCAACCAGATAGGGAGGGATTTGTAAACATGGATGAGAATTTTTGTTTAAAAATCGAGGTGTTGCTTAGCCGGGAGCCAATATAGGTCAGTGAGCACAGGGGGTGATGGGTGAGCGGGACTCGGTGCGAGTTAGGACACAAGTCAGCGAGCAGAGGGTGATGGGTGAACGGGACTCGGTGCGAATTAGGACACGGGGCAGTGAGCACAGGGGGTGATGGGCGAGTGGGACTCGGTGCGAGTTAGGACACGGGGCAGTGAGCACAGGGGGTGATGGGTGAGTGGGACTCGGTGCGAGTTAGGACACGGGGCAGTGAGCACAGGGGGTGATGGGTGAGTGGGACTTGGTGAGAGTTAGGACACAGGGCACAGGGGGTGATGGGTGAGCGGGACTCGGTGTGAGTTAGGACACGGGTCAGTGAGCACAGGGGGTGATGGGTGAGTGGGACTCGGTATGAGTTAGGACACAGGTCAGTGAGCACAGGGGGGTGATGGGTGAGTGGGACTTGGTGCGAGTTAGGACACGGGTCGGTGAGCACAGGGGGTGATGGGTGATCGGGACTGGGTGTGAGTTAGGACACGGGTCAGTGAGCACAGGGGGTGATGGGTGATCGGGACTGGGTGTGAGTTAGGACACGGGGCAGTGAGCACAGGGGGTGATGGGTGAGTGGGACTCGGTGTGAGTTAGGACACGGGTCAGCGAGCACAGGGGGTGATGGGTGAGTGGGACTCGGTGAGTTAGGACACGGGGCAGTGAGCACAGGGGGTGATGGGTGATCGGGACTCGGTGTGAGTTCGGACACGGGTCAGCGAGCACAGGGGGTGATGTGAGCGGGACTCGGTGCGAGTTAGGACACGGGGTCAGTGAGCACAGGGGGCGATGGGTGAGCAGGACTTGCTGAGAGTTCGGACACGGGGCAGCGAGCACAGAGGGTGATGGGTGAGCGGGACTTGGTGCGAGTTAGGACACGGGTCAGCGAGCACAGGGGGTGATGTGAGTGGGACTTGGTGCGAGTTAGGACACGGGGCAGCGAGCACAGGGGGTGATGGGTGAGCGGGACTCGGTGCGAGTTAGGACACGGGGCAGCGAGCACAGGGGGTGATGGGTGAGTTGGACTCGGTGTGAGTTAGGACACGGGGCAGCGAGCACAGAGGGTGATGGGTGAGCGGGACTCGGTGCGAGTTAGGACACGGGCAGGCCAATTTTGGATTTCAAAATCAGCACAAGAATTTTGGGGAAAATCAGCAGACTGGGATACTGGAAACGAGTGTGGCTCAGAGAGGCCGGAAGCAATGATTGCAGCTTCAACATCACAGCAATTACACATGGCACTGTCTGCAGAAGGGCAAGGCAGTAAGGCTGGGAAGCCCTATGAATAATATCTTGTTTTGGTAGAGCGAGGTAAACTCTGCAACACCAGAGCGACTCAATTGCCACATGATTGAATAAACCCTGGTTTGGAGTAGCACAATATGATGTTCTACTGTACAATTTAAAAAATAAAAAGTACTGGGGCTCATTTCTAGAGGAATAAAATTCAAAAACAAAGATGTTAACTTAAACTTATACATAGAAACATAGAAAATAGGTGCAGGAGTAGGCCATTCGGGCCCTTCGAGCCTGCACCACCATTCAATGAGTTCATGGCTGAACATGCAACTTCAGTACCCCATTCCTGCTTTCTCTCCATACCCCTTGATCCCTTTAGCCATAAGGGCCACATCTAACTTCCTTTTGAATATATCTAATGAACTGGCCTCAACAACTCTCTGTGGTAGAGAATTCCACAGGTTCACAATTCTCTGAGTGAAGAAGTTTCTCCTCATCTCGGTCCTAACTTTGGTTTTACCACACTTGGGTACAGTGAACACTTCTGGTCTCTATATTGCAAATAGGATATAGAAGCACTGGAACAAGTGGAAAAAATAAGATTTAGTCGAAGGATAACAGAACTGAGAGATGATGACTATCAGGAAAGATTGACCAGGCTTACTGGATAAAGGACTTTAATATTATGAAGGGGTCCGATAGGGTAGAGGTAGAGAAGATGTTTGCACTTGTGGGAGCCTCCAAAACCAGGGCCCATAAATATAAGATAGTCAGTAATAAATCCAACAGGAAATTCAGGAGAAACTTCTTTACCCAGAGAGCGGTGAGAATGTGGAACTCGCTGCCACAGGGAGGGGTTGTGGCAAATAGTATCGATGCATTTAAGGGGAGGCTGGGCTAGCTAATGAGGGAGAAGGGAATAGAGGGTTATGGTGATAGGGTGAAATGAAATATAGTATGGGAGGAGGCTTGTGTGGAGCATAAACACGGACACGGATGTGTTGGGCCAAATGGCCGATTTCTGTGCTATAAATTCTACGTAAAGCTGCAGTAATTCACTGCTGCCAAGGTAAGTTGATCTGCAACAGGAAAAAGCAATGTAATCGATACCCGAGAAACATTTTGGCAGTCCCTGAAGAGAAACTCTAGTCCATGCGGATGAGTCAGTTCCACAGACTGACTGACGTCAATCAACCAGACCTGTGCAGAAACAAAAAACACGTCAAGTGTGTGAAAAATCAATCTGAAGTCCAGTGAATGCTGCAGTCCGTTAAGGAAGCAGTAGCAGGACATTTAGAAAATCATAATACAATCAAAGCAGAGTCAGCATGGTTTTATGAAAGGGAAATCATGTTTGACAAATTTGCTGGAGTTCTTTGAGGATGTAACGAGCAGGGTGGATAAGATGTATTTGAATTTCCAGAAGGCATTCAATAAGGTGCCAGACAAAAGGTTACTGCACAAGATAAAAGTTCACGGGGTTGGGGGTAATATATTAGCATGGATAGAGGATTGGCTAACTAACAGAAAACAGAGAGTCGGGATAAATGGGTCATTGCACGGTTGGCAAACAGTAACTAGTGGGATACCACAGGGATCGGTGCTGGGTCCTCAACTATTTACAATCTATATTAATGCCTTGGATGAAGGGACCGAGTGTAATGTAGCCAAGTTTGCTGATGACACAAAGATGGGTCGGAGAACAAATTGTGAGGGGGACGCAAAGGGATATAGACAGGCTAAGTGAGTGGGCAAAAATCTGGCAGATGGAGTATAATGTGGGAAAATGTGAGGTTATCCACTTTAGCAGGAAAAATAAGAAAGCTCATTATTTAAATGGAGAGAGACTACAAAATGCTGCGGTACAGAGGAATCTGAGGGTACCTGTACATGAAACACAAAAGTTAGTCTGCAGGTACAGCAAGGCAAATGGAATGTTGGCCTTTACTGCAAGGGGGATAGAGTATAAAAGTTGGGAAGTCCTGCTACAACTGTACAGGGTATTGGTGAGGCCACACCTGGAGAACTGCGTACAGTTTTGGTCTCCGTATTTAAGGAAGGATATACTTGCATTGGAGGCTGTTCAGAGAAGGTTCACTCGGTTAATTCCTGAGATGAAGGGATTGACTTATGAAGATAGGTTGAGCAGGTTGAGCCTATACTCATTGCAGTTTAGAAGAATGATTGAAACTTATAAGATTCTGAGGGGACTTGACAGGGTAGATGCAGAGAGGATGTTTCCCCTCGTGGGGGAATCTAGAACTAGGGGTCATAGTTTCAGAATAAGGGGCCGCCCATTTAAAACTGAGATGAGGAGGAATTTCTTCTCTCAGAGGGTTGTAAATCTATGGAATTCTCTGCCGCAGAGAGCTGTGGAGACTGGGTCATTGAATATATTTAAGGCGGAGATAGACAGATTTTTGAGCGATAAGGGAGTAAAGGGTTATGGGGAGCGGGCAGGGAAGTGGAGTTGAGGCCAAGATCAAATCAGCCATGATATTAAATGGCGGAGTAGGCTCGAGGGGCCGAATGGCCTACTCCTGCTCCTATTTTCTGATGTTTTTATGAATGAGTTTGTTCGGCATAGGTCCCTTTAACAGCGATGTTTGGGAAAAGGGAAATTTTTCAGTACGCAGTCAGATCTGTGTGCATCTGAACCACCATTAGGAATAAAGACAAAGCAGAACGAAATCCAAAAAATTCTATAATTCTAGAGGCCAGGGAGCACGTCACAGAAAGGGTAGTGGAAATAAGAACATAAGAAATAGGAGCTGGAGTCGGCCATATGGCCCCTCGAGCCTGCTCCACCATTTAATACGATCATGGCTGATCTTAGACCTCAACTCCACTTTCCCGCCCGATCCCCACATCCCTCGATTCCCTGAGACTCCACAAATCTATCGATCTCAGCCTCGAATATATTCAGAGACTCAGCATCCACAGCCCTCTGGGGCAGAGAATTCCAAAGGTTCACCACCCTCAGTGAAAAAATTCCTCATCTCAGTCCTAAATGGCCGACCCCTTATCCTGAGACTGTGACCCCTGGTTCGAGACTCCCCAGCCCGGGGGAAACATCCTCCCTGCATCTACCCTGTCAATCCCCCTCAGAATCTTGTGTTTCAATAAGGTCACCTCTCATTCTTCTAAACTCCAGAGAGTATAGGCCCATTCTGCACAAACTCTCATCTTAAGATAGTCATCTCATCCCAGGATTTATCTAGTGAACCTCATCAGACTGATTCCCGGGATGGCAGGACTGACGTATGAAGAAAGACTGGATCGACTATGCTTATATTCACTGGAGTTTAGAAGAATGAGAGGGGATCTCATAGGAACATATAAAATTCTGACGGGATTGGACAGGTTAGATGCAGGAAGAATGTTCCCGATGTTGGGGAAGTCCAGAACCAGGGGTCACAGTATAAGGATAAGAGGTAGGCCATTTAGGACCGAGATGAGGAGAAACTTCTTCACTCAAGAGTGGTGAACCTGTGGAATTCACTGTCGCAGAGAGTTGTTGAGGCCAGTTCGTTAGATATATTCAAAAGGGAGTTAGATGTGGCCCTTACGGCTAAAGGGATCAAGGGGTATGGAGAGAAAGCAGGAAAGGGGTACTGAGGTGAATGATCAGCCATGATCTTATTGAATGACGGTGCAGGCTCGAAGGGCCGAATGGCCTACTTTCTATGTTTCTGTCTGGAACTCTCTCCCACAAAGGGTGGCGGTCAATTGAAAATTTCAAAACTAATAAGGTTAGATGTTTTATTCGGCAAAGGTTTGAAGGGTTACGGAACCAAAGTGGGTAGACCGTAGACCAGCCGTGACCTGATTGGCGGAACAGGTTCGAGGCTGTGAATGGCCTCTTCAATGAGAGGTGATCTTATTGAAATATGTAAGATAATGAGGGGACTCGACAAGGTGGATGCAGAGAGGATGTTTCCACTCCAAGGGGAAACTAAAACTCGGGGACATAGTCTCAGAATAAGGGGCCGCCCATTAAAACTGAGATGAGGAGAAATCTTTTTTTCTGAGGGTTGTAAATCTGTGGAATTCTCTGCCCCAGACAGCCGTGAATATATTTCATCATCACAGGCAGTCCCTCGGAATCGAGGAAGACTTGCTTCTACTCTAAAAGCGAGTTCTTTTGTGACTGAACAATCCAATACGGGAATTATAGTCTCGGTCACAGGTGGGACAGACAGTGGTTGAGGGAAAGGGTGGGTGGGACTGGTTTGCCGCACGCTCCTTCCGCTGTGAAGATACAGATGTTTGAGCGATAAGGGAGTAAAGGGTTATGGGGAGCGGGCGGGGAAGTGGAGCTGAGTCCATGATCAGATCAGCCGTGATCTTATTAAATGGCGGAGCAGGCTCGAGGGGCCAAATGGCCGATTCCTGCTCCTATTTCTTATGTTCTCCTGTTCCTAGGTTGCTAATAGGATGCAAATAACACTGTTACAAGGAAGTGGATTAATTTAGTTCAGAGTTTAAAATAAAAGCATTCCGAGAGGACTGAGTTCTCTAATTACGAGTTACTGTCTGACGACCAGTTTTCTCTTTCTACTCCACCCCCAGTAAAAATCATCACTGAACTTTCTTAACCCTGACACACCTGAAAGTATTCTTACCTTCCCCATATGCCACAGCATGTTGTACGCACTGAGATCAGCGTGGACAAGCTTGCATTCGGTGTACAGCTGTTGCATCATCTGTAAGACAAGATAGACCATCAACCAATAGCAATCAGCCCCTGTTTAGCAAATATTCACCAAGAGAAGGCCAAGAGGCGACCCGATAGTATTTAAATGGTGATGGCTTGGGAAGTGTCGATGTACAGAGGGACCTGGGTGTCCTTGTACACCAGTCATTGAAAACAAATATGTAGGTACAGCAAGCAGTGAGGGAGGCAAATGGTTTGTTGGCCTTCATTGCACGAGGATTTAGGAGCAAGGATGTCTTACTGCAGTTATACAGGGCCTTGGTGAGACCACACCTGGAGTATTGTGTGCAGTTTTGGTCTTCTTACCTAAGAAAGGATATACTTGCCATAGAGGGAGTGCAGCGAAGGTTCACCAGACTGATTCCTGGGATGGCAGGACTGTCATATAAGGAGAGATTGGGTCGACTAGGCCTGTATTCACTAGAGTTTAGAAGAATGAGAGGGGTTCTCATTGAAACGTATAAAATTCTGACTGGGTTGGACAGACTGGATGCGGGGAGGATGTTTCCCCCGGGCTGGGAAGTGTAGAACAAGGGGTCACAGTCTCAGGATACGGGGTAGGAAATTTAGGACCGAGATGAGGAGAAATGTTTTCACTCAGAGGGTGGTGACCCTGTGGAATTCTCTACCACAGAAGGCTGTGGAGGCCAAGTTACTGAATATATTTAAGAGGGAGATAGATAGATTTCTCGACACAAAAAGCATCAAGGGGTATGGGGAGAAAGTGGGAATATGGTGTTGATAGAGGATCAGCCATGATCATATTGAATGGCGGTGCAGGCTCGAAGGGCCGAATGGCCAACGACTGCTCCTATTTTCTATGTTTTTATGGAGGCCTTTAAGATTATGAAGGGTCGGATAGGCGTAGAGAAGTTGTTTGACCAAAACACAGGCCGTAAATATCAGAAACAGGCGTGCAAATCATCCCCCTGGAACCTTCAAGACTTGATGTATTTTCAATTCTTTTGAATTACACAACACTGGAGTCAGTAACCGCACTATTGGAAACAGCGGAGCATTTTCATACCGTTGCCACGTTGAGCTTGGGCAGAGAGAAAAAAAAAGATAGCTTACATGCAAAACCTGGTAGTAGGCCCGTTTCATATCGTCGGTACTGAGTTTAACATCCTTTAACTTAGGAGCTGGCACGTGATCTTGGCCTATGAAGGACATCACCAGAATATGCTTCTTCAGGATAACCACCTCCGGACACGGAATCCCCACTTTCTGCATTCTGCAGAATAAAAAGAGGACATCAGACTGTGCAATGGCCACAACAACTGGCATTTATATAGCACCTTCAACGTAGTAAAACGTCCCGCGGTGCTTCACAGGAGTGGTTACACGGAGTCACATAAGGAGATATTACAACAGATGACCAAAAGCTTGGTCACAGAGGTCGGTTTTAAGATGAGTCTTGAAGGAAGAAACATAGAATATAGGTGCAGGAGTAAGCCATTCGGCCCTTCGAGCCTACACCGCCATTCAATGAGTTCATGGCTGAACATGCAACTTCAGTACCCCATTCCTGCTTTCTCGCCATACCCCTTGATCCCCCTAGTAGTAAGGACCTCATCTAACTCCTTTTTGAATATATTTAGTGAATTGGCCTCAACAACTTTCTGTGGTAGAGAATTCCACAGGTTCACCACTCTCTGGGTGAAGAAGTTTCTCCTCATCTCGGTCCTAAATGGCTTAACCCTTATCCTTAGACTGTGACCCCTGGTTCTGGACTTCCCCAACATCGGGAACATTCTTCCTGCATCTAACCTGTCCAGTCCCGTCAGAATTTTAAACGTTTCTATGAGATCCCCTCTCATTTTTCTGAACTCCAGTGAATACAAGCCCAGTTGATCCAATCTTTCTTGAGAGAGAGAGAGAGAGAGAGAGGTGGAGAGGTTTAGGGAGGGAGTTCGAGAGCTTGGGGCCCAGGCAGCTGAAGGCACGGCCACCGATGCAGAAGAGATTAACATCGGGGATGCTCAGGACAAGACGGTTCCATCAACCAATAGCACTAAGCCCCTGTTTGGAACATATTGACCAAGGGCAGGCCAAGAGGTGACTTGATAGAGGTCTTTAAGACTATGAAGGATAGAACGTAGAGAAGCTGTTTCCATCTGGAGTACTGGGCACAGTTTGGGTCTCCTTATCGAAGGAAGTACTTGCCTTGGAGGCGGTTCAACAGAGATTCACGAGATTGATTCCTGGGATGAGGTCTGTCTTACGATGAGAGTTTGTGCAGAATGGGCCTGTACTCGCTGGAGTTTAGAATAATGAGAGGTGATCTCATTGAAGCACACAAGATTCTGAGGGGGATTGACAGGGTAGATGCTGAGAGGATGTTTCCCCCGGGCTGGAGAGTCTAGAACCAGGGGTCACAGTCTCAGGATAAGGTGGGTCCATTTAGGACTGAGATGAGGAGGAATTTCTTCACTCAGAGGGTGGTGAATCTTTGGAATTCTCTGCCCCAGAGGGCTGTGGATGCTCAGTCATTGAGTATATTCAAGGCTAAGATCGATAGATTTTGGACTCTAGGGGAATTAAGGGATATGGGGATCGGGCGGGAAAGTGGAGCTGAGGTCGATGATCAGCTGTGATCTTATTAAATGGCGGAGCAGGCTCGAGGGGCCGAATGGCCGACTCCTGCTCCTAATTCTTAGGTTACGTAACAAACATAAGAAATAGGAGCAGGAGTAGGCCATACGGCCCCTCGAGCCTGCTCCGCCATTTAATACGATCATGGCTGATCTGATCATGGACTCAGCTCCACTTCCCTGCCCGCTCCCCATAACCCCTTATCGTTCAAGAAACTGTCTATTTCTGTCTTAAATTTATTCAATGACCCAGCTTCCAAAGCTCTCTGAGGCAGCAAATTCCACAGATTTACAACCCTCAGAGAAGAAATTCCTCCTCATCTCTGTTTCAAATGGGCAGCCCCTTATTCTAACATTATGCCCCCTAGTTCTAGTCTCCCCCATCAGTGGAAACATCCTCTCTGCATCCACCTTGTCAAGCCCCCTCATAATCTTACACATTTCAATAAGCAGGGTGGCGGTGTGAGCTGTGAGGAGGATGCTAGGAGGCTGCAGGGTGACTTGGACAGGTTAGGTGATAATGTAGATAAATGTGAGGTTATCCATTTTGGTGGTAAAAACAAGGAGGCAGATTATCTGAATGGTGACAGATTATTAAAAGGGGAGGTGCAACAAGACCTGGGTCTCATGGCACATCAGTCATTGAAGGTTGGTATACAGGTACAGCAGGCGGTGAAGGCGGCAAATGGTATGTTGACCTTCATAGTGAGAGGATTTGAGTATAGGAGCAGGGAGGTCTTACTACAGTTGTACGGGGTCTTGGTGAGGCCACACCTTGAATATTGTGGACAGTTTTGGTCTCCTAATCTGAGGAAGGACCTTCTTGCTATTGAGGGAGTGCAGCAAAGGTTCACCAGACTGATTCCCGGGATGGCAGGACTGACATATGAAGAAAGACTGGATCAACTGGGCCTGTATTCAATGGAATTTAGATGAATGAGAGGGGATCTCATAGAAACATAAAATTCTGACGGGGTTAGACAGGTTAGATGCAGGAAGAATGTTCCCAATGTTGGGGAAGTCCAGAACCAGGGGTCACAGTCTAAGGATAAGGGGTAAGCCATTTAGGACCGAGATGAGGAGAAACTTCTTCACCCAGAGAGTGGTGAACCTGTGGAATTCTCTACCGCAGAAAGTTGTTGAAGCCAGTTTGTTAGATATATTCAAAAGGGAGGAAGATGTGGCCCTTACAGCTAAAGGGATCAAGGGGTGTGGAGAGAAAGCAGGAAAGGGGTACTGAAATGCATGATCATATTGAAATATAGAAACATAGAAAATAGGTGCAGGAGCCTGCACCACCATTCAATAAGATCATGGCTGATCATTCCCTCAGTACCCCTTTCCTGCTTTCTCTCCATAACCCTTGATCCCTTTAGCCGTAAGGGCCACATCTAACTCCCTCTTGAACATATCCAATGAACTGGCATCAACAACTCTCTGCGCTCGTGAATTCCACAGGTTAACAATTCAACCTGTGAATGAGCCACGCCCCCCCCCAAAAAAAAGAGGGAATATTGGTTGTAGGGCTGGAGGAGGTCAGAGATTGGGACCTTATAGGAAGGGCCTGAACACAGAAACAAAAGCCATTTTAGTCGTTACTCATCAAGAGTATTTTGATTTGCACACGGATGCACCATGAAGCTGGGAGTATTATTCAAAAGCATACGAGGATAGTTACTCTCTTTTGGCAAGAGTTCTAGATGTGTAAATAACAACCTTGGTCAACAAAAGGGCTGAGAGATCGTATAAAACTAAAGAAAGGACTTCCACAACTGCAAAGAACATCAGAGAGACTGGGAGAGATATAAAGAACGACAAAGAGATACATAGGGTAGTAAGTGTTGCAAAAAGGAATCCCCCCCAAAATTCCACCACCTCCAGTGTGATCCCACCACCAATCACATCTTCCCCTCCCAGCATTCCGTAGGGGCCGCTCCCTCTGTGACCCCCTGGTCCACTCCTCAATCACCTCCAGCACCCCCTCCCCTCCCCACGGCACCTTCCCGTGCACCTGCCCTTTCACTCCCTCTCTTCCCACTATCCAGGGTCCCAAATACTCCTTCCAGGTGGAACAGTGATTTACTTGTACTTCTTTCAGTTTAGTATACTGTATTCGCTGCTCACGATGTGGTCTCGTCTACACTGGGGAGATCGAATGTAGATTGGGTGAGCGCTTTGCGGAACACCTCCGTTCAGTCCGTAAGTGTGACCCTGAGCTTCCGTTCGCCTGTCGCTTTAATTCCCCGCTCCACTCCCCCTCTGACCTCTCCGCCCTCGGCCTCCTACACTGTTCCAACGAAGCTCAACGCAAGCTCAAGGAACAGCACCTCATCTTTTGTTTAGGCACTTTACAGCCTTCTGGACTCAACATCGAGTTCAACAATTTCAGAGTGTAACCTCTGCCCCTATTTTTTTTTTTAATTTTCTGTTTTATTTTCTCTTTCCCACGGCCCCTGTTGATGATTCTGCCTTCTCCATTTACACCCCATCAACACTCATCTTTTGTTTCATAATTTGTCCCATGATGAAGTGGGGCTCTCGAGCTCTGCTATAATTAAAGGATTAAGAATGGGTCGCAGGCCTAAAAGAGCTAAATAGGCTTTTGTAGCGGTCTGCTTTCCAAGTTGCTTAACGGGCAGAAGAGATAACGCTACGTCAGAATGATTAACAGTTGAAAGCTGTGTAACTTGAGGACAATTACAAATAGCCAAACTGTTTAACCGCAGGAGGCCCAGTGAGGCAGTTAAACAGAGCAAAGGGTCAGAAGTGACACGTTGGAGAAACTTCATCTGGTATGAGACGTAGGCCAATGATTGTATGACGCGAAAGGGAATTAGTCAAGCAGCAATTGTGCACGCGAGCTTTGGGCTAATTAAAGGGCATGGGGGGGACCGTGCACAAGGCTGACTTGCATCATTAGATGTATAAAAGATTGCTTGGAACTTTGCAGAAGCCTGGCTACAGACAGAGAGTAGGCGGTTGACCCACTACTTGAATCTTCGAACCCAAACCTGGTGTTGTGTTTATTTTAAATACTACACTACACATTACCATCTCCTTTTGCCTTGCACCATCATCCTTGTTGTCTCTTAATCTCCTCTGCCTTCCACCCTATCACAGACCTTCCCTTTTGTTCTTTGATCTCTCCCTTTCCCGACACTTGCTTAAAAACTTTTCCCAGATCTGACGAGGGGTCACCGACCCGAAACGTTAACTGTTCCTCTCTCCACAGCTGCTGCCTGACCCGCTGAGTATTTCCAGCATTTTCTGTTTTTATCACAAAAAGTTTGCGAGGGATAGAGGACGGCACAAAGTTTTTACAAGTATATTAAGAGAAAGAGGGTGGCTACGGATAATGTGGCTCCTTAAAGACAAACGCAGGCGCAAGGGAGCACAACCACCTCCAAATTCCCCTCCGTCACACACACCATCCCGACTTGGAAATATATCGGCCGTTCCTTCATCGTCGCTGGGTCACAATCCTGGAACTCCCTCCCTAACAGCACTGTGGGAGCACCTTCACCACACGGACTGCAGCGGTTCAAGAAGGCGGCTCACCACCACCTTCTCGAGGGGCAATTAGGGATGGGCAATAAATGCCGGCCTTGCCAGCGACGCCCACATCCCAGGACCAAATTGTTTAAAAGCCGATAAATGGCTAAATAAATGCTTTGTGTCGATCTTCGCAGTGGAGGAAGAGGATAAAGTACCAGAGACAAGAGGAAAATTAAAAATAAATCACAGGGGAGGAGCTTTGACAGGTACAAAAAAATAATTAAAAACACTAAAGAAATGAGAGGGTTGTAAATCTGTGGAATTCTCTGCCCCAGGGAGCTGTGGAAGCTGGGTCATTGAATATATTTAAGATGGAGATAGACAGATTTTTGAGCGATAAGCGAGTGAAGGGTTATGGGGAGCGGGCGGGGAAGTGGACCCGAGTCCATGATCAGATCAGCCATGATCGTATTCAATGGAGGAGCAGGCTCGAGGGGCCGTATGGCCTACACCTGCTCCTATTTCTTATGTTCTTATGTTAGCCGTCATCTCAAGGGGGCTGGAATACAAAGGTTATGCTAGAGCTGTGTAAAGCTCTGGTTAGACCGAAGCTGGAGGACTGAGTTTCGTTCGGGCCAACACATACCCCCTTGCACCCCTCACATCAGCCAGGACTACCCCAGCCAGTCACCAAAAGATCTCTGTGGGAGCAACAGTTGTTGCATCTCACACACTGCAGCAATGAAGCCTACGCTGCCAACATGATTTACTGCAGGATAAGTTGCAAAGGACAGAATTAAAAATACAGTCATAGGCAGTCCCTCGAAATGAGGATGACTTGCTTCCACACCAAAAAAAGGGATGAGTTCACAGGTGTTTCAATGAAGGACCTGATATTCCAGATCCCGAACTCCATGTTGAAGGATGGAAGATGCCTGTGGGTGGATTTTTTTAACGTGGGGTGACCGTTGCACACCAGCCACCACACGGGCTTGACAGAGCGAGGTCTTGGTCCAGTGGCAAGGGGTAACCAGGACGACTGGAGACCAGCTCTGGTGCACGGACCTAGTGCGCTCACATATCGCAGTGTGGGCTGGGCCCGTGCTGCCCCTAGGCCCCTGGCCCCGAACTCACGCCTCTCCTGCTGTACCTGCCCACCTTCCAATCACCGACCTGGACCTTGACGACGTCACTCTTTGCTGCCGTTGCCCTCCTGCACCAGCTTGCGCTGCTCTCTGGAGCAGTATGCCTCCTTGCCGCTTCCCGGGACCCCCACACGTCGCTCCCCGGGCCCCCCCCCCCCCCCAACGCTGCTACCCGGGGCCCCCGCCCCCCACGCCGCTCCCCGGGGCTCCCCTCCCCCACGCCGCTCCCCGGGGCCCCCCTCCCCCACGCCGCTCCCCGGGGCTCCCCTCCCCCACGCCGCTCCCCGGGGCCCCCCTCCCCCATGCCGCTCCCCGGGGCCCCCCTCCCCCATGCCGCTCCCCGGGGCTCCCCTCCCCCATGCCGCTCCCCGGGGCTCCCCTCCCCCACACCGCTCCCCGGGGCCCCCCTCCCCCATGCCGCTCCCCGGGGCCCTCCTCCCCCACTCCCCGGGGCCCCCTCCCCCATGCCGCTCCCCGGGGCTCCCCTCCCCCATGCCGCTCCCCGGGGCTCCTCTCCCCCATGCCGCTCCCCGGGGCTCCTCCCCCCCACGCCGCTCCCCGGGGCTCCTCCCCCACGCCGCTCCCCGGGGCCCCCCTCCCCCACTCCCCGGGGCCCCCCCACCCCCACACCGCTCCCCGGGGCCCCCCCTCCCCCACACCGCTCCCCAGGGGCCCTCCACCCCCAGGCCCCCCTCCCTGGGGCCCCCCTCCCCCACGCTGTCCATGGCTGCTGCACCAATGCTCCTTTTATGGCCCCGAGCTGCCGCCGGTGTTCTCACGCAGGTCGGGGCCTCCACGCTGCTCATTAATGCGCATTAAGCAAGTGTGGAACTGCAGTGGTGCAGAATGAAAGTATGCAACATTCTCTGCGTTTGCGCTGACCAGACTTCGGATCCATCTTTCGATTAGAAACAGGAGACTATACCTGGTCAGGTTGTGCATTTCCTTCTCGACCCACATGTGGATGATTTTTCGAGGATACAACTTGCTAAAGCGGTCTTTGAATCTGTAATCGTCCTTGATGTACTTATCGCGGTTTTTGAACTCATTAAGTGTCGTCTTAAAAACCTTGATGGCGCACTCTGTGGGAACCATTTTTTCATTTATGCTGCAGAAGCAGAAAGAGGAATAAACTACAACGAACTTGTGCAAATATTGATTTCAGCTTTACTAAAAAGAGAAAAAACTTGGGAGATAAAGGTTAAAAGTCATGCTGCAACAGCCAGCAGGAAATGCCGTTATCATAAGAACATAAGAAATAGGAGCAGGAGTCGGCCATTTGGCCCCTCGAGCCTGCTCCGCCATTTAATACGATCATGGCTGAGCTGGTGTTGGGCTCAGCTCCACTTCCCTGCCCGCTCCCCATAACCCTTCACTCCCTTATCGTTCATTATGCTCGTGGTAGAATGGCCCAAAATTTGCAATGGGTAGTAGAGGTCAGTGTTTGCTGTCATTACCACTTTAATAGAATCATAGATCCCCAGCACTGAAGCACTGACCACACTCGACCAGCTCCGCTGGGCAGGGCCACATTGTCCACATGCCTGACACGAGACTCCCAAAGCAAGCGCTCTACTCGGAACTCCTACACGGTAAACGAGCCAAAGGTGGGCAGAGGAAACGTTACAGGGACACCCTCAAAGCCTCTCTGATAAAGTGCAACATCCCCACCGACACC
Organism: Pristiophorus japonicus; assembly: GCF_044704955.1. Classification (NCBI taxonomy): domain Eukaryota; kingdom Metazoa; phylum Chordata; class Chondrichthyes; family Pristiophoridae; genus Pristiophorus; species Pristiophorus japonicus. The sequence goes on from NC_091977.1 coordinate 542,914,113, forward strand.
TGGGAGTCCCTGGGCCAAAGACTGCCCTAAGTGGAGGAAGTGCATCCGGGAGGGCGCTGAGCACCTCGAGTCTCGTCGCCGAGAGCATGCAGAAACCAAGCGCAGGCAGCGGAAGGAGCGTGCGGCAAACCAGTCCCACCCACCCCTTTCCTTCAACCACTGTCTGTCCCACCTGTGACAGAGACTGTAATTCCCGTATTGGACTGTTCAGTCGCCTGAGAACTCACTTTAAGAGTGGAAGCAAGTCTTCCTCGATTCCGAGGGACTGCCTCTGATGATGACGATGGAGAATCATAGAAATTTACAGCAGGGAAGGAGGCCATTTCGGCCCATCGTGTCCGCGCCGGCCGACCAAGAGCTACCCAGCCTAATCCCACTTTCCAGCTCTCGGTCCGTAGCCCTGTAGGTTACGGCACTTCAAGTGCACATCCAAGTACTTTTTAAAATGTGGCGAGGGTTTCTACCGCGATCACCCTTTAAATGCAAGTCTTTCTTTCAACGGCCCCCTGTGGCAGCGAGTTCCACATTCTCACCACTCTCTGGGTAAAGAAGTTTCTCCTGAATTCCCGATGGGATTTATTAGTGACTGTCTTATTTTGATGGCCCCTGGTTTTAGACTCCGCTCCGCTCCCCACCCCCCACCAAGTGGAAACCTTGTCGTTTCTGCTTCAATCTCTCCCAATCGGTGGGATTTATTTTTGGACGAGCACATACCTTCCTCCATTAGCGTGGAGGACCACAGACTCTTTCCCAGTACTGATGCAGCCATTGATGCTTTCCAATATCCCAGCGTTCACCATTTTGTAGAGCAGCAAGCGGGTTTTAGCGTCGACAGCTTGGTCCTGAGATGACAATTAAAAATAAAACAATGGGAATTTAGGAATAAGAACATAAGAAATAGGAGCAGGAGTAGGCCATTTGGCCCCTCGAGCCTGCTCTGCCATTTAATACGATCATGGCTGATCCGATCATGGACTCGGGTCCACTTCCCTGCCCGCTCCCCATAACTCCTTATTCCTTTATCGGTTATGAACTGGCATGTTAGCAATTCAAGTCTGTAATGTGAGTACCTGTGAGTATACTCACAGGTTTGTAGAGCTGTTGCATTGTGAGTGGCTTAGCCAGTCATGTGATGTTCACAAGACTCAATAAAACCCCAGTCAGTTGGGTCTCGGTCATCCACGATGAGATATGCAGTAGTGAGCCTAGTGGCTGAACTGGTACTGTGTGGTGTGATTGTTAAACCCTTGTTAATAAGCCAACTAGTTCTTAATAGTAATCTGTTGCTATGAATTCTTAAGCAAAGAACCCACGAAGCAAGTACATTACAAAGTCATTCAAAAAAACAACACAATTATATTTGTTATCGGTTGACTCGGACCGTGTGGATTGAAACTACGTTAATGTCTTATGAGAGGGCAGTTCCGATTAAAAGTTATCTTTTTAAACACCTTAAAGCAGACTAGCAATACCAGTGAAATACAGTCACGCCTTAATTCAGCATTAAACTTTCCTCTAGTGAAAAGTATTATGATGCTGGAGTCACGCCAGACTGTACGAAACATTTGATGTCGACTCGACAACTGGGATAACAAGAGGATTGCGATTACCTCCGATTGGCTTAATATTGCACAGCATTAAAAAACATAAATAAAGCTACTCCCTTATAAACCATCAGCTGCTGATCGTAAGTCAATTTAAACAGCTAGTATTTTCAACATTGGACCTATGGGCTGGAGCCCTTCAACAATTCCAACATATTCATACTGGTCCTTGGAGGGAGGTTTACCAGATACCTGGACTTCAAGGGTTAAGTTACGAGGGGGGAATTACACAAATTAGGGTTGCAATCCCTAGAATTTAGAATGTTAAAGGGGTGATTTGATCAAAGTTTTCAGGATATTAAAAGGGAACAGAGAGGTAGATAGAGAGAAACACTATTTCTGCTGGTTGGGGAGTCTAGAACTAGGGGGCAGTCTAATAATCAGAGCCAGACCTTTCAGGAGTGAAATTAGGAAACACTTCTACACACACAGGGTGGGAGAGGTTTGGAACTCTCTCCCGCAAACGGCAATTGACACGAGATCGATTGTTCATTTGAAATTGGAGATTGATATATTTTTGTTAACCAAAAGTATTAAGGGATATGGAGCAAAGGCGGGTATATGGAGTTAGGTCACAGATCAGCCGTGATCTCACTGACTGACGGAACAAGCTCAGGGGCTAAATGGCCTCCTCCTGTTCCTATGTTCCCAAGATCACGTCCAACAATTGCAGTCCAATCATCCTCACTAAAAACACAACAGTAAGACAAAAGAGAAACTCACATCAAGATGAATAAAACAATTGATCAAAATAAAAAAGGTGTAATGTTCATCCAGACAAGATCACGCCTGGTTTTAAGTGGAACTGTAACTCAAAGTTAGTGCTAAAATCAATGAAAGTATAATCTGAGAAAATAATTGATGCGTCTCAGCTGATTAAATGTCTTTTCTAACTTCTGTGGGTTAGGAAATATTCCCAATGCTTCCCGCGATTTTTTTTGGGCCGCGTGGCCCCTTTAAGGAGCTGCATGACCCATTCAAAAGTCTACGTCCATTTCAAAGCCAGTTCACCAGCTGTACAGGACTCCTGGAGTGCTCCGCGACCTTGCAGCTCGAAGGGAACATCGTTCCCCAATGCTGATTTATTGAGACTTTAAAATATTTAGTGCAATTACAAGACGACAACGGACATTTCAGCACAATGTGTAATCTCAACTCACCACAAAAGCTTTATTAATTATAGCTTAAGTACTTTGAAAGTTTAGTTGTCAAACAGATCTTGCAGCTGTACACCAATCCAGTTTCTGAGGGGTCCTGTACAGACAGCTGTGAGCCCCCAATGCCAGAGAGATGTGGTCAGTAATGCCATTATTTCAGAATGCAGATTTTCAACCATTCCCTAATCTTGGCCTTTATTGCAAAGGGGATGGAGTATAAAAGCAGGGAAGTCTTGCTACAGTTATACAGGGTATTGGTGAGGTCACACCTGGAATACTGCGTGCAGTTTTGGTTTCTATATTTACGAAAGGATATACTTGCTTTGGAGGCAGTTCAGAGAAGGTTCACTCGGTTGATTCCGGGGACGAGGGGATTGACTTATGAGGAAAGGTTGAGGAGGTTGGGCCTCTACTCATTGGAATTCAGAAGAATGAGAGGTGATCTTATCGAAACGTATAAGATTATGAGGGGGCTTGACAAGGTGGATGCAGAGAGGATGTTTCCACTGATAGGGGAGACTAGAACTAGAGAGTATAATCTTAGAATAAGGGGCCGCCCATTTAAAACTGAGATGAGGAGGAATTTATTTTCCCAGAGGGTTGTAAATCTGTGGAATTCGCTGCCTCAGAGAGCTGTGGAAGCTGGGACATTGAATAAATTTAAGACAGAGATAGACAGTTTCTTAACCGATAAGGAAATAAGGGGTTATGGGGAGCGGGCAGGGAAGTGGACCTGAGTCCATGATCGGATCAGCCATGATCGTATTAAATGGCGGAGCAGGCTCAAGAGGCCTGTATGGCCTACTCCTGCTCCTATTTCTTATGTTCTTATTAAGGCCTTGGAGACGGTGCAGAGAATTACTAGAATGGTTCCAGGGATGAGGGACTTCAGTGACGTGGAGAGACTGGAGAAGCTGGGGTTGTTCTCCTTGGAGCAGAGAAGGTTATGGGGAGATTTAATAGAGGTGTTCACAATCATGCAAGGTTTTGATGAGAGTAAATAAGGGGAAACAGTTTCCAGTGGCAGGAGGGTCGGTAACTAGAGGGACACAGATTTATGGGAATTGGCAAACGAGCCAGAGGGGAGCGGAGGAGATTTTTTTTTTTATAAAGTGAGTTGTTGTGATCTGGATCGCGCTGCATTAAAGGGGGCAGATTCAATAGTAACTTTCAAAAGGAAATTGGATACAGGAAGGTGAAAGATGGTCAGGGTTGTGGGGAAGGAGTGAGGGGAGTGGGACTAATTGGACCACTCTTTCAGAGAGCTGGCACAGGCACGATGGGCCGAATGGCCTCTTGTGCTGGTTCTATGATCAATACCAGTTGTATTTAATAACGCTTAAAGTGGGACATACAGAAGTAGAATGCTCTTTCTTCTCGTGAACTTTGGCACTGCGACGCTGTTCAGAGTACGAATGCTGCTTCAACGCATTAAAAACCCGATTAGATAGTTTCAGATCCATTCCGATTCCATCGCCAACTTGGAACTCTGGAGCAAACTGAAAAGGAAAAACATTTTTTGGATCATTAAAGGTCGGCAATAAGCTTACATAGCACTATCTAGATCACGCTGCCCCTCCGACAGTGCGGCGCTCCCTCAGTACTGCCCCTCCGACAGTGCGGTGTTCCCTCAGTACTGCCCCTCCGACAGTGCGGCGCTCCCTCAGTACTGCCCCTCCGACAGTGCGGCGCTCCCTCAGTACTGCCCCTCCGACAGTGCGGTGCTCCCTCAGTACTGCCCCTCCGACAGTGCGGCGCGCTCCCTCAGTACTGCCCCTCCGACAGTGCGGCGCTCCCTCAGTACTGCCCCTCCGACAGTGCGGCGCTCCCTCAGTACTGCCCCTCCGACAGTGCGGCGCTCCCTCAGTACTGTCCCTCCGACAGTGCGGCGCTCCCTCAGTACTGCCCCTCCGACAGTGCGGCGCTCCCTCAGTACTGCCCCTCCGACAGTGCAGCGCTCCCTCAGTACTGCCCCTCCGACAGTGCGGCGGTCCCTTGAGAAATAAAAACTCTACAAGAAAAGTGATCCATCCGTGGCTAACTAAAGAAGTTAAAAATAGTATTAGATTAAAAAGAGAGGCTTATAACGTTGCCAAGAACAGTAGTAAGCCTGAGGATTACAAGAGCTTTAGAAACTAGCAAAGGATGACCAAAAAATGACATAAAAGGGAGAAAACAGAATGCGTGTAAATTAGCAAGAAATATAACGTCAGATTACATACAATGTACAACACAGGAACAGGCCATTGGGCCCAACGGGTCCGTGCCGGTGTTTATGCTCCACACCAGCCCCCTCCCACCCCTCTTCTTCTTACCTCTAACATATCTTTCTATTCCTTTCTCCCTCGTGTTTATGTAGCTTCCTCTTAAATACATCGATACTATTCGCCTCAACTCAACAAAAGCAAGTGTTGGTCCCTTAGAGGCAGAGACAGAAGAAATTATATTGGGGAACAAGGAAATGACAGAGGCTTTAAAAAAATATTTTGTATCTGTCTTCACAGAAGACGACACATAAAGCAGACTAAAAATAGTCGGGAACCCAGGGGCTAATGGGAGCGATAAAGTAATTAATGTCAACAGAGAACAAGTATTTGAGAAACTAATGGGGCTTAAAGCCGACAAATCCCCTGGACCTGCTGGCCTGCAGCCGAGGGATCTTAAAGACTTGGCTGCAGAGATAGTGGATGCAAATGGTTGTGATCTTCCAAAGTTTCCTAGATTCTAGAACGGTCCCAGCAGATTGGAAGGTAGTAAATGCAGCCCCAGTTGGCCTGACATTGTCATTGGGAAAATACTGGAATCCATTATTAAGGAAGTGGTAACTTCGAAAATCATAATATGCTTGGGCAGAGTCAGCATGGTTTTATAAAAGGGAAATTGTGTTGAGGATGTAATGAGCAGGGTAGATGAATGGGAACCAGTGGATGCAGTATATTTGGATTTCCGGATTTCCAAAAGGCATTCGATAAGGTGCTACATAAACAGTTGTTAAGCAAGATAAGGGCTTCTGGGGTTGGGGGTAAGGTATTAGCATGGATAAAAGATTGGTTAACAGACAGAAAACAGAGTGGGGATGGATGGGTCATTTTTGGATTGGCAGACTGTGGATTGTGGGTTGCTGCAGGGAGCAGTGCTGGGGCCTCAGCTATTTACAATCTGATTTGATGGCTTGGATGAGAGGACCGAGTTTACTCACGATGCAAAGCTCGGTGGAAAGGTGGGATGCGAGGAGGATACGGGAAGCCTGCAGGGGGATTATAGACTGGTTAAGTGCGTGGGCAATAGGGTGGCAGATGGGGTGTAGTGTTGTTCACTTTGGTTGGAAGAACAGAAATGCAGAAGATTTTTCAAATGGTGAGAAACTGCTCAATGTTGGTGTTGAGAGAGATCTGGGTGTCCTCGAATAGGAAACACGGAAAGTTGGCCTGCAGGTACGGCAAGGAATTGGGAAGGCAAATGGCAAGCTGGCCTTTATTGCAGGGAGTATGGAAGTCTTGCTGCAATTGTACGGGGTTTTGGGGAGACCACAGCTGGAGTACTGTGCAGAGTGTTGGTCTCCTTATCTGAGGAAGGATATACTTGCTTTGGAGGCAGTGCAGCGAAGGTTCACCAGATTGATTCCTGGGAGGAGGGGGTTGTCCTATGAGGAGAGATCGAGTAGATTGGGTCTATACCCTCTGGAGTTGGGAAGAATGAGAGGCGATCTCATTGAAACATACAAGATTCTGAGGGGGTTTTACAGGGTAGATGCCGAGAGGTTGTTCCCTCTGGCTGGAGAGTCTAGAACTAGGGGCACAGTCTCAGGATAAGATGTCAGCCATTTAAGACAGAAATGAGGAGGAATTTCTTCGCTCAGGTCATAGAATCATAGAAATTTACAGCACGGAAGGAGACCATTTCGGCCCATCGTGTCCGTGCCGGCTGACCAAGCCTAATCCCACTTTCCAGCTCTTGGTCTGTAGCCCTGTAGGTTACGGCACTTCAAGTGCACATCCAAGTACTTTTTAAATGTGGTGAGGGTTTCTGCCTCTACCACCCTTTCAGGCAGTGAGTTCCAGACCCCCACCACCCTCTGGGTGAAGAAATTTCCCCTCATATCTCCTCTAAACCTTCCCCCAATTACTATAAATCTATGCCCCCTGGTTGTTGGCCCCTCTGCCAAGGGAAACAGGTCCTTCCTATCCACTCTATCCAGGCCCCTCATAATTTTATACACCTCAATCAGGTCTCCCCTCAGCCTCCTCTGTTCCAAAGAAATCTCCAATCTTTCCTCATAGCCACAATTCTCCAGTCCAGGCAACATCCTCGTAAATCTCCTCTGCACCCTTTCCAGTGCAATCATATCTTTCCTGGAATGAGGTGACCAGAACAGCACGCAGTACTCCAGCTGTGGCCTAACCAGTGTTTTATACAGTTCTTGTATTCCATGCCTCGACTTATAAAGGCAAGTATTCCGTGTGCCTTCTTAACCACCTTATCTACCTGGCCTGCTACATTCAGGGATCTGTGGACTTGCACTCCAATGTCCATTTGTTCCTCTACACTTCTCAGTGTCCTACCATTTAATGTGTATTCCCTTGTTAGACCTTTCCAAATGCATAACCTCACACTTCTCCGGATTGAATTCCATTTGCCACTGTTCTACCCACCTGACCAGTTCATCGATATCTTCCTGCAGTCCCCAGCTTTCTTCTTCATTATCAACCACACGGCCAATTTTAGTGTAATCTGCAAACTTCTTAATCATATTTAAGTCCAAGTCATTGATATATACCACAAAAAGCAAGAGATCCAGCACTGAGCCCTGCGGAACCCCACGGGATACAGCCTTCCAGTCACAAAAACAGATAGTTGTGAATCTTTGGTATTCTCTGCCCCAAAGTGCTGTGAATGCTGAGTCGTTGAGTATATTCAAGGCTGAATATGCTTTCAGCGCAATATCGATAAGAAATAGGAGCAGGAGTAGGCCATACGGCCCCTCGAGCCTGCTCCGCCATTTAATAAGATCATGGCTGATCCATCTCAACTTCACCTTCCCGCCCACTCCCCATATCCCGCAAGTCCCTTAATGTCCAAGAATCTATCGATCTCTGTCTTAAATATACTCAACGACTGAGCCTCCACAGCCCTCTGGGTTGGGAATTCCAAAGATTCACCACCCTCTGAGTGAAGAAATTCCTCCTCATCTCAGTCCGAAATGGCCAGCCCTTATTCTGAGAATAGGTCTTATTTCCTTTTCAGTTTCGTCAATGGAAACACCCCAGCTTTTTAAAAAAAAACAGCTGGGAGTTCTCTCACTGACAGATTAAAGATAAGCAAATGGTTAGCTGCAAGTTCCACGTTATTTTCATAGCACACGCTATACAAATATCTATGTTTTTCAACAAAGTATGTGCCATATACTGAATATAAATTTCTTCTGTATTTGCACTTTGGAAGAGTAGAAATAGGTAGTTAAATAAATATAAAAACTAACACCCCCACCCCATCTCACCCAAAAAGAATCGGGGGGGCGTTGCCGAGGGAGCGCCGCGCTGCCGGGGGGGGGCGGTGCCGAGGGAGCGCCGCGCTGCCGGGGGGGGCGGTGCCGAGGGAGCGCCGCGCTGCCGGGGGGGGCGTTGCCGAGGGAGCGCCGCGCTGCCGGGGGGGCGGTGCCGAGGGAGCGCCGCGCTGCCGGGGGGGCGGTGCCGAGGGAGCGCCGCGCTGCCGGGGGGGCGGTGCCGAGGGAGCGCCGCGCTGCCGGGGGGGCGGTGCCGAGGGAGCGCCGCGCTGCCGGGGGGGGCGGTGCCGAGGGAGCGCCGCGCTGCCGGGGGGGGCGGTGCCGAGGGAGCGCCGCGCTGCCGGGGGGGGCGGTGCCGAGGGAGCGCCGCGCTGCCGGGGGGGGCGGTGCCGAGGGAGCGCCGCGCTGCCGGGGGGGGCGGTGCCGAGGGAGCGCCGCGCTGCCGGGGGGGGCGGTGCCGAGGGAGCGCCGCGCTGCCGGGGGGGGCGTTGCCGAGGGAGCGCCGCGCTGCCGGGGGGGGCGTTGCCGAGGGAGCGCCGCGCTGCCGGGGGGACGGTGCCGAGGGAGCGCCGCGCTGCCGGTGCCGAGGGAGCGCCGCGCTGCCGGGGGGGCGGTGCCGAGGGAGCGCCGCGCTGCCGGGGGGGGCGGTGCCGAGGGAGCGCCGCGCTGCCGGGGGGACGGTGCCGAGGGAGCGCTGCGCTGCCGGGGGGACGGTGCCGAGGGAGCGCCGCGCTGCCGGTGCCGAGGGAGCGCCGCGCTGCCGGGGGGGCGGTGCCGAGGGAGCGCTGCGCTGCCGGGGGGACGGTGCCGAGGGAGCGCTGCGCTGCCGGGGGGACGGTGCCGAGGGAGCGCCGCGCTGCCGGTGCCGAGGGAGCGCCGCGCTGCCGGGGGGGCGGTGCCGAGGGAGCGCCGCGCTGCCGGGGGGGGCGGTGCCGAGGGAGCGCCGCGCTGCCGGGGGGACGGTGCCGAGGGAGCGCTGCGCTGCCGGGGGGGCGGTGCCGAGGGAGCGCCGCGCTGCCGGGGGGGGCGGTGCCGAGGGAGCGCCGCGCTGCCGGGGGGGCGGTGCCGAGGGAGCGCCGCGCTGACGTTAAACAGAGGCCCCGTCTGCTCTCTCAGGATGTAAAAGATCCCAGGGCACTATTTTGAAGAGGAGCTGGGGAGTTCTCCCCGGTGTACTGGGGCCAATGTTTATCCCTCAATCAACATCACTAAAACAGATTATTTGGTCATTGTCACATTGCTGTGTGTGGGAGCTTGCTGTGCGCAAATTGGCTGCCGCGTTTCCCACATTACGACAGTGACTACACTTCAAAAGTATTTCATTGGCTGGAAAGCGCTTTGGGACGTCTGGTGGTTGGGAAAGGTGCTATAGAAATGCAAGTCTTTCTCTTTTTATGACAAGGAAAACATGAATAAAAAGACGAATACCTACATTTTCCATTCGCGCAGTGTTCCTTCTGCCACACATCACCTCATCGTGCTTGGTGGTAATCTCTTTGCCCTTTCCCACAAATCCTCGCCTTGGAATTGTTGAAGGTTTATCTGTCAACACAGGAAGATTGTGAAGACTGGTGTTAGAAAAATTAATTCTTTGACTAAAGATACTTTTGACCAAACCTTGAGGATACATTAAAATGAATACCTAAAACACTTGTTCAACACCTCTCGCTCCAAAATACTAAACAGCCATCATCATCATAGGCAGTCCCTGGGAATAGAGGAAGACTTGCTTCCACTCTAAAAGTGAGTTCTCAGGTGACTGAACAGTCCAATACATGAATTACAGTCTCTGTCACAGGTGGGACAGACAGTGGTTGAGGGAAAGGGTGGGTGGGACTGGTTTGCCGCACGCTCCTTCCACTGGCGACGAGACTCGAGGTGCTCAGCACCCTCCCGGATGCACTTCCTCCACTTAGGGCGTTCTTTGGCCAGGGACTCCCAGGTGTCGGTGGGGATGTTGCACTTTATCAGGGAGGCTTTGGGCTTGCTTGCCGTGAAGGAGTTCCGAGTATAGCGCTTGCTTTGGGAGTCTTGTGTCAAGCATGTGATCAATGTGGCTCGCACGAGTGTGGTCAGTGCTTCAATGCTGGGGATGTTGGCCTGATCGAGGACACCAACGTTGGAGCGTCTGTCCTCCCAGGGGATTTGCAGGATCTTGGAGACATCGTTGGTGGTATTTCTCCAGCGATTTGAGGTGTCTACTGTACATGGCCCATGTCTCTGAGCCATGCAGGAGGGCGGGTATCACTACGGCCCTGTAGACCATGAGCTGGGTGCCAGATTTGAGGGCCTGATCTTCAAACACTTTTTTCCTCAGGAAAAGACCGAAGGCTGCACTGGCGCACTGAAGGCAGTGTTGAACCTCGTCATTGATGTTTGCCCTGGCTGATAATAGGCTATATACTCCAAATATACTAGTAAGGAATGACAATATCAGAGTGTTTCATTCTGTGGTCTTCATGCAGCAATCAAGTATTATTAACCGGGCGTGTCTGGATTCACTCTGACCTAGGATACACTCCATGGGTGGCATCATGTCTGAGTAATAACACCACCAAAATGATGCAGCATAGGAGGCCATTCGGCCCATCGTGCCTGTGCTGGCTCTTTGAAAGAGTGATCTAAATTAGTCCCACTCCGCTCATTCCCCATAGCCCTGAAAATCTTTCCTTTTTAAGTATTTATCCAATTCTCTTTTGAAAGTTACTACTGAATCTGCTTCCACCGACCTTTCAGGCAGCGTGTTCCAGAGCCCATGGCTCCGGTTGGGGTGGAGTGTAGAATGTTTCAGTGTAAGGGGTGTCGCAGTTGTGTGAGGCGGCCTGGTTGGGCTGGGTGCTTTTTACCTTTCCACCATTGTTCATAGGTTTATATGTAACCTTCAGGGCTGCTGACCGAGGGCCGTGCGGCTCTTTGTTGGCCGGCGCGGACACGATGGGCCGAAATGGCCTCCTTCTGCGCTGTAAATTTCTATCATAACTCGCAGTGGAACAAAATTTTTCATCTCTCCCTCTGGTTATTTTGCAAATTATCTGAAATCTGTGTCCGCTGGTTACAGACACTTCTGCCAGTAGAAACAGTTTCTCCTTATTTACTCTTATCAGAACCCCTCATGATACCAAAGCTCCATTTAACCTTCTCTACTCTTAAGGAGATCAATCTCAGTTTCTCCAGTCTCTGTACATAATTGAAGTCCCTCATCCCGGGACCATTCCCGTAAATCTCCTCTGCATCCTCTCCAAGGCTAGAAGCTCAAAATTAGTGAACGTAACACATTCGAAACGTATAAGATTATGAGGGGGCTTGACAAGGTGGATGCAGAGAGGATGTTTCCACTGATGGGGGAGACTAGAACTAGGGGGCATAATCTTAGAATAAGGGGCCGCCCATTTAAAGCTGAGATGAGGAGGAATTTCTTCTCTCAGAGGGTTGTAAATCTGTGGAATTCGCTGCCTCAGAGAGCTGTGGAAGCCGGGACATTGAATATATTTAAGACAGAGATAGACAGTTTCTTAACCGATATGGGGATAAGGGGTTATGGGGATAAGGGGTTATGGGGATAAGGGGTTATGGGGATAAGGGGTTATGGGGATAAGGGGTTATGGGGATAAGGGGTTATGGGGATAAGGGGTTATGGGGATAAGGGGTTATGGGGATAAGGGGTTATGGGGATAAGGGGTTATGGGGATAAGGGGTTATGGGGATAAGGGGTTATGGGGATAAGGGGTTATGGGGATAAGGGGTTATGGGGATAAGGGGTTATGGGGATAAGGGGTTATGGGGATAAGGGGTTATGGGGATAAGGGGTTATGGGGATAAGGGGTTATGGGGATAAGGGGTTATGGGGATAAGGGGTTATGGGGATAAGGGGTTATGGGGATAAGGGGTTATGGGGATAAGGGGTTATGGGGAGCGGGCAGGAAAGTGGAGCTGAGTCCATGATCGTATTAAATGGCGGAGCAGGCTCGAGGGGCCGTATGGCCTACTCCTGCTCCATGTTCTTATAAGTAAAAGAAGTTGATGTACTAAAAGTAAACCTCTCTCATCCATTTGTAAAAAAAAAGTGTCTCAACTGTTAAGAAATGTGTAAAGAGGCAGGGAGGCTTAGGGGTTCAGGTACAGTAATCTTTAAAAGTCAGGACAAGCTGTTAAAGAGAAAGCAAATGGGATTTTAAGTTTTAGAAATAGGGACAGAGTGCTAAATCTGAAACTAAATAAATAATTGGTTAGAGCACAGTTAGAATACAGTGTTGAATTTTGGAGACACTGCTCCAAGAAGTAAAAGCAAGACCTGGATTTATATGACGCTTTTCACAACCACCGGATGTCTACAAGTATAAGTTCAGGGAGAGGTGCAAAAGAAATTCACTAAGATAGACTTCAGTTAAGGGCAAAGACTGAAGTAAATGACAGCAAAGGAGGGTAAAGGAATCCAAGAGATGGTCAAAACATGAGGCGCTTTGACACACAGGGTAAATGCTATTTCCGCTGGTTACCGAGTCAGGAACTAGAGGGTGTAAGTCTAAGATCATTGGCAGAACAAAGGGAGGGTGATGGAGGAAAAATATATGTTTATTCACACAAATGTTTGGAAATGGAATGCCCACCAGAAACGGTGGGAGCTTTTAAAAGGAAGGTGGACAAAGAGTTGAAAAATTAACATTTAAAATTGATGCAAGAATGGAAACCAAGTCGAAAGAGGTTTCAGAAAGAAACTCGAATGATTCCTGAGACGAAAGAGCAGTCCTATGATGAAAAATTGAGTAGACTGGGGCGATACTCTCTGGAGTTTAGAAGAATGAGAGGCGATCTCATTGAAACATAAGATTCTGAGGGGGATTGACAGGGTAGATGCAGGGAAGATGTTTCCCCCGGGCTGGGGAGTCTAGAACCAGGGGGTCACAGTCTCAGGATAAGGTGGGTGCATTTATGACTGAGATGAGGAGGAATTTCTTCACTCAGAGGGTGGTGAATCTCTGGAATTCGCTGCAACAGAGGGCTGTGGAGGCTGAATGAACGTATTCAAGGCTGAGATCGATAGATTTTTGAAGTCTCAGGGAATCAAGGGATATGGGGATCGGGCGGGGAAGTGTTGAGGTCAATGATCAGCCTTGATCTTATTGAATGGCGGAGCAGTCTCGAGGGGCCGAATTACCTACTGCTCCTATTTCTTATGCTCTTAAAGGTATAGTGAGCGGGCAAAAATTTGGCAGATGGAGTATAATGTGGGAAAATGTGACATTATCCACTTTGGCAGAAATAACAGAAAAGCAAATTATAATTTAAATGGAGAAAGATTGCAAAGTGCTGCAGTACAAAGGGACCTGGGGGTCCTTGTGCATGAAATACAAAAAGTTAGTCTGCAGGTACAGCAAGTGATCAGGAAGGCCAATGGAATGTTGGCCTTTATTGCAAGGAGGGATGGAGTATAAAAGCAGAGAAGTCCTGCTGCACTGTACAGAGTATTGGTGAAGCCACACCTGGAGTACTGCGTACAGTTTTGGTCTCCGTATTTAAGGAAGGATATACTTGCATTGGAGGCTGTTCAGAGAAGGTTCACTCGGTTGATTCCGGAGATGAGGGGGTTGACTTATGAGGAAAGGTTGAGGAGGTTGGGACTCTACTCATTGGAATTCAGAAGAATGAGGTGATCTTATTGAAACTTATGATGAGGGGGCTCGACAAGGTGAATGCAGAGAGGATATTTCCACTCATCAGGGAAACTAAAACTAGGGAACATGGAAACATGGAAACATAGAAAATAGGTGCAGGAGTAGGCCATTCGGCCCTTCGAGCCTGCACCACCATTCAATAAGATCATGGCTGATCATTCACCTCAGTACCCCTTTCCTGCTTTCTCTCCATACCCCTTGATCTCTTTAGCCGTAAGGGCCACATCTAACTCCCTCTTGAATATATCCAATGAACTGGCATCAACAACTCTCTTCGGCAGGGAATTCCACAGGTTAACAACTCTGAGTGAAGAAGTTTCTCCTCATCTCAGTCCTAAATGGCTTACCCCTTATCCTACGACTGTGCCCCCTGGTTCTGGACTTCCCCAACATCGGGAACATTCTTCCCACATCTAACTTGTCCAGTCTCATCAGAATCTTATATGTTTCTATGAGATCCCCTCTGATCCTTCGAAACTCCAGTGTATAAAGACCCAGTTGATCCAGTCTCTCCTCACATGTCAGTCCAGTCATCCCGGGAATCAGTCTGGTGAACCTTCGCTGCACTCCCTCAATAGCAAGAACGTCCTTCCTCAGATTAGACCAAAACTGAACACAATATTCCAGGTGAGGCCTCACCAAGGCCCTGTACAACTGCAGTAAGACCTCCCTGCTCCTATACTCAAATCCCCTAGCTATGAAGGCCAAAATACCCATTTGCTTTCTTCACCGCCTGCTGTACCTGCATGCCAACTTTCAATGACTGATGTACCATGACACCCAGGTCTCGTTGTACCTCCCCTTTTCCTAATCAGCCGCCATTCAGATAATATTCTGCCTTCATGTTTTTCCCCCAAAGTGGATAACCTCACATTTATCCACATTATACTGCATCTGCCATGCATTTGCCCACTCACCTAGCCTGTCCAAGTCACCCTGCAGCCTCTTAGCGTCCTCCTCACAACTCACACCGCCTCCCAGTTTAGTGTCATCTGCAAACTTGGAGATATTACACTCAATTCCTTCATCTAAATCATTAATGTATATTGTAAAGAGCTGGGGTCCCAGCACTGAGCCCTGCGGCACTCCACTAGTCACTGTCTGCCATTCTGAAAAGGACCCGTTTATCCCGACTCTCTGCTTCCTGCCTGCCAACCAGTTCTCTACCCACGTCAGTCCATTACCCCCAATACCATGTGCTTTGATTTTGCACACCAATCTCTTGTGTGGGACCATGTCAAAAGCTTTTTGAAAGTCCAAATACACCACAGCCACTGGTTCTCCCTTGTCCACTCTACTAGTCAAAAAATTCCAGAAGATTTGTCAAGCAAGATTACCCTTTCATAAATCCATGCTGACTTGGACCGATCCTGTCACTGCTTTCCAGATGCGCTGCTATTTCATCCTTAATAATTGATTCCAACATTTTCCCCACTAGGTTAATTGGTCTATAATTACCCGTTTTCTCTCTCCCTCCTTTTTTAAAAAGTGGCGTTACATTAGCTACCCCTTCAGTCCATAGGAACTGATCCAGAGTCGATAGACTGTTGGAAAATGATCACCAATGCATCCACTATTTCTAGGGCCACTTCCTTAAGTACTCTGGGATGCAGACTATCAGGCCCCGGGGATTTATTGGCCTTTAATATCATCAATTTCCCTAACACAATTTCCCGCCTAATAAGGATATCCTTCAGTTCCTCCTTCTCACTAGACCCTCGGTCCCCTGTTACTTCCAGAGGTTATTTGCGTCTTCTTTCGTGAAGACAGAACCAAAGTATTTGTTCAATTGGTCTCAGATTTGTTCATAGTCTCGGAATAAGGGGTCGCTCATTTAAAACTGAGATGAGGAGGAATTTCTTCTCTCAGAGGGTTGTAAATCTGTGAAATTCTCTGCTCCAGAGAGCTGTGGGGGCTGGGTCATTGAATATATTTAAGGCAGAGATAGACAAATTTTTAACCAATAAGGGAATTAAGGGTTACGGGGAGAGGGCGGGTAAGTGGAGCTGAGTCCACGGCCAGATCAGCCATGATCTTATTGAATGGCAGAGCAGGCTCGAGGGGCTAGATGGCCTACTCCTGTTCCTAATTCTTATGTTCTTATGTTCTTATGGGTGGGGAAGTGGAGCTGAGTCCACGGCCAGATCAGCCATGATCTTATTGAATGGCGGAGCAGGCTCGAGGGGCCGTATGACCTACTCCTGCTCCTATTTCTTATGTTCTTAAAGGCAGGACAGCTGTGATATTTTTAAAATTCAATTTCGATCTGTGGGCATCACTGACCAGGCCAGTGTTTATTGACCATTCCTAAATACAGAGTGCTTGTCTTGCTAGACCCTTTCAGGGGGCAATTAAGAGTCAAGCATTGTTTCCGTTAGGCTGCACAGTCTTGCAATGGTTGGAGGTCCCGTGCAGGCTGGCTCACTGACTTTTCAATGGACCGCCCGCCCCCCCCACCGTGCACGCGGGAACTTTGAATGGGCCACGCACCCAAAAAAAAGAATTTGAGGGAACATTGAAGTCGACCACAATGATGTGGGACTGGAATCACGTATAGACACAGACCGGATAAGGACGCCAGATTTCCTTCCCCAAGAACATAAGAAATAGGAACAGGAGTAGGCCATACGACCCCTCGAGCCTGCTCCGTCATGCGAGGAGTATTCGGAATAAGGTGGACGAATTAACTGTGCAGATAGCAGTTAACAGATACAATGTGGTTGGCATCATTGAGTCATGGCTCCAGGGTGACCAAGGCTGGGAACTCAACATCCAAGGGTATTCAACATTTAGGAAGGATAGACAGAAAGGAAAAGGAGGAGGCGTGGTGTTGCTGGTTAAAGAGGAAATTAATGCAATTGTAAGGAGGGACATTAGCTTGGATGATGTGGAATCAGTATGGGTGGAGCTACGAAATACCAAAGGACAGAAAACGCTAGTGGGAGTTGTGTACAGATCTCCAAACAGTAGTAGTAATGTTGGGGAGGGCATCAAACAGGAAATTAGGGGTGCATGCAATAAAGGTACAGCAGTTATCATGGGTGACTTTAATATGCAGATAGATTAGGCTAACCAAACTGGAAGCAATACGGTGGAGGAGGATTTCCTGGTGTGCATAAGGAATGGTTTTCTAGATCAATATGTCGAGGAACCAACTAGGGGGGGGGGGGCCATCTTAGACTGGGTGTTGTGTAATGAGAGAGGATTAATTAGCAATCTCGTTGTGCGAGGCCCCTTGGAGAAGAGTGACCATAATATGGTGGAATTCTACATTAGGATGGAGAATGAAACAGTTAATTCAGAAACCATGGTCCAGAACTTAAAGAAGGGTAACTTTGAAGGTATGAGGCGTGAATTGGCTAGGATAGATTGCCGAATGATATTTAAGGGGTTGACAGTGGATGGGCAATGGCAGACATTTAGAGACCGCATGGATGAACTACAACAATTGTACATCCCTGTCTGGCATAAAAATAAAAAAGGGAAGGTGGCTCAACCGTGGCTATCAAGGGAAATCAGGGATAGTATTAAAGCCAAGGAAGTGGCATACAAATTGGCCAGAAATAGCAACAAATCCAGGGACTGGGAGAAATTTAGAACTCAGCAGAGGAGGACAAAGGGTTTGATTAGGGCAGGGAAAATAGAGTACGAGAGGAAGCTTGCAGGGAACATTAAAATGGACAGCAAAAGCTTCTATAGATATGTAAAGAGAAAAAGGTTAGTAAAGACAAACGTAGGTCCCCTGCAGTCAGAATCAGGGGAAGTCATAACTGGGAACAAAGAAATGGTAGACCAATTGAACAAGTACTTTGGTTCGGTATTCACTGAGGAGGACACAAGCAACCTTCCGGATATAAAAGGGGTCAGAGGGTCTAGTAAGGAGGAGGAACTGAGGGAAATCCTTATTAGTCGGGAAATTGTGTTGGGGAAATTGATGGGATTGAAGGTCGATAAATCCCCAGGGCCTGACGGACTGCATCCCAGAGTACTTAAGGAGGTGTCCTTGGAAATAGCGGATGCATTGACAGTCATTTTCTAACATTCCATAGACTCTGGATCAGTTCCTATGGAGTGGAGGGTAGCCAATGTAACCCCACTTTTTAAAAAAAGGAGGGAGAGAGAAAACAGGGAATTATAGACCGGTCAGCCTGACATCGGTAGTGGGTAAAATGATGGAATCAATTATTAAGGATGTCATAGCAGCGCCTTTGGAAAGAGGTGACATGATAGGTCCAAGTCAGCATGGATTTGTGAAAGGGAAATCATGCTTGACAAATCTTCTGGAATTTTTTGAGGATGTTTCCATTGGAGTGGACAAGGGGGAACCAGCTGATGTGGTGTATTTGGACTTTCAGAGGGCTTTCGACAAGGTCCCACACAAGAGATTAATGTGCAAAGTTAAAGCACATGGGATTGGGTGTAGTGTGCTGACATGGATTGAGAACTGGTTGGCAGACAGGAAGCAAAGAGTAGGAGTAAATGGGGACTTTTCAGAATGGCAGGCAGTGACTCGTGGGGTACCGCAAGGTTCTGTGCTGGGGCCCCAGCTGGTTACGTTGTACATTAATGATTTAGACAAGGGGATTAAATGTAGTATCTCCAAATTTGCGGATGACACTAAGTTGGGTGGAAGTGTGAGCTGCGAGGAGGATGCTGTGAGGCTGCAGAGTGACTTGGATAGGTTAGGTGAGTGGGCAAATGCATGGCAGATGAAGTATAATGTGAATAAATGTGAGGTTATCCACTTTGGTGGTAAAAACAGAAACACAGACTATTATCTGAATGGTGACAGATTAGGAAAAGGGGAGGTGCAACGAGACCTGGGTGTCATGGTACATCAGTCGTTGAAGGTTGGCATGCAGGTACAGCAGGCGGTTAAGAAAGCAAATGGCATGTTGGCCTTCATAGCGAGGGGATTTGACTACAGGGGCAGGAAGGTGTTACTACAGTTGTACAGGGCCCTGGTGAAGCCACACCTGGAGTATTGTGTACAGTTTTGGTCTCCTAATTTGAGGAAGGACATTCTTGCTATTGAGGGAGTCCAGCGAAGGTTCACCAGACTGATTCTCCGGATGGCGGGACTGACCTATCAAGAAAGACTGGATCAACTGGGCTTGTATTCACTGGAGTTCAGAAGAATGAGAGGGGATCTCATAGAAACGTTTAAAATTCTGACGGGTTTAGACAGGTTAGATGCAGGAAGAATGTTCCCAATGTTGGGGAAGTCCAGAACCAGGGGACACAGTCTAAGGATAAGGGGTAAGCCATTTAGGACCGAGATGAGGAGAAACTTCTTCACCCAGAGAGTGGTGAACCTGTGGAATTCTCTACCACAGAAAGTTGTTGAGGCCAATTCACTAAATATATTCAAAAAGGAGTTAGATGAAGTCCTTACTACTCGGGGGATCAAGGGGTATGGCGAGAAAGCAGGAATGGGGTACTGAAGTTTCATGTTCAGCCATGAACTCATTGAATGGTGGTGCAGGCTCGAAGAGCCGAATGGCCTACTCCTGCACCTATTTTCTATGTTTCTATGTTAATACGATCATGGACTCAGGTCCACTTCCCTGCCCGCTCCCCATAACCTCATATCCCCTTATCGGTTAAGAAACTGTCTATTTCTGTCTTAAATTTATTCAATGTCCCAGCTTCCACAGCTCTCTGAGGCAGTGAATTCCACAGATTTACAACCCTCAGAAGAAATTCCTCCTCATCTGAGTTTTAAATGGGCGGTCCCTTATTCTAAGACCATGCCCCCTAGTTCTAGTCTCCCCCATCAGTGGAAACATCCTCTCTGCATCCACCTTGTCAAGCCCCCTCATAATCTTATATGTTTCGATAAGATCACCTCTCATTCTTCTGAACTCCAATGAGTAGAGGCCCAACCTCCTCAACCTTTCCTCATAAGTCAACCCTCTCATCTAAAAGGGAATTAGTGAACCAGATGGGGTTTTATAACATCCAGAGTCACTTTTACTGCTGCCAGCTTTTTATATCCAGCTTTTATTTTTAAATATAAAAACTCAATTCAAATGCTCAAAGTGCCGTGGTGGGATTTGAACTCACGTTCTGAAGATTACTAGCCCGTGCTGGGGCAAATTACCTCATTCGGCACTGTAAAATATTCCAATTCTCATTCTATTTTTTTCTCTCCTCCCCCCCCATCAAACCCAGACAATTATGATTTCCTGACTGACTATACACAGGAAACTGCGAGCATTTTTCAAGTAGCAAGGTGGTGATGATTTAGTCTTCCTTAATAATCATCTTGGCATTCATAAAGAGCGCAGGTGGCCAGGACTACATTAACACGCTTGGAAACATTGGGTCAGCTCGGTCGCATCAAGTTAAGACCTTACCGGGTCCATAGGGATCGTGCCGTGTGTCCTGCCAATCAACTTCATCCTCAGAGCTTTCACTGTCTTCAAAAGGATGCACCATTCGATAATTCTCATAGGAAATAGAAACTGAGTGGAAAGAGAGAGAGAGCGAACAATAACACATTGTATATTTTATATAGCTGTACACAGTGGCACCACAAGTCCCGGGCAGAATGGAGATGATTGGGTAATTACACCCGTCAATTCATAAGAAACTAGAAAATCTTATAATTTTCTTCGTCTATGGAATGAACGCTGATGTCTGCCCTCCCTTGCCTCTCCCCCATTCCCCCCACCCACTCTCCCCCCCACTCTCTTTCTCTCCCTCTCGCTGCTCCTGCCACACATTCATAGAAACATAGAAAATAGGTGCAGGAGTAGGCCATTCGGCCCTTCGAGCCTGCACCACCATTCAATAAGATCATTGCTGATCATTCCCTCAGTACCCCTTTCCTGCTTTCTCTCCATACCCCTTGATCCCTTTAGCCATAAGGGCCATATCTAACTCCCTCTTGAATATATCCAATGAACTGGCATCAACAACTCTCTGCAGGTTCCCAAGTGGCAGGTTCTTAGAACCATAGACAATAGGAGCAGTAGTAGGTCATTCGGCTCTTCGAGGCTGCACTGCCATTCAATATGATCATGGCTGATCCTCTATCTCAACACCATATTCCCCTTGATGTCTTTTGTTTCTAGAAATCTATCTCGCTCCCTCTTAAATATATCAAATGACTTGGCCTCCACAGCCTTCTGTGGTAGAGAATTCCACAGGTTCACCATTCTCTGAGTGAAAACATTTCTCCTCAGCTCGATCCTAAATTTCCTGCCCCGTATCCTGAGACTGTGACCCCTTGTTCTAGACTTCCCAGCCCCGGGGAAACATCCTCCCCGCATCCAGTCTGTCCAACCCCGTCAGAATTGTATAGCTCCTCTCGGCTCCCCCCCCCCCCCCATGGCCCCGCCACATTCACTGCCGCCTCCATCGCTCTCCGCCCTGATTGGTTGCGCGGCCAGGCGGGCTCTGATCACCCATTGGTCGGTGCGACTGTCACTCAGTCCGGAGCCACAGGACAAAATCTGATTATTATGGAAGATAGGAAATAGGAGCTGGATTAGACCCCAGAGGCTGCACTGCTGCAAGTGACTGGGATTAATTTGACACACATAATTTGTGTGATATTACTCTCCTCCAGTCACGGTATTTTGGGGACGAATCACCCTGCTTTGATCAGGAGACTTTGCTGTAGTTTGGGTCACGAGCTCTGTTTGCTGCAAGATAGACGGTTTGCTGTGAGTGCTGCCCCACCTCGAACTCACTGGCTGACAGAGTCGGGTCAATACTCACTTTGATTTTATATAGGTTAAATGATATAGTATGTGCCGCTATATTTTTAGATGTCTTATTTGCAGGGGCTATTTTGCTACTCCAAGTAGTAACTGAACCTGGCTGGGTATTCTGCAGCGAGTGTCTCACCTCCCGACTCCCCAAAGCCTTTTCACCATCTACAAGTCACAAGTCAGGAGTGTGATGGAACACTCTCCGCTTGCTTGGATGTGTGCAGCTCCAACAACACTCGAGAAGCTCGACACCATCCAGGACAAAGCAGCCGCTTGATCAACACCCGATCCACCACCTTCAACATTCACTCCCTCCACCACCGGCGCACCGTGGCTGCAGTGTGTACCATCTACAAGATGCACTGCAACAACTCACCAAGGTTTCTTCAACAGCACCTCCCAAACCCGCGACCTCTACCACCTAGAAGGACAAGGGCAGCAGGTCCATGGGAACACCACCACCTCCACGTTCCCCTCCCAGTCACACACCATCCTGACTTGGAAATATATCGGCCGTTCCTTCATCGTCGCTGGGTCACAATCCCGGAACTCCCTCCCTAACAGCACTGTGGGAGCACCTTCACCACACGGACTGCAGCGGTTCAAGAAGGCGGCTCACCACCACCTTCTCAAGGGGCAATTAGGGATGGGCAATAAATGCCGGCCTTGCCAGCGACACCCACATCCCATGAGTGAATTAAATAATCTATTAAAGCCAGGCATCACTCCCAGATAACCCAGCTTGGTGCTTCAATGGAGCACATGAACTGGAATTTCAGCCCGTAATAGTCTGTTTTCTAAGGGAACTAAATGGTTTCAATTTCTATACGGTAAATTAGAACTACTTGCTGGGACTTTGTAAAACAATATGAATACAGAGTTACAATAAACCACATTATTCTGGTCACCGAAAGAGTTATAAACCTGAAGAGTCATACTGTAAATCTTAGCTACCGTAATAGTAGATGTTATTTATTCAATATTTGAAATGTTACTTCGGGTTTACAAATGACACCTTCCTGCTAGGTAATAAGCTGAGAAAATGATGGAATATGAATTAATGTTAGAGTTGTGTCAGTATCTGTAAAGGGAAAAGACAGGTTGTTCTGCAGGTCCTTCTATAATGGTGGAGGACTGCGACATCATGTTGCATCGAGCCAACAACACAGAAACAGACCTTTGGGCCCAAGCACTCCCTGCCGGTGTTTATGCTTCACACCAGCCCGCTCCCACCCCATCACCATATCCTTCTATTCCTTTCTCCCTCATGTGTTTATCCAGCTTCCCCTTAAACACATCAATACTATTCGCCTCAACCCCTGTGTGAGGGAGAAAGGACTGGAAGGATCTGGTGATGGGGTGAGATGAAGAGGGGTGGGAGGGGGCTGGTGTGGAGCATAAACCCCGGCACGGAGCGATGGGGCCCAATGGTCTGTTTCTGGACTGTAGACTTGGTGTAATTTACTTTAAGGCTGCAGCTATTGTTAGCAAATGCCAAAATGTCCACTGGGGCCCACAGCCGGGGACACGGGCACTGGGGCCCACAGCCGGGGACACGGGCACTGGGGCCCACAGCCGGGGACACGGGCACTGGGGCCCACAGCCGGGGACACGGGCACTGGGGCCCACAGCCGGGGACACGGGCAGACACACTGACGACACAGAGTACACTATTCCTCGTACCTTTGCTGTCACCGTTCAGTTTATTTTCTTCCCGGCGAAGTTGTGCGTCATATTCTCGGTCAAACTCCATCTGCAGCATTTGGGCCAACAAGAGATCACTGGAGGTTGCGGTCCCCTCTTCCTTCAGAGCTGCCGCATCGATGCTGCACACAACAGGTATTGAATGTCCTCCCGTTAAAATTATCAACGTGCAAAATTTACAAGACTTTGCATTTTACACAGCATCTTTAATGTAGCAAAACAGCACAGGGCGCTTCACAGAAGCGTAATCGGACAGATCATGACACTGAGCAAAAAAGGAGATATTAGAATCGGTGGGTATTAGATTAGTTAAATATGTAGGTTTTAAGGAGGGTCTTACAAGAGAGAGAGCTGCAGGTGTGAACATGTTTAGGGAGGGAATTCTGGAGTCTAGGCCCATACTGATGAAGGCACAGCCAGCAATGGTGCAGCAAAGGGAGAGGGGGATGCACAAGAGGCCAAATTTGGAGCAGCGCAGAGATCTCGGAGCGTCGTAGGCAAAGTTCCCTTTAACTTTTTGAGGGGGGTCGCTGTCCTTTTAAGGAGCTGTGCTGCCTATTCAAAAGGCCATGCATGCGGGATTTTCCCATTTAGTTGAGAGGTAGCTCCAGAGCGCTGCGTGGTCACTGGTAACAATGCAGTGGAGGAGGACTTCCTGGAGTGTATTAGGGATGGTTTTCTAGACCAATATGTCGAGGAACCAACTAGAGAGCTGGCCATCCTCGACTGGGTCTTGTGTAATGAGAGAGGATTAATTAGCAATCTTGTTGTGCGAGGCCTCTTGGGGAAGAGTGACCATAATATGGTAGAATTCTTCATTAAGAGATGGGGAGTGACACGGTTAATTCAGAGACTGGGGTCCTGAACTTAAAGAAAGGAAACTTTGACGGTATGAGACGTGAATTGGCTGGAATAGACTGGCGAGTGATACTTAAAGGGTTGATGGTGGATAGGCAATAGCAGACATTTAAAGATCACATGGGTGAACTACGACAATTGTACATCCCTGTCTGGAGTAAAAATAAAACGGGGAAGGTGGCTCAACCGTGGCTAACAAGGGAAATTAGGGATGGTGTCAAATCCAAGGAAGAGGCATATAAATTGGCCAGAAAAAGCAGCAAACCTGAGGACTGGGAGAAATTTAGAATTCAGCAGAGGAGGACAAAGGGTTTAATTAGGAGGGGGAAAATAGAGTACGAGAGTAAGCTTGCAGGGAACATAAAAACTGACTGCAAAAGCTTCTATAGATGTGAAGAGAAAAAGATTAGTGACGACTAATGTAGGTCCCTTGCAGTCAGAATCAGGTGAATTTATAATGGGGAACAAAGAAATGGCGGACCAATTGAACAAATACTTTGGTTCTGTCTTCACTAAGGAAGACACGAATAACCTCCCGAAAATACTAGGGGACCGAGGGTCTAGCGAAAAGGGGGAACTGAGGGAAATCCTTATTAGTCAGGAAATGGTGTTAGGGAAATTGAAGGTGCTGAAGGCCGATAAATCCCCAGGGCCTGATAGTCTGCATCCCAGAGTACTTAAGGAAGTGGCCCTAGAAATAGTGGATGCATTGGTGATCATTTTCCAACAGTCTATCGACTCTGGACCAGTTCCTATGGATTGGAGGGTAGCTAATGTAACCCCACTTTTTAAAAAAAGGAGGGAGAGAGAAAGCAGGTAATTATAGATCGGTTAGCTTGACATTGGTGGTGGGGAAAATGTTGGAATCAATTATTAAAGATGAAATAGCAGTGCATTTGGAAAGCAGTGACAGGATCGGTCCAAGTCAGCATGGATTTATGAAAGGGAAATCATGCTTGACAAATCTTCTAGAGTTTTTTGAGGATGTAACTAGTAGAGTGGACAAGGGAGAACCAGTGGATGTGGTGTATTTGGACTTTCAAAAGACTTTTGACAAGGTCCCGCAGAAGAGATTAGTGTGTAAAATCAAAGCACATGGGTTTGGGGGTAATGTATTGACGTGGATAGAGAACTGGTTGGCAGACAGGAAGCAAAGAGTAGGAATAAACAGGTCCTTTTCAGAATGGCAGGCAGTGATTAGTGGGTTGCCGCAGGGTTCAGTGCTGGGACACCAGCTATTTACAATTTACATTAATGGTTTAGATGATGGAATTGAATGTAATATCTCCAAGTTCGCAGATGACACTAAGCTGGGTGGCAGTGCGAGCAGGATGCTATGAGGCTGCAGGGTGACTTGGACAGGATAGGTGAGTTGGCAAACGCATGGCAGATGCAGTATAATGTGGATAAATGTGAGGTTATCCACTTTGGTGGCAAAAACAGGGAGGCAGATTATTATCTGAATGGTGACAGATTCGTAAAAGGGGAGGTGCAACGAGACCTGGGTGTCATGGTACATCAGTCATTGAAGGTTGGCATGCAGGTACAGCAGGCGGTAAAGAAAGCAAATGGCATGCTGGCCTTCATAGCTAGGGGATTTGAGTATAAGAGCAGGGAGGAGTTACTACAGTTGTACAGGGCCTTGGTGAGGCCACACCTTGAATATTGTGTTCAGTTTTGGTCTCCTAATCTGAGGAAGGACATTCTTGCTATTGAGGGAGTGCAGCGAAGGTTCACCAGACTGATTCCCGGGATGGCAGGACTGACATACGAAGAAAGACTGGATCAACTATGCTTATTTTCACTGGAATTTAGAAGAATGAGAGGGGATCTCATAGAATCATAAAATTCTGACAGGATTGGGCAGGTTAGATGCAGGAAGAATGTTCCCGATGTTGGGGAAGTCCAGAACCAGGGATCACAGTCTAAGGATAAGGGGTAAGCCATTTAGGACCAAGATGAGGAGAAACTTCTTCACTCAGAGAATTGTGAACCTGTGGAATTCCCTACCGCAGAGAGTTGTTGAGGCCAATTCGTTAGATATATTCAAAAGGGAGTTAGATATGGCCCTTACGGCTAAAGGGATCAAGGGGTATGGAGAGAAAGCAGGAATGGGGTATTGAAGTTGCATGATCAGCCATGATCATACTGAATGGTGGTGCAGACTCGAAGGGATGAATGACCTACTCCTGCACCTATTTTCTATGTTTGTGTGTCACACAGCTTAATGGGAACATTGGTTGTAGGGCAGGAGGAGGTTAGAGACAGCGAGGGGGTGAGGCCATGGAAGGATTTGAACACAGGGATAAGAATTTTAAAAATCTGGTGACCCAGAAGCCAAGGTAGGTCAGTGAGCACAGAGTCGATGGGTGAACGGGACTTGGTGCGAGTTAGGATACGGGGCAGCAGAGTTTTGGATGAGGGTGGAAGATGGGAGGCCGGCAAGGAGAGCATTGGAATAGTCGAGTAACAAAGGCACGGATGAGAGTTTCTTCAGTGGATAATCTGAGGCAGGGCAGTGACGGGCGAGGTTACTGAGGTGGAAAGAGGGCTTCCTTTTCGAAGGAGGAGGAGACGGGGTAGTAAGCCCAGCTCGGGGGCAAATAGGACTCCTGAGGTTGCGAACAGGATGGTTTAGCCTGAGACAGTGATCAGGGAGAGGGCTGCAGTCGGTGCAAGGGAATGGAGTTTGTGGCAGGGGCCGAAGACAATGTCTTTGGTCTTCCCCAATATTTAGTTGGAGGAAATTGCAGCTCATCCAGGACTGGGTTTCAGACAAACAGTCTGACAGCACAGAGGCAGAGGAGGGGTGGAAAGTGGTGGTGATGAGGTAGAGCTAGGTGTCGTTATTGCACATGTGTCATCATCATCACAGGCAGTCCCTCGGAATCGAGGAAGACTTGCTTCCACTCTAAAAGTGAGTTCTCAGGTGACTGAACAGTCCAATACGGGAATTACAGTCTCTGTCACAGGTGGGACAGACAGTGGTTGAGGGAAGGGGAGGGTGGGACTGGTTTGCCGCACGCTCCTTCCGCTGCCTGCGCTTGATTTCTGCATGCTCTTGACGATGAGACTCGAGGTGCTCAGCACCCTCCCGGATGCACTTCCTCCACTTAGGGCGGTCTTTGGCCAAGGACTCCCAGGTGTCGGTGGGGGTGTTGCACTTTATCAGGGAAGCTTTGAGGGTGTCCTTGAAACGTTTCCTCTGCCCGCCTGCCGTGTAGGAGTTCCGAGTAGAGCGCTTGCTTTGGGAGTCTCGAGTCTGGCATGCGAACAATGTGGCCTGCCCAGCGGAGCTGATCGAGTGTGGTCAGTGCTTCGATGCTGGGGATGTTGGTCTGGTCGAGGACGCCAACGTTGCCCTCCCAGGGGATTTGCAGGATCTTGCGGAGTCAGAGCTGGGGATGAATGGCTAAATTGTTCAATTTTCAAGTTTGTGCCCCTGAGTATGGGGGCCCGTACCGGGGAAAGGCCAGAGTTGTGGGTATTACTGGGGACTGGGGCATTAAAGGTGAAAGTGTAACTGAGCAGATCAATAGTTGCAGAAATATAGTGGCACTATGAGGGCCAAAGTCTAGGCTGTTGGGAGTTTGAAAGTACCATTGTAAATGACTCGGGGAGGAGTTTTTTCCCTGGTACGAATGCAGAAAAGTGTATGTGAGTGGAGAGATACACAGAGCTGATCAGAGGTGGCCTTGCGATTTTAATAGACCGTGGGACAAACGGTTGCATCAAGACCGTTGCACGGTGTAAAATGAACAATTTTAAATCATTCCCACTTGAAGCCTCAGTGCTCGAGTGTGCAAATGTACACAACACCACTCGAGTTGCCAATCCTCCTGGAATTAGCGCGGGGTCCCCAGGAATTAAAGATTAACCTCCAGAACATCGGTGCGAGCAAACCCGGGAGAAAGATTGTAGGGGCATTGAAATAATAACAGCTTTTGTTTCATT
Organism: Pristiophorus japonicus; assembly: GCF_044704955.1. Lineage (NCBI taxonomy): Eukaryota > Metazoa > Chordata > Chondrichthyes > Pristiophoridae > Pristiophorus > Pristiophorus japonicus. Next base: position 542,942,286 of record NC_091977.1, read on the forward strand.
TTCTTTGAATATTAGGTGTGAAAATATTGGAGATGGGAGGGGGAGGAATAGGCCGCTTGGCCGACAGCAAGGAACCATCCAATTGGACAGTGACAAGTCTTCTCACTTTCCGATTGGCTGTGGGAAGGTGGGTCGCTGCGAGGATGGACATTGCGGGCGACCAATGGCAGGAGAGTGTGGGGGCAGGTGGTTGACGGTAGGGGGGTCATGTGATGGCACCTCCAGGAATATCCACTTTGGTAGGAAAAATAGAAAAACAAGAGTATTTTTTAAATGGTGAGAGATTGGGAAATGGTGGTGTTCAGAGGGACCTGGGTTCCTTGTACACCAATCACTGAAAGTTAACCTGCAGGTACAGCAAGTGATTAAAGCAAATGGTATGTTGGCCTTTATTACAGGAGGGTTTGAGTATAAGAGTAAAGACATACTGCAATTATATCGGGCCCTGGTGAGACTGCACCTGGAGTATTGTGCACAGTTTTGGTCTCCTTACCTAAGGAAGGATATACTTGCCAGAGAGGGAGTGCAACGAAGGTTCACCAGATTGATTCCTGGGATGGGGGGATTGTCCTATGAGGAGAGATTGAGGAGACTGGGCCGATATTCTCCAGAGTTTAGAAGAATGAGAGGTGATCTCATTAACACACACAAAATTCTGGCTGGGGAGTCTAGAACCAGGGGGTCACACAGTCTCAGGATAAGGGGTCGGCCATTTAGGACTGAGATGAGGAGGAATTTCTTCACTCAGAGGGTGGTGAATCTTTGGAATTCTCTGCCCCAGAGGGCTGTGGAGGCTCAGTCATTGAGTATATTCAAGGCGGAGATCGACAGATTTTTGAATATTAAGGGGAATCAAGGGATATGGAGATTGGGCGGGAAAGTGGAGTTGAGGCCAATGATCAGCTGTGATCTTACTGAATGGCGGAGCAGACTCAAGGGCCGAATGGCCGACTCCTACTCCTAATTCTGATGTTCTTATGGTTACATCCACCCAGAGTTGGCAACCCGTGCACACACGGTTATTGAGCCACACCAGCTGGGCAAGTGCCAGCTTTGACCTGTGGTCTGGGCAAAGTCAACTTGTCTCAGTCAAGGTGGCACATTGGATGAACTATTGTTGGCATCAAGATTCTTTGGCAGCAACAGAAGCAAAAGCTATAGCTGCCACTGTCCAGTAACCCCGGGCTGGGCAGTTTCGGGTTGAAAATGGAATTGCTGTCCCCAGCGAAATTAAACGTACTCATTGTCGTTTCCGACCCCCCCGCCTAAATCCCGACCAACGTTTGAAAAATAACGTGTCACGTACCCAATGATGCGAGGGAACGTCACATCATCTTCCTGTTGCTGCAATTCTTTCGCAAGCTCTTCGCTCATTACATCGGAAAGGGAGCAGGGGGTGTCTGTGGAAGGTGGCGACCCCCAGGGACACTGTGAACAAGATCAGTGGCGATCAGAGCAGGAACCTTGGAGACGGAATCGCAATCGAAAACTGGCAGTACGACAGTGTTAACGGGGGGGGGGAACTCTGCCAGCTCCAGCTTAGGACTGAATGCACGGTTCGAGGCTTCCCGCGGGGAAATGCCCCTGACCCGCAAATAAAATGCCGGCGTGCCTGGTGATCCGGGAGGTAGAGCCTCACGTAGTCCAGCAGCGCACGCGGTTCACAAGCGCCCCTGGGATCACATGGGCTGGCCCGACGAATGAAAGGGAATCCCCATTCATGCTTGGGAGATTCCGTATGTACGGAAATTCCAAAAGCATGAATGAGGATAACCCCCAAAAAATACCTCTACACTTCACATAATTTTGTTTTTAAATGACCTATTTAAACAAAGAAACATAGAATCACAGTCTAAGGATAAGGGGTAAGCCATTTAGGACCGAGATGAGGAGAAACTTCTTCTCCCAGAGAGTGGTGAACCTGTGGAATTCTCTACCACAGAGAGTTGTTGAGGTCAATTCGTTGGATATATTCAAGAGGGAGTTAGATATGGCCCTTATGGCTAAAGGGGGTCAAGGGGTATGGAGAGAAAGCAGGAAAGGGGTACTGAGGTGAATGATCAGCCATGATCTTGTTGAATGGCGGTGCAGGCTCGAAGGGCCGAATGGCCGACTCCTGCACCTATTTTCTATGTTTCTATTTAAAATGCTATTTAATTAAATATTTAAAACAAAAAGGAAGGAGGGGCTAAAAAAAATAACCACACCTTATTGTACAGGTTTTTTTAAAACATTTAAGTGATTGAGATAAACCTATTTTTTATATCCATACCAGGCGCAAGAAATTCACGGGCATTCGCTGGGCAAAAGTTGGGCCAATAGCCCAAACTCTTCGCTGGAGGAGGCCCTCTTCCTGGGGATGCGTTGGATCGGTCAAGATGATTCCGGACAGATCACAAGCGCGCGAAAACCCGGAACTTGCGAGGCCCTTATGGGTGTGTACGCACTTGTAGGGGCCTCAAATTATGGGCCATTCATTCTGACCTGTGCAAGGTAAGTGTACTTGTGTCACCACACTGTAATCACTGTTATAAATAGTACAAGGTGACAATATCAAGCAGAGAAAGGAACTTCCCTCAACACAAATATTCAGGGTTTTTTTTTGTCTATTTCTGTCTCTCCCAGGAGATTTAATGGCTGCGGGGAAAGAGTGTTTCGTCACGAGGCTGTGGGACAGACTCGATGGGCCAGCCGCGTTTCTCCTGCCCATCATTTTCCTATATTTGTAAAATATTGTTCAAAACTAGCAATTCCCTTCAGGGGCCACATTAATGCAGTGAATGCAATGTCGCTGATCCGACTTCAAACCAAGAGGCGAGACTGAGCGGAGGACCCCTGCCAAACACCTCGGGGGGGGGGGGGGGGGGGGAAACTCCAACTTTTTAAACAGAGAGAGACTTGGCATAAATGTATTGTCCGTCAAGTTTCGACACAGTCAGAGGCAGAAGGAGAGAGGGAGAGGGGGGGGCGGGGGGGAGGGGGGGGGGCGGGGGGAGAGGGGGGGCGGGGGGAGAGGGGGGGGCGGGGGGAGAGGGGGGGGCGGGGGGAGAGGGGGGGGCGGGGGGAGAGGGGGGGGGGGGCGGGGGGGGAGGGAGGGGGGGGCGGGGGGAGAGGGGGGGGCGGGGGGAGAGGGGGGGCGGGGGGAGAGGGGGGGGCGGGGGGAGAGGGGGGGGCGGGGGGGGCGGGGGGAGAGGGGGGGGCGGGGGGAGAGGGGGGGCAGGGGGAGAGGGGGGGCAGGGGGAGAGGGGGGGCAGGGGGAGAGGGGGGCAGGGGGAGAGGGGGGGCAGGGGGAGAGGGGGGGCAGGGGGAGAGGGGGGGCAGGGGGAGAGGGGGGGCAGGGGGAGAGGGGGGGCAGGGGGAGAGGGGGGGCAGGGGGAGAGGGGGGGCAGGGGGAGAGGGGGGGCAGGGGGAGAGGGGGGCAGAGGGGGAGGGGGCAGAGGGAGGGGGGCAGAGGGAGGGGGGGCAGAGGGAGGGGGAGAGGGGAGGGGCAGGGGGAGGGGGGGCAGGGGGAGGGGGGCAGGGGGAGGGGGGCAGGGGGAGGGGGGGCAGGGGGAGGGGGGCAGGGGGAGGGGGGCAGGGGGAGGGGGGGCAGGGGGAGGGGGGGCAGGGGGCAGGGGGAGGGGGGGGCAGGGGGGATGGGGGGGCAGGGGGAGGGGGGGGCAGGGGGAGGGGGGGGCAGGGGGAGGGGGGGGCAGGGGGAGGGGGGGCAGGGGGAGGGGGGGGCAGGGGGAGGGGGGGGCAGGGGGAGGGGGGGCAGGGGGGGGGCAGGGGGAGGGGGGGCAGGGGGAGGGGGGGCAGGGGGAGGGGGGGCAGGGGGAGGGGGGGCAGGGGGAGGGGGGGGCAGGGGAGGGGGGGCAGGGGGAGGGGGGGGCAGGGGGAGGGGGGCAGGGGGAGGGGGGGCAGGGGGGAGGGGGGGCGGGGGGGAGGGGGGGCGGGGGGGAGGGGGGGCGGGGGGAGGGGGGGCGGGGGGGCGGGGGGGAGGGGGGCGGGGGGGCGGGGGGGGCGGGGGGGCAGGGGGAGGGGGGCAGAGGGAGATGGAGAGGGGGGAAGGGGGCAGAGGGGGGAAGGGGGCAGAGGGAGAGAGGGGGGAGGGGGGGCAGAGGGAGGGGGGGCAGAGGGAGGGGGGGGCAGAGGGAGGGGGGGGCAGAGGGAGGGGGGGGCAGAGGGAGGGGGGGCAGAGGGAGGGGGGGGCAGAGGGAGGGGGGGGCAGAGGGAGAGGGGGGCAGAGGGAGAGGGGGGCAGAGGGAGAGGGGGGCAGAGGGAGAGGGGGGCAGAGGGAGAGGGGGGCAGAGGGAGAGGGGGGTAGAGGGAGAGGGGGAGGGGGGCAGAGGGAGAGGGGGAGGGGGGCAGAGGGAGAGGGGGAAGGGGGCAGAGGGAGAGGGGGAAGGGGGCAGAGGGAGAGGGGGAAGGGGGCAGAGGGAGAGGGGGGAAGGGGGCAGAGGGAGAGGGGGGGAAGGGGGCAGAGGGAGAGGGGGGGGGAAGGGGGCAGAGGGAGAGGGGGGCAGAGGGAGAGGGGGGCAGAGGGAGAGGGGGGCAGAGGGAGAGGGGGGCAGAGGGAGAGGGGGGCAGAGGGAGAGGGGGGCAGAGGGAGAGGGGGGCAGAGGGAGAGGGGGGCAGAGGGAGAGGGGGGCAGAGGGAGAGGGGAGAGGGGGGCAGAGGGGGCAGAGGGAGAGGGGGAGAGGGGGGCAGAGGGAGAGGGGGGGAGTGGGGCAGAGGGAGAGGGGGGGAGTGGGGCAGAGGGAGAGGGGGGGAGTGGGGCAGAGGGAGAGGGGGGGAGTGGGGCAGAGGGAGAGGGGGGGAGTGGGGCAGAGGGAGAGGGGGGGAGTGGGGCAGAGGGAGAGGGGGGGAGTGGGGCAGAGGGAGAGGGGGGGAGTGGGGCAGAGGGAGAGGGGGGGAGTGGGGCAGAGGGAGAGGGGGGGAGTGGGGCAGAGGGAGAGGGGGGGAGTGGGGCAGAGGGAGAGGGGGGGAGTGGGGCAGAGGGAGAGGGGGGGAGTGGGGCAGAGGGACTCTCTTGATCTGGGGGGGGAGTGGGGCAGAGGGAGAGGGGGGGAGTGGGGCAGAGGGAGAGGGGGGGAGTGGGGCAGAGGGAGAGGGGGGGAGTGGGGCAGAGG